>NW_026126563.1:19740000-20282500 GCF_943737965.1 Phodopus roborovskii | reverse complement strand
GTGGTGGGCTGGGTTGCATTCCATTGGCATTGGCCAAGGGGGTCCTATTGAGATCCCTGAACCACCCAGACTGACACTAGGACAGAGGATTGTTCTCTAAATCTGATAGTGGGTTGTCATTGTTGAGGACAGCAGCCACACAGCTTATTAGAGAGGTTGAGCTGGTGCTTGCCTGGAGCTTTCACCCATACTTCCTAGTCTCTTTGGTATGGGGAGGTAATCTATAGGTTACTGGAAAAGAAACCTGAACACCAACCCAGGCACAAAATGTTCAACCTACATCCTGTCATCCTTGCAAGCTGTGCTGGAGCAATGGTGGCATAGAACTCGTGGGAGTGGCCCGCACCATGAAAGGGAGCCTATACCTAACACTGCTTGGGTAACCAGAAACCAGAGATTGGGTAGCCCAGAGACCTAAGATTGGTGCCTTGCCCTCCAGTTGTCATCAGAGAGGCTTCCTCCGGCAGCATATGGGAGTGAGCGCAGAGACCCATAGTCAGACATTATGCAAAGAGTCTAAATTGGAGGTCTCCATGAGTCCCTTCCCTTGGAGCTTTAGGGAATCCACAGGAGAGGAGGAGGACATACTGTAGGAACCAGAGGGGAACAGAGGACATGAGGAGAACATGGCTCACTGAGTCAACTAGTCAGGGCTTGCAGAGTCTGAAGCAGCAAGCACAGAGCCTGCATAGGTCTGCACCAGGTCTATGTCATGGCTGTTAGCTTGGTATTTTCGTGGGACTCCTAACAGTGGGAGCAGGTAAATGCCTCTGACTCTTTTGCCTGGTGTTGGGAGTCTTTTCCTGTTGGATTTCCTTGTTTAGCCTCAACATGAGGGCTTTTGCCTTGCATTACTGTGTTTTGTTTTGTATTGTTTGATTGTTGTCTTTTGGAAGAGTACTCTCTTCTGAAAGCAAACCTAGGGTAAGTAGGTCTGAGGGGGCGGGGCTCGGAGGAGTGGAGGGAGGTTGGAATGTATAGTAAGAGGGGATCAAAAACCTAATTTCAATAAAAAGAAAAAGGTAGTGTCTCCCTGTACATCCAGGACAGAATCTAATTTGTCTGTTGCAGCTTTAAATGCCACAGGATCCTCTACTTTTACTTTCAATTGGTTGAATTGTAGTAGTGTCATTACTGACAATTCTCAGAAAGGGTTTTAGAAAATAATTTATGTAAGTTAAGTCCCAGACCATCTCTTCTACCAAGGGAAGAAGTAACAAGTGAACTATTCTACTGGCTTCTCAACCCCATACTGGAGGATGTAGTGGCCACTGCTTAGCACCTGGGCTCTGTCATGTCACAGATGCTGATGTGTAGAAAAGTGCTCTCTGTAAGCAGCATGGGGCATTGAGAAGAAGCCATCTAAAGTTTGCAGTATAGTGGAGAATCGCCAGCTCTGGCATGGCAAGGTAAGGGCGTATATGTAACCTCAAGTATGTCATACTTAATTCTCCAAGGTCTTCACACTTTTTACTCAAGACTCATGCACTTCTGTCTTTTTACCCAGTGAGGTATTGGGCATTTATGCTTGAGTGATTAGTAAGTTCCTAATGAATTTGCAAGACCTGTAAAACTTGCACAACTCACTGTGCTCAGTGTTTTTCTATTATATTCTAACCAGAAGTTATGAGGCACTTTCTGAAATGATTAAGTGGTGAGAATAGAAATTTCCGAAGTGTTTTGTCACTTCTGCCTCTCAAGAGACAGAATAACACTACCTTGGGAGAACTTACTTTGCATTCATTTAGTGGTTGGGAAAAATGTTGACCTATAGCTTGGGATATGTTTGGCTGGCTTTTCTTTGCATCATCACCATTGATCTATCCATTGGCATTAAGGGTAGAATCCATTATCTACTTCACTTGTTTGTGAATGTGTCTTAGAGAGATATGGGGTTAGTCTTACAGAAATTTCCTAAATTATTTCACATTGCTTTGCTTCAGACTATGATTATAATTTATTTTCTTTGTTTAAACTTCTCTAGGATCCCAAGGTTAGGAGTGTCTCTCAAACAACAATCCTTATAATAGGAGTTTATGTTCTTTGACCCAAGACTGGTACAGATGCAGCATATGTGGCCCCTTTTCTGGAAATCTGATCTAAAGAGGGATGCATGCAGAGAAAACTCCACCTTTCTCCTCCCTCACCTTGACAGCTGCTCCATGAGTCATGTTAGGGTTAGTTTCTGATGCATTAGACAAAAGACCAACTTGATTTCTGTTTGTTCTCATTCCTCATCTTGTGCAATATGGTGGCTTAGTATTAATCTTCCATTCTCTGGTGCAGAATTGGGCTGACACATTCTCAAGACACCCTTTTATTGCCTCAGAAGTAGAAGAGGAGCAGTGCAGGTTGGTTGGGAATCACTTGGAGGAAGTGGTGAGCTCAGGCTACTTAACCTGTAGGTAAGGGTGTCCTTGCTCCAAATAACCTCAACCAGTCTACCAATGTTTTCTTATTTTTTTTCAAGAGGAACTACATTTTTATAATTCGTATTTTCATAGGAATCAAGTGATACCTTCAGTGTTTTCACATTTATCATCATGTATTTGCATATGGTATTAATTCCTAGAAACATTTTAGGCAGTTATAGAACAAATGTTAAAAAGTAACTTTCCTGTGAGAATGAGAATTTAGGTAGTGACATGAGAAAAATAATCTATTGAAAACCTTAGCTAAATGTGATAAAATAGTTGGAAGTAATTTTCTTAAGGATGCACAGAAGATCGTGAAAGAGAATATAAAGATAATAACAGTAAGACATTGCATTCCTGGATGAAAAAAAAATTGCTGCTGCAAAGTAACAATTAAAAAAAAATCTGTCTTCCTCTTTCAGGATTGACTGGTAGTCTAAGCAGCACATGGAGCTATATCATACAAAAAAAAAAAAAAAATAGTTCCTAAACATCACACTGAGGGGTAGAGTGTGTGATTATCATGATTATCTGGGTTCAACCCCTAGCCCATTTTACTGAATGAAATTACATGTAATCATTGAGGAGAATGTTAAAAGGTCTTGCTTTATCAGGCATCAAATTTTACCCTCATGCTTCTATTATCCCCTAAGTAGCTATCAGAACTGTTGCTTCTGGGGGCCTGGCAAGATGGCTGAGTAGTAGAGTGGTACTGAGTTGATTCCCAGGGACTTGAGCCCCATGAGGATGCTCTGCTCTACCGGTACTTGTGTTTATGAGCACATGCCCCTCCTACATGCACTTGATTAAAAATAAAAATAAATATTTTTTTTTTAAAGAACTATTGCTTCTGAACTCAGGGCTCTCATGGAAGACTTTGGCTAAAGCAAGGCTGACTTTGCTTCTAATTATTTCTTTGTTCTTGTTATGGATAGAAGAAGAAATCATTTAGTTGTGAGCTTGGGAGATGGTATCAAGTTGCTTTAGCTACCATAACTTTGTCTCCATAGGTCCACATCTAGGGCATTCTAGGGCATTCTTTAGGGAGCTATACTGATGAGCAGACACATGTTAATCTTATTCTAGCTGGATGATCAGCTAGATCACACTCCATACATTGGTAGTGCTGGTGTGAACTGTATGTGACTGGGCAAGTCATATTCTAAGATGGAAGTTAGTTTGTATCTTATGGTTGCCTGTCTCACTAATATCAGTCACCATTTAGGTTATATCTAATACTATTTTTCCTCTATTCCTTTCCTTTGTTTCTCAATTGCTCCCACTGTGTAAAGTTGAAAAATATTAGTGCCCCAACACTTGATGAGGATGGCATTGTCCCACAAATAATTAAGAGAAACAGAAGGCAGAAAGTAAAATATAAAATATTTTGTAAACAACAAAATTAATTTAAGATATTCCAGGTGATTTTCTGGGATATGTTTTGAATCCCATTGCATAGGAAGACCAAGATATAAAATTGCACATATTTTATGGCTATGCATGAATATGATTTATATGGTTACAAATGATTGCTTGAATAAAGAGAAAATATGAAGGACAAATGCTAAGCTGTTATGGTGAATTTTCACATAAAATATTCTTACTACTATATATTCCATAGAGGGGAAGGGTCATTCAACTAAGAAGGAAATTAAAAAGAACTCACTGGAACTGGTTATCACTATTTTACTTTTATTTTCATTTATGTATTAGTACATCACATTTATTCATTGTCTTAGTTGGGGTTTCTATTGTTGTGAATAGACACCATAGCTATGACCACTAGTATAAGGGAAAAACATTTAATTGGAGTGACTCACATTTTCAGGGGTTTATTCCACTATCATCTTGGTGGGGAGTATGGTTGCTGGGAGGGAGTATGGAAGGAGCTGAGAGTCCTACATCTTGACTCATATGTTGGTAGAAATTTTTTCCCACCAGAAGCTCCCAAATAAACACACAGAGGCTTATATTAATTACAAATTCTTGGCCAAAACTCAGGCTTATTCCTAGGTAACTCTTATATTTTAAATTAACCCACACTTCTTATCTATTATTTGCCACTTGGCTTGGTACTTATTATCAGTATGGTGTGCCCATCTTGCATCTCTCTGTATCTGATAGTAACTCCTCTGACTCTGTCCTTCTTCATCCCAGCATCCTTAGTTTAGTTGTCCCAACTCTACTTCCTGCCTGGCTACAAGCCAGTGAGCCTTTTATTAAACCAATCTGAGTAGCAAATCTTTACAGTGTACAAAAGGATTGTTCCACAGCATCTACAGGCAACAGGAAGTGGTCTGAGACATTGGATGTAGCTTGAGCATATATGAATCCTCAAAGCCTCTCCCCCCCCCCAGTAACATATTTCCTCTAATAAGGCCATACCTACTCCCAGAAAGCCACATCTCCTAATAGTGCTACTTCCTATGAGCTTATGAAGGTCAATTGCATTCAAACTACATTTATCTATGCCAAATGTAATATATGCATCTGAAAAATAAAATTTTTTGATTAAAATGTATTTTTATTTTTTCAAATCATCTGATATTTAAAACCATCTAGAAAAAAATGAATGTGGTCCTAACATGAGAAGTTATATATAATTGTTATTTTAGGACTTAAAGTACCATGTAAACATTGAACTATTGAATTTCTTTGAACCATGCATTTTGCTCTCAATGAGAAATGCAGTCTGAAGACAGGAATCTGCTGTACATGTTGTGGTGATGGTGGTGGCAGGGTGATCAAGTGCATGCATTTTCTTCTATTATGGCCAGTAGAGCCTTAATAGAAGGGAGAAACAGGAACAGGACTGCGGAAGAACTCTTTTCACTTGTGGTTTGAAATGGAAACCCAATGAACATCTTTTATTATTTGGAAATCACAGCCTTATTGTGGAGGATAAGAGTGTTGCAGTTCTGACAACGAGAGTTTATAGAAGGTGACATTACTAGTTGTTCTGGGATTCACTTGCAGATTTCTAGGGACATGAAAGATTTCAAAAAGGGATTCCGGGGCTGAGATATTCATTCAGTGGCAGAGTACGTGCTTTAGAACGCTAAGAGCCTGGGTTCATTTTTCAGAGTCATCAAAAACAGAGAGGAGGAAGAAGACCTCAGATCTGTTGATGGAGGGCACAGCCCAGCATTAATGGGTAGATCCCAAAAGGTGACTGGTTGCCAGCTGTCCTCACTATCAGTTCAAGGCAATGCTTTTGAAAAGTCTACTGAGATGTATGCCAGCATCCGCATAGGTTGGGATCCAAGAACCTAACAGGAATTCCAAGCGGCAGTTTGAGTCATGTTGCTGTGTCTTAAATAAAGACAGCCTTGAATAAAATACCTAATGAGAAAGAGCATGCAGTTCAAGAGAGCCAGTCTCTTCCAAAGGACTAGGCATGCGCTCTGAGAGGGGAGGGCCACACCTGCCATTTTCACTTCCCACTGTGTACCTATTGAGCACGTGAGAACACAGACACATCATTGGGTGAGAGTGAAGAGATGAAGGGAATTGAATGTGGTTCTTAGCTAGGCTCCAGACGTGCCAGAGACAGAGCAAAGGATCTTCTCCTGGCTGCCCTTAACTCCCCTCAGGCTGCAGTCTAAAGACCGTGAACACCTGTGCACCGTTTGTCTCCAGTTGGGCCAGGAAGCTGAGATCAGTGAACACATACTTAATTGTGCTGTGAAGTACTTATTTAAATATTAATTATCTTACCCTAAATACCCTGCATTGGAGATGCTATTAACTCTGTTTTATACTCCAGATACCCAAGACTCTGAAGCAATGAATACTGGATTTTATCCAAAGTCACGGTGCTGGTATGCTGAGGATTTGGGCCAGATGTCAGTCTCTCAAAAGGCCATCCTCACTACATCATGGAGCAGTGTGTAACTCAGTAGGAAGTAGGATGGCCACCTGCAAGTACCTCACTGGTGTACTGTAAATGAGGCAGACTTAAATACCTGTGGTCCTAGTTTTCAAAAATCAGGGTAGTCATTGGAACGTCAAGTATCTTCAGATTTGTATGTTTCTCATAGTGGGATTTTTATTTTCTCTTTGTCCCCATTTCCTGGCTCATGAACTAGATTTGCCTTTTAGTCTTAGACCTGTCCCCAAAGCAATGCTCTGACCTATCTTTGCACAGCAGCAGGTAAGAGCCCCCCCTCATCCTAGAGTGGTTCTGAGCATGCCCAGCAGGGTGGCATAGTGCTCAGAGAAGCCAAGAAAAATGCTGAAGTGGATATACCCAGTCTGTTAGCACCAATAAGATTTCAAAAAAACCCCAATAAGATTGGGCCCAGAGTGCTTTTGGACCCTTACTATGAGGAAGATAGAGGCTTCAAAGAGGGCATGGGGACTTCTCATCTTCCCAGACCTTACCTTCTTCATCTCTGTACCTGTGTCCTTCATAATATCATTTAAAGAGAAACCTGGTAAATGTTTCCTGGAGTTCTGGGAGCTTTGGGAGCAAATTGATAGAACCTGGAGGATGACATTGATTTCTAATGGTGTGTCAGAAGCTAGGTGACACAACTTGGGATTTGTAACTGACGTTCAAAGCATGTGTGGGCAGCCTGGGGACCCAGCCCTCAACCTCTGAGGTTGACACTGGCTGCAGGTGAGTGTTGTCAGGCTGAATTGGTTTGGAGAGTAGGCTGAGTTTCTGCTGAAGATTTGCCGATGGCTTGCTTGCTGCTGGCTAGCAACCCCTCCAGACTCTTACAGTCACAGAAGTTTTCTTCGTTGATGTTTGTGGCATGACAGTGGAGAAACATGACAGCTTGACTGCCTATTTTGTGTCTAATTCCTTCCTTTCCTTTTTTTTCTGTTTCTCCTCCACTCCTCGCCTCTCTGACACAAGGTCTTGCTGGATTGCCCAGGCTAGGTAACATTGACTCTAGGGGCTGTAATTCTCTATGTGTTTGAAATGTATGATGTCATGTTATCATACTGGCTATTTTCTCGGGTCTAAAACTGCCGACGCTCTGCTATTTTATCCTTCTCTCCTCTCAACCTTTAATAGCCACTGGTCTTTACTATTTCTATAATCTTACCTCTTTCATAGTATGAGATAGTTGGAATCATACATTATGTGGTTGCTTTCAGGTCTCTGTGGAGGCCAGGGTGTAAGGTCATCTGGAATTAGAGTTGCTAGCAGTTTTGGGATACTATGTGGGTGCTGGGAATGTATCTGTGCCCTTTGCAAGAACAGCATATACTCTTAACTGAAGAGCTATTGCTACAGCCCCTTCTCATGTTTTTGTTATTGGTAACTTGATCATCTCTTCATTTTTCTTATCCCAGCTAGAGGCTCATCAATTTTATTAATATTTGTAAAGAGCCAGCTTGTGATATCATTGGTTATTTTTATTGCTTTCTTGTTTTTTATTTTGTTGATGTTTGCTCTAATTTTCATTATGTCTTTCCTTTGGATTCAACTTATACTTCATTGTACAATTACCTTTTCTCTGTTCTTGTCTTCTTTGTTTTTCCTTTCTCCCGCCCTTCCTTCCTCTTCTTTTTTTTTTCTTTCTTTCTTTCTTGTTGAGACAAGGCCTTGCTACATAGCTCAGGTAAGCTTGAGTTCATTATCCTCCTCTCGATGCCTACAGAATGCTAGGGTCATGTGCGTATGCTACCACACTCAGTTCATTTTTTATTATTTATGTTAGAAACTAGGATTATTGATTTTAGATTTTTCTCCTTATTGAACATACATATTCAGTGCTATCAATTTCTCTCTAAATACTTCTTTCTCTGCACCTTACAGTGTTTTAAAAGTTATGTTCTATTTAATTTAAAATATTCAAATTTGAGATTTCTTCTTAGACCCATGTCATATTGACTTTTTAATTAATAAATAAAACCACAAATGTTTGTAGAAAATACAAATGAAAAAAAAATGCCACCAAATTCTAAGATTAGCTCTGATCAGCCTTCAAAGTACATGTCTTGTCTGTAAAATCATGACGTCTTTGCTGGGTGTTTGGGAGAGAGGATGAGATAACCAAATAAGTACTTGAAGTAAAAATCTTCACATTTAATAATTTTTAAGAGTATTGGTCAAATAACAAAGTGTCTTAAGATTGATCTGCAGAGTAGGGAGTACACACAATATAGCCTACTTCCCTTTCCTCACACAATCTCTCAATCTCTTCCCATTGTTTTTGTATTACATTCTTTTTTTTTTTTTTTCCCAGCAACAGTGTCTACTACTGTACATGCTGTTTTGTCCTTTGCTTCTTTTCTGTGAATGGTCTTGCCCTCTCTATGCTTAAGAACACCTTCTGTGACAATTCTCATTTAAATCCCAAATCAGGAAAAACAACCAAACCAAAAGGCGTTTAGAGTTGGTTTGTCCAAGCCGAGGGTGTGACTCAGCCACCGTCCCACCTTAAATGTGGTTTGTGCTGTGGTGGTTAGTCTTGATTGCTACCATGAAGAACCTGAGAAGAGGGTGTCTCAGCTGAGAATTGCCCCCATCGGATTGGTCTGTGAGCCTGTCTATGAGGCATTTTCTTGATTACTAATTGACACAGTAGGGCCCAGCCACTGTGAGTGATGCCATCCCTGGTCAGGTAGGTGGTCCTGAGCAAGCCAGGGGAAGCAAGCCAGTAAGCAGCTTTCCTCCATGGCCTCTGCATCAGCTCCTTCCTCCAGGTTCTGCCTACTCTGGCTTCCCATCTTCAGTGATGGACTTGTAAGTCAAACAAACCCTGTTCTTCCCAGGTTGCTTTAGGTCGGTGTTTTATTACAGCAAACAAAAGCAAACCAGGACACTGCAGTCCCCCCACTTCCAGCATGCTCTTTGAGGACCTCATCTTTGCACGTTTGAGCCATCTATTCCCACAGATGTCCCAGTTTTGTGTTGACCTTAAAGTTCAGTTTGCTTGCTGCCCCATCCTTGTACTATTTCCGATCCTCTGTCCTTTCCTTTTTGTCTCTAAGGATTCATTAGATTTGAATCGGATGCTCTGGTGAATAAGGCATTCTGGCCACTTCATTTTGCATCGCATCAGTTCTTTAGAGATAGCAGGCCACTTTCCCTGCTTTGATCCAGTGAACATTCCCAGCCTCCTTTGCTGCCATTCCCAGCATCTACTTTATAGCCAGTCCACAGACAGCAGCAGGTAGCACTTCCCACCACTTTGTTAGCTGCTACCCAGACTCAGATCAAGATGTGTCTTCTTCAGGCTCCTACCTAGGATCATCCCGGAGGGTGGAACTCTGTGTTTGCATGCCCAGAGTCCTGGGAGAACTTTCTTCAGGCCTATATTGAAATGCTTGCTTAAGAGCTGATCTCTTAAGCCTAGCACTTGGAAGTCAGAGGCAGGGCAAGCTCTGTGACTTTGAGGTCAACCCAGGTCCAGGCGACCAGGACCACAGAGTGAGGCTCTGTCTTAAAAAAAACAAAATTGACTTCTCTAATTAGTCTGTGATATTCCCCAGGGGTAACCATGCTTTTTTCCTCTTTGTACCCTGAGTGACTGTCAACCAATACTGCTGGACAGCAGTGAAGTTCGTACAAATTTAAGGTTCATGACGCTGAGGATGACTCTGGAGTCCCCAGAGCAAATCTAAGACCAGGGTGAAACATCTGAAAGCTGTTAGCTCAGCAGTGTTTGGAGAAACCAAATGGAGAAGATCCAAGCGTGTCTAAGTTAGGATTAGCTAGAGAAAACCAAATGCGCAAAACAAAACTAGGAGATGTGGAGTAAAAACTAGGAACAACCCATCAGCAATCATTTGGTCTTTTCAAGTCCCCATCAGGAAGCCACTTTATTTCTCAGAACAGGGACTTCACCTTTGCTGAGAACTGGATGTGGAATGCTTCCTGGTAAGGTTGGAGATGGCTGAGCAGACTTGGGTGTGGTGGGATCCCCCGCAGGCAGGGGAGCACAGCCCACCACACCCTCAGGGCACACCCTTCCTTTTCCGAGGCAGGTGAGTCTCTCTGTGATCATTCTCCCTTTGCCTTTTTTGCTGTTTCGGTCTCTCTCTATCTCTCTCTGTCATCATGTTTTATCATTTCCCTACTTTCTTTTCCTCCGTGTTTGCTCCCACTGACAATATGGGTAGAGGTGAAATCTGTGTCCATCTATTGATCTGAGGGAAACTTATCTTTCATACTTGTACTTGAAGAGATAATCGCCCTCAAGTAACATTTTTTATTTTCATTTTTGAGAGGTCAGTTAGTTACAATCCTTGATACTCATTTAGAAACCATTAACATTTAACTCAATAAAAAGCCAGCTGCTGAGGGAGGGGGGGATGCTCTGACCTCAATAAAAGCTGAAGCACGAGGGCCCAGGTCCCCTCTACTCCCATCCAGAGTGGCAGACAGGGAAGGCAATAGGGCACCCACCCACGAAGGAATTCCAGTCTCCCAGGAAAGTTACCCATGAGGTTCTAGCTCTTACTGTCTTCTCTACTTTCTCTGAGCATCCTGGGGAGGATGCTACTCAAGAAGAGCATTCCTCAGATGCCTGGGATGTCTCAAGTGACTGTTACATCAAAAAATATCAAGTATCTGGCCAGACACAACAGAATGGGGGCCAGGAAGTTAGCTCAGCTGGTAGAATCCTCGCCACATTAGAATGAGGACCTGAGTTCAAACACCAGAAGCCATGACAATGTGTGCTTGTAATCCCAGTACTGGGGAGGCAGAGACAGGTGGGGCTTGATGGCCTGATAGCCTAGACAGCCTGGTGAGCTCTAGGCCAGCAGGAGACCATGTCACCAAAAATAAAAAGTGGATGGTACCTATGGAAGACTGTCAAGCTTGTTTTCTAGTTTATACATGCCCATGCACAGTGTGCACCTACACACACACACACACACACACACAGAGAGAGAGAGAGAGAGAGAGAGAGAGAGAGAGAGAGAGCTAGCTGCTGAACAATTTTATACCTAGAGACCATGTTGTTGGAGGAACTCAAAGTCTGCAGGTGATGAAACCCAGATAACGGGCTTCTCTACCATCGAATTGCTCATCATGGGTACAACTGGGGCCAGAATCCCATACTTGGTTTTCAGGTTAAGATGATGGAATGCCACTGGATAATGAGATCAAGAACCCGTCTTTACAACTGCAGTGTGTTTCATGCCCAGGAAGTTGAAGGTGAAAGAACACGTATCAAAGTGAATCTGTGTTCATTTACTTCTGTGGTCCCAGCACTGTGGAGGCTATGGCAGGATGTGCCAGAGCTGTGTAGTGAAACCCAGTTTAAAAGTGTGTGTGTGTGCGCGCGTGTGTGTGCGTGTGCGTGTGCGTGTGTGCGCGTGCGCATGTGTACGCGTGTGTGTGCGCGCGCGCATGCAGGTTAATACAAATAAGTGAAGATATATGTACCTCCAGCTCATAGCATCTTTTCCATGTTGAGGAATGGTCTCCTGGGGAACAATTACCGTCATGCCAGAGGACTCATTTTTATGAATTCTTCTTTGTAGCTCAGGGTTTAGTACTTCCTTATTTCCCCAGCCCCTCCCAGAAATAGATATTATCTGTAATGGTCTTACCTGTCTGAAAACAGTGGGTTAGTACAATTCTTTAATTTCATAAACAGGCAGGCAGGGGGACATCAGTGATTTCCTGGAGAACTGGACCCCGATGTGAATAGAATTCTCCATCCTGTCTCTCAGAGTTTCCAAATGTGTAGGGAGACATGTGGAGTGGGGGAGTGGTGAGAGGGGAGGGTTGGAGAGGGAACTGGGATTGATATGTAAAAAAAAAAAAATGATTACATGGTCTGGTATACTTGACTCCCACAAGGTGCTACAAAACGTCAGTGATCATCTATTGTTTAATGACCTATTTTAATCATTAAATAATTATATAATCAGATGAAAAAATGGGTAGAGAAAAATTGAATCTTGGAGTCTGTTTCCCTGATAGGGTGATAATGTATTTTTATAAATAAGATTTTGTAATAAAACTAAGAATTGATTAAAGTAATGCAATTAAACCATGGAACATTCACTCCACAAAAACTTCCCTAATATCTTATAAGTGTGGACACAGCCTGTACCTCAAGATCTAAAGGCAGAGGCAGTGTTATAATCTTGCATCTGGGTGTGTTGGGTCACAAGGACAGAGGAGAACTAATTATGCACTCCACCTCTACCAAGTTTCAGGCTTATGACAAGCATTTCCTTATTTTCACTAGATATTTTCTAGTTGACAAAGTGTCTTCTTTTTCTGCTTTGTCTTCGGATCAGTGGATCACTGTGTGTCTGTCTTGAAGCTCGGTATGTCACCTCCAGGTTTCCTTGGCCAGCCTCTTTCTTGTTCAGTCACATGGTCTTCTGTTGTAGATAAAAGTGCTTTGCAAGCACTTGGCCAAGACGTGCAGAGAGTTGAGCACGCCCTGACATTCAGGAAAAGGACATCTCTTTTTACCCACAGAAACCACATTCCCTAAACCAGCAGGATTTTCTAGTCACTTGCTTTCTACCTACTCTCTCCTTTTGTCCTCCTGCAGGAAGGCAGAAGAGCCAAAAGGCAGATTCTTCCTTCTCTTCTGGGCCTTCGTTTTGGAGATAGTCTGCTGGAGCCATCATCTTTGAGAGGTAAGGAGAAGGGTCAAGGGAGCACCCTTGTTCTGCTGACCATGTGTCCTTGTCCATACAAACAGCTTGCTGCTGCCTTGCAGGGCAGTCTCCTGACTCACATCAGAAACTATGAAGGTATAAGAATTGGTTCTCTCTATGTGGGTGAAGACCCCTTTGGTGGTCTAATGGTACCTTCACAGGGGCCATTTAAGATCATCAGAAGGCATGGATGTGTCTGTTATGATCCATAACAGCAACAAAATTATAATCATGAAGTAGAAATGAAAATAATTTTGTGGCTGGGGGGTCACCACAGCATGGAGAACTGTATTAAAGGGTCACAACATTAGGAAGATTGAAAACCACTGGTCTAGAGGATCTCTTCCTGAACCAAACTAGGTTGGATTATCAGAGTAATGATTTTCTTTGACCTTTCACCTAGTTCAACATTTGGGTGTTTTTTTTTTTTTTTTTTTTTTTTTTTGTTGTTGTTATTATTATTATTATTATTTTTTTAACCACAATTCTTCATTGGTTCTTCGGGAATTTCATATCATGTACCCCAGTCCTACTCACTTTCTAGTCCCTCCGTATCTACTCCACACTCTTTATTGGTATGCTCTTCCCAATAAGTCCATCCCCACACACAAATTAAAAACAAAGCAAAGCAAACAAACAAACCACCTACCTCTCTCCTTTATCTTTCCATTACTTCCTTCATTGTAGTGGCATCAGAAGCTTCAGTTTGTCACATAGTAAAGCCTCTGTTCAATCAACCCCACCCCGCAAAATGTTCATTGTGATGGTTCAATTCCTCTGGAACACCATCATCGCCGGACCCTCACTGAAACTCCCCTCAGATACCCTGCTGTTGCCGGGAATCATGGAGATCCCGCTGTTGCTGTTCGGCAGCACACTCCAACAGGTCTTAGAGGGAGTAAATGTTAGGGTGGGCCAACGCGAGGATGTGGGTGGGCCTGGCTGAAAGCTGAGCTGGTTGGTCCTGGCCACTGGGACTGGCCCCCCTCAGGTGAGGGGCACAGGTAGCTCTCCTATGCCCATGCCATAAGAACCAGCTTTCTAAACATGATTCAAGAGCAGGAGGGGCCACCACAAGTTGGTAGCCAAACATGGCAGTCTCTTCCATGTGGCTCGGGCTTTAGCGTTATGAAGGATACAGGAGTAAAGAAAGAGGTTGCAGAATCTCCTTCCTGGTTTAGGGAGCCACTGAGGCCAGATGTGTGGCGGGGGGGGGGGGGGAGCCCTTTACGTGAAACTATCAAAGTGAAGCCTGGATTGTGTTGAAGACCCACGAGGAGCTAGAGTTGTGGTTATCTACCAAGGAAAGCTGTGCAAAAGGATTAAAACCAGTATGAGGAGCATGTTGCAGGGGGCAAAACAGGAATTTGCAGAGCTTTCTAATCTCACTGACATCAGACCTGTGGCTAGAGGAACTGGAGTGGGCCCCTGCTGGGTTTCAGTCTTGTTTTGGTCTAGCACTTCCTCATTATGCCAGGTTCCTACCTTTTGGAATGGCAGCAAATAGTCTATGCCGGTGTATGTTGGAAGTATGTAATTTCTGCTTGCCAGGGATTGTCAAGGAAATTAAGACATTGCTCAGAGTCTCAGAAGATTTGTTAGTCTTGGGAATTTTAAATGGTGTTGAGACTGAAAGGCCGTGGGCAGTTTTGAAGTTGGACTAAATGCGATTTGCGTTGTGATAAGGCCACAAGCCTGGGGAATGGAATGTGATGTTTGAATGAGAACAACCTGCAAAGGCTCACATGTCTGAAGAGCTGGCTCCAGCTGGTGGAACTGCTTGGGAAGGATTAGGAGATGTTACCTTGTTGGGGAAGTGTGTCACTGGGGTGGGCACTGGGGCTTCAAAAGACTTGCATCATTTCCAGGGTCTCTATCATCTCCCCCTACTTATGGATCAGGATGTGAGCTCTTGGCTGTTCCTGTCACCCAGCCTTTGCTACACCGTAAGGGACTCTAACCCTCTGAAACTGAAGTCGTAATTAAATGCTTTCTTTGAGAAGTTGCCTTGGCCACTGTGTTTTGTCACATCAGTTGAAAAGTTAAGACAACATCTTTTCTGTTTTTCTTCATGCAGAGAGCACATTAGTTTTGTGATAAAATTCTGGGTATTAGTTTCTCTGTTCTGCCCATTCAGCTCACAGACTGGCAGGAGAGTCTTGTAGTGTGAAGGATTCCCTGGGTTCTGGAAATTTAGGCTACAGTGCCATCTTTGGGACACAGCTGTCCTAACTGGATGCTATCATTTGCTGATGAAGTCAAATGCACGATTATAATATGGTTCTGTGAGTCAGAAGTCAACTCATCAGTTAGTGATGCGGAGGATTGAGATAAAGATGAACTCAAACCATTCCCTTACTGATTTGGTTTATTGAAACACTTCCTTGGTGGCCTCTTATTTGCGCTGTAACAGACATCATAAGTGATTCAAGTATTTCAATAAAAATTTTATTTATTTTCAAAAATTTATTAGCACATATTAATTGTTCCAAATACTGGGCTTCATTTTCATGTTTTCCTAAAATTCATAGTATATTTTGATCATATCCACCTTCCCAATTACCCCCATGTCCCCCTTCTTTTGTCCTATGGGTCACCTGATTCTTGCCATATTGTCACCTTATTAAATTCCTTATAACATGGAAAATATGCAAATCACTTTGAGTCTGCCTGATTTTTCTTAACATGATGAAAAGCAACTGTATTCATTTTTCTAAAAGTGATATTAACTTAGTGCTTCAAGGATAACTATTGCCTTATTGAGTCTAAATGCCATCTTTTCCTTATCCGTTCATCTCTTGCTTGGCTCACAAGCTGATTCTGAAAACGATGACTGTTGTGGATACTGCTATAGCAAACAAGTCTGTGCAGGTATATCTGCTTTATGTTGGCTTTGATTGCTTCAGGTGTGTACCAGGAGTAATATAGCTTTTTGGTGAATCTCTACATAGATGTTTGTAGTGGCTGTATTGATACAGATTTCTACCAACGATGCTAAAAGAAGTATTTCACACTCTCAACATTTGTTTTTATGTTTTTCAACAGTTATCTTTCAATTTCAGATTAATATAGGCTAATTAGCATACAACAGCAAATTCAGGCTTCTGACTCTTTCTCATCAGTTTTATTTTTAAAGACAATGTCTCATGTAGTTCAGGGTAGCCTCAGGTTTGTTATACAGTCAAGGGTGACCTTGAATTTCTGATCCTCTCACTTCTGAGTAATGGGGTTACAGATGTGTATTAAAGCAAATGGTTCCATGCAGTGATGGGTATCGAACCTAGGGCTTCATTTGAGCACGTCAGGCAAGCATTCTACCAGCTGAGCTACATCCCAAGCCCTCTTTGTGGCCTAACTAACCTAACCACTATCCTTCATTCATCAGTCTTCCATCATTCAGAGGATCTGTGTGATCTATATTCGAACTTTTTAAACTTCTCCAACTTTCTCCTGTTTGAAATGCTTTTTCTATTCCTCCTTTGGTGGCTTCCTGTGCTTCATTCCCACTGTGACTTAACCTAAAAGTTGCCCTTGAAAGGTCATGCATTAAGGTTTAGTTTAGCCTGTGGGCTTTTGGGAATCGATTGGTCACTGAGGTTCTAATGTATCAATGTACTCATCCTAGATGAAGTTGTAGCTGAGTGGATGTTTATGGAGCCTGGTGGAGTAAGATTTTCCCTGGACTCTGCCTCTGAACGATATGTTTTGTGTGTAGACTCTTCTCTGCCTCCATCCTGACAGCCTCTAGCGGGGCGACTCTGCTCAACAATATGGTGTTCACTGTGATCCTCTGCTTTACCACTGACCAGGAGCCTGGGAGCCACGTGACTACCAGTCAAAGTTAGTCTTTCCTTCTTTAAGTTGCTTATGACAGTGTTATTTTACTACGATGAAACCCTGACTAACACACTTCCACCTGGAGTCAGAGGGCATTTTTCAAGCTGTCTGTCTCGGGTGCACATGGCTGGATATGACTGGATTCTATTTCATTATTTCCTCCTGCATCTGACTGTGAGGGCCTTGATGTTTAGCTCAATTTAATTTTCTGTCTCTAGCAACTGGTTCACAGACAAATAAGGACAATGCTAAACAAACAAGCAGCCACATAAAAACCACGTGATTACTGGGACTTCTCATGGTCACAATTGTATTCATAAAAGTTTTATCCTTAATCCTCTTCATCCATAAAAAGAAAATTAAAGAGATTTAATGAGGAAAAAATTGAAAAGTAACTAGCATACTAAGAGATATACAATAACAAATTCTTGCTTTTGCTACTCCTTAGTTTTTATAACTTAACTTCCACCTAGTTTCATGTTCCTCACACCTCACTGATACTGAACTCTCCACCTAGTCAGCGCCTCCCTCTTAAACTCATCATGAAGTTGCCCTAGTCAATATGTATTTGATGATCATGGGCCCTTCACCATGACCTTTGCCTTAACGCTCACCGTGACTCACCATGGCTACACACTACCTGCCCGTCAAACACACACTCAGCATCTCTCTCACCTAGAAATTAGTCATCTTTTGCTCATAGGGAAGACTGGTCTACACATTCCTAACCAAAGGGTAATCTTACTTAAAAAACTTTATTTTGAAAATATTATTTATACTTAGTTTCAGAATTATGTGTATGCATGTGAGTCTGTGTGTGGGCCTGTGCACATGAGGTCCATGCCTATGAAGAGAATATCAGATCTGGAACTGGAGGAATAGATGCTTGTGAGCTGCCTGAGGTGGGTCCTAGAAACTGAAATTGCCTTCTTCATAAGAGCAGCAAGTGTTGCTAACCACTGAACCATCTCTCCAGCTCACAGCAACTCCTTTCAATGCTTTAGGTTGATGTTTTATGGCAACAGCAACACACACAGACTTCACTTTTAATGCTCTATTTCCATGCAGCTAGCTTTAGTCACATAATTTGTTGGCCTTTCTCTGCTGCTTCGTGTTACAATTTGGCTAGAGAATGTCTCCCATGGCCTTGTGTGTTTGAATACCTGGTGTCCAGCTTGTAGTACTGTTTTGGGAAGTTACAGAACATTCCAGAGGCAGGGTCTATTTGGAAGTAAATTTCTGGGATGTGGGGCAGAGATACATAGCCTGGTACCATTCTTTACAATTATTTGGTAAGTTCATATACAACTACAATGAATGTAGAGGTATCTACTTCCCCTTGTCTTCACAATTCCTTCTCGTTTCTTCCTGACAGTCTCCTCCCAACTTCAAGTCTCTTTCTCCTACTTCTTTTTTCATAATCCAAGGAGCACAATTATTGGTACCCTCATGCACATGGGTGTAGGGCCAGACCCTGGAGGATGGGCAAGCTATCAGGTACCACACCACAGAAGAAAACCGGCTTTCCTTGTCTCAACAGCCATCACTGGTCAGAAGTTCATCAGTCACAGTAGGGTGTGGTCTACCCTATTCATTCTGGAGTATTGACTGGCTAGATCTAGTGCAGGTCACTTAATTTAATATGTTCAAGGAGTTCTACATCTCTGAGTTGCTTTCTCTATCATATTTATTTTATCATCTATACCTTAAGTTCCTTTAAAAAGCAGATGTTATTTTTTATAGCTTTAGCCTTGCCTTTTTTTTTTTTTTTTTTTTTTTTTTTTTTTTGCAAATAGTCAACTTCTCCTGAGATGTAGTTGATGTTGTGAGTTATGGATGTGTATCTTGCTAAGGGTGTGACCTCCATGCGTTCCCTTTTGGAAGATCATTCCAAAGGGTGCCCTCTTGAGGCAGCACTGGTGAACTGCAGACACTTGCTTTTAGAGAGAGAGGTACTGTGTTATAAAATTAATGACTGCAGGTGGTGTACTAGATATACAACGCTGGAGATTCAGAAAATAAAGGGAGCACTATCTTTGTTTTCTATCAGCACACAGGCTAACAGCCATAAGAAAGGCAGTGTGGTCAGGGTGAAAGGAAACACGAAGGAGCTAGCTAAGCAAGCAGGTGGGGCAGTGGAAGAAAGGGCAATCCTTTCCCTTCTGCTTTCCCCTTCCTTTTCTTTTCATCATTGTTACCCTCCTCTTCCTCCTCTTCTTCTTTTCTCCTCCATCTTTCTCCATTCTCTTGCTTTTTGAGATTTGTTCTCATGCATCTTGAACTGACCTGGAAGTCCATTTGCAGCTGAGGATGACTTTGAACTACCAATCTTTCTACCTCTACCTCCCAAGTTCTAGGATTATGGGTATGTACCACTGTGCTTAGCTGGCATCACCACAGACAGCCCAATATGGATCTTCTCACCTCAGCGATGGTCTAAAGGATCTCCTAAGCCTGGAATGTTGGCTTATCCAGTCCCAATCACCACAGAAACAATCATCTGCCTGAGCAATCCAGTCATGTGATTGTCTCTGTGTCAGAGTGGTTAGGGACACACCAACTATGACAATGGATTTAGAAGACTGCCCCAGGGTCATGTCATCAAACAAGACTAGGCCACTGCAAGACACATGAATATCATTGGATGCCCTTTGTTTCATTGAGTTAAATCCAACCCCACGTTGAGATACCAGAATCTCTTGGATCTGCCTCTCAAATGTCTTTCCAGAATTAGTGTCACAATGTGATAAGAATAAAGTATCTGGAGAAAAGTTGACCTGGATTTGATTTTAATTTTGTTGTAATTTAAACTCAGTCACAAAGAGAACAATTTCTCTTAGTTTGAAGGTGCTCATCCATGTCACTGGTATAAATCATACCCAAAATGCTGTTTTGGTATCCAATAAGATAATATATTTTGAGTAATTGGTACAATACTTATAATTAAAAATGGCTGCCTACAAGATAATTTAATAATTCTTGTTTTGATTCATACTTCAATTTTGTAATTGTCTTTGGGTATATTCTGTAGTTTTGGCTCATATATCTTCTTGATCTTTGTTAGGCAAAATTCTATTTGTCATCACCAGATTTTATTATGTTTATGGAGCCGTCTTCAATTGCCAATGAAATTATTTATCCTTTCCTAGTCTACTGCAGAATAGTAGTGGTAATTTTGTTTTATTTTTAAAAAAGGATACGAAAAGATGGTGCTTAACCCTAATTTCAGTGTCTATAGTGATTTCTGGTATTGATTCAATTGATTTGTTATGTTGTACTGGCCATTCATAAACAAAACGATTCTATTGATGTTAATTATTCAGAATTTCAGTTTACAAATGAAACCATGTGTGTCCTGAACAGAACATGTGATGATAAAGAGAAGCATTGTCTGTGTATTGCCATTACACAATAGTAAAGATTTTCAGGATTTGTGTGTCTACATTTGTGTATGAAATACTGCCCAGACCAGTAATCAAATGAAACACTTTCACTTTCCAGCAATATGTTTTTATTGAAGAAAAATATAAAATGCCAGAATATTTAGTACTGTATTGCAGTCAGAGATATCTAATCC
Source organism: Phodopus roborovskii (assembly GCF_943737965.1). Classification (NCBI taxonomy): domain Eukaryota; kingdom Metazoa; phylum Chordata; class Mammalia; order Rodentia; family Cricetidae; genus Phodopus; species Phodopus roborovskii. The sequence goes on along the minus strand of NW_026126563.1, from coordinate 20,262,079 downwards.
CCAAGAGGGAACTTTTAAAATAAGTTTTGAAAAAATTTATAAATATTATCATATTCTAAAAGCTTTCCTTTCTCCCAAGACTTTTCCAAAGGAGCCTGTTTACTCATTAATTATTCCATCTTCTCAAGGTCATTCAAATATATGTTATTATGCTTATTTATCAAAACCTGTTGCCTAGGCTTTCAGGTTCTATATCAAGCCTTAGTGTAAATGTGATAGCAAGTTTACTACCTCAACAAATATTCCAACTCTTGCTTCATCCTTTTTATTTGCTTGAGAAGATCTTCAAAAATAAGGCTACTTCAGAAACTTGAGTTGTGTGTGATAAGTCTTGACCACCTGGGCATGGTGAAAGGCTTATTGCTGACTGAGGGCAGAAAGGGAATGAAATGCAGCTGATGCTGAGTTCACAGATGCTGTGGAGAGGGCAGGGCCCAGCATGGGATGAATCTCCTCTTTTGAAAAAAAAAAGGAGGAGGAGGAAGTGACTGCTCCTAGGTGTGGTGGAGGGGAAAGTTTATTGTAGATAAAAAGGAGAACATAGCTAGAGGCAGGGACATCTGGGAGAGTCCCGAGTGGACATGAGCAGCAGACCAAGCTGAGCCAGGTGAGGGGGTAAGGGAGGGAACCAGGAGACCAAATAGGGTAAAAAGGACTGGCATAGCCAAAATGTCTGAATTATGCAGAGAAGAGCAGCTGGGGGAAGGGCAGCCCAGCCCCTGAGCTGGAGAGTTCAGGGTAGAGGGCATCGTCTGTCAGCCACGCCCTACAATCGGTAAGAACTGAGGGATGCTGGGAGAACCTGGCAGCCAGATTTGCTTTTATGTGTTCAATAGGCATGTCAGTTAATCATTTGTCTTGGGTTTGTAAAACAGTGCTTTGAGTCCTGACTGAAAGCACTTTATATTTAGTGACTCACTAGCTGTTTGTTGATTTCTAGAATCTTTGGCCAGTAGAATGCAAGCATCAAGAGAGAAATACCCATGTTGGGATATGCCTCAAAACTGAGAGCGTAGCAACCACTCTGTGGTCAGCTAACACCTGGGTATTACCCATAGGATGACTATGGAACTAACGAAAGCTATTGGGCTGCTCCATGGAGCTCACCAAATTATAGAGCAGAGAAATGTAGCTGATTCTTCGATGGGAATAATGCCAGATGGCTATCACAGTATGTGATATTTGAAAACGATTACAAAATAGTCCAGGTACATAATTACCCAGTCGTGGGTGAGGACTCACTCCTCTGCTATGGTGATATCTTAGCCTCTTTGCACTTAAGCCTCTAGAACCACGATGTTTAAAGAGAGGTCTTTTCTCTTCTCACTAACAAACAGCAAAGTCCACACAATAGACAAAATCGGATTTTCTCCATCCTTTTAATTTTTATTGAATATTTGCTTTTGTGCGTATGGAGGCCAGAGGACAACTTCCCAAAGTTGGTCCTCCCCTTCCACCGTGCGGGCTCTGGAGCTCAGACTTAGGTCTTGGGTTTTGGTGGCAAGCACTTTCACTCCCTGAGCCCTCAGTCACCAGACCCACATGCTCCTCCATTCAGATGTAGTTATAGTATCGGAACACTGGCCAGGGGATTTGAGCAATGGGTTTAAGGTTTGGCACCAAAACTAACAGGCTATGGTTATTTTTCCTATTTCTTTTCTATACAAAATTAAGTAGAAGCTCATGGCAGATACCTCATGTGCAATAGCTTTTAAATAAATGAACAGCAAAGAAGCAATAACATCTCCCACTATTTCTTTCTAAAAGGAATACGTCCTGAAAAGAAGTTTATTTCATTTACATCGCCTTTCCAGTCATATTACAGTTTCTACTGTATAGTTTACATATTTTACAGAATTAAATTAAACTACCACGATAGTTTCTTCTTCTTAAGTCAGATGTATGCCTACTGAATACAAGGAATTTGTGTTAGCGTTTCCATGTCATTCATTCAGCATCATTATTGATAATAATAAGAGGAACACATCTTGGTAATGGACGTGAGCTGTTCTCTAATTATTCTGGGGGGCATTCAAAACAAACACCTTTAAGTTTTTCTTTTAGGTCTAGAGACGACTGTGAAGCTTGAGTCGGGCATGTCTGTCCTGTTTACATCCATGTCCATAGAGTCAGGAGAGCCAAGACCAATGCTCAAAACCTAGCAGTTCCCAAGTAAATATTGTTAAAAACATAATATCTATATATGTGTGCCTGGAGAATTTCTGGTGGCCAAAAGGAACCTCCATGACTTGGGCCAAAGAAACTGATTAAATATAAAATGTCATGTTTTTTGTTGACTTAGCAAAAGTAAGGAAAAAATTCCTTGTAAGGGGGAAAACGCTAATACATCCTCCAAGATCAGTTTCTATTAACTGTTGTGTGTGTGTGTGTGTGTGTGGTCCTAAATTAATTTACAATTAATATAAATCAATACAGCACAATACAATTTATATATAAATATACTTGGATATATGTGTGCATATATACCTTTGATGAATTATTCCATTTAACAGACTCCTTTTGCTCCCTTGCTTCCCTCCTTTACCCTTCCTTCCTTCCTTTCTTCCTATCTTCTTCCTCTCCCTCCCCACTTCTCTCCCTGTCTCTGTCTTTTGCAAATTCATTTTATGTACACATACATATCTATGTATATGTACCATGTGCATTCTTGGTGCCCACTGAGGTCAGAAGAGGACATCAGATCCTCTTGAACTGGAGTTACAGATGACTGTGAGCCACTGTGTGGATTCTGGGAAAGAAGTCTGAATTCTCTGCAAGAGCAATATGTGCTCTTAACCCTGAGCCATCTTCAATCTCTGTTCTCATATAAAGAATGCTTAGTGTTATAATAATGCTTAGTGTTGCATGACTTGCAAAACTCTCTGAAACTGCAAATAAACTCATTGTCTTTTGACACATGCTCTACATTCCTTTCCATTTTCTTTCCTTTCAGAAGTTTATGTGTCATTTGTTTCAGTTAATTTTTTTTGGGTGGGGAGAGTTGAGCCTAGGTCTTCCTGCAGGCAAGTAATCTACCACTGAGCTACACTTGTAGTCCTGAAGTAATTTTTTTTTAGTTTATTATTATTATTATTATTATTATTGTTATTATTATTTGAGATGGGATCTCACTATGTAGGCCTGAATTTAAAAAAATAATCAAAATATTTCTCTAAAGAAAAATATGGATAGAAGATGCAGAGAAAAGTTCACAACATCTTTGCAAGATTGAGCCATGGGACTTACAGGATTGGCACATGAGTTGTGTGCTATTTGTTCTACAGCACCTAAAGGGTGCAGCACCTTTCATTCTAGGGGTATTTTAGGCTCATTATTGAGAACCAGGAAGAACTGAAAGAGGCTTATGCAAGTGTGTAGTCATATTTATCCTTCAAAAGCTGTCATCGTAAGAGTCCTGTTGAACCTAGAATATGTGAATGTTTGCTGAATGTTAAAATGTTGAGTAAAGCACATTATATATCTTTGATGGGTATGTTGGTGGTCATTAAAGTACAAAACTCCATGAGGAACTTACTGTTGGGAGTAATGTATGTTGCTGTATCTTGTTACTCGATGTTGAGATGTCATTGGAGAGTTGGAGCCTATGGTTTGGCTTATGTGAATGTCTGGGCTCACCATTTGTGTCACTTGAATTTCTGGCCCTACCAAGATACCGCCACTCATCATTGGTCCCATACAAGTATCAGGCATGTTACTGTTGCCCATATCAGGCACACCAGGGCTAGCCACCACTCTCTCAGCATAGTATACATTGTGTGTGTTGGCTATCTCGGCAGGCACACAAATGTTCCCTTGAACATCATAGACAGGTGCCATTACAGTTTCCGTCACAACTACATTGGGTGGGAGCTGAGAATCAAAAACAATTGTCGTGGGTTGTACACATGGGTCAGCAGTAGTGTAGGTCTCAGTTACTATGATGTCCCCGTGAATCATGGGTTCAGAGGCTGCTTCCATTTCTGCTTGGAATTCAGCCTCTGAGAGAGTCATTCCTGAAGATTCATTGACAAAGTAATTAGGCCCGAGCAAGGGGAGATCAGTACTGATGGGTATACAGGCCTGGTGTGAAGGGAATGGCTCAATTTCTGTGTCCAAGCAGATTTCAGCTAGAGTCCTAAATTTTGGATCTAAAGTCTCCATGTAGCTTTCATCTAGGTCATCCACAATCCAACTGCAGCATCCAATGGAGCCCACGGGAGACCCAACTCCCTCATGATCATAAATGAGCAGGCAGTCGTTGGCTGGTCGGCCTTCATCTTCATCTGCATAAGCATATGCTTTCTAAGGTGGGAGGAGAGATAGGAAGTTAGAGATTTCTTTCCCCTTGTATCGACCAGTGAAGAATAATAGCAATGCTCCAGGGACTTCTGACCTAAAGATTTTGTGGACTAAATTGAGAAATGAAACAATACTTTGATGTGTTATTAAATTATTGTTTTTAAATGGAAATCATTATATAAGTTAATGGGGCAAAGAATTTGAGGAATATATTTGAATCTCTCTAATTGGAAAACTAATGAATGAATCTTTTGGATTTATAGTCCTTTGTTTCTGAGGCGGCAGAAATAAAAATGTGTTTAATTATGTTCACAATATTTACTTTATAAATTCTTTTACACTTTACACATCTATTTATTTGCCTGTGTGGGTATGTGTGACCTCCCTCATATGGAGGTCAGAGGACAACCATGAGTCTTGGCATCAAACACCATTACATGCTGTGTCATTTTGCTGGTCTCTAAATACTTATGTAAAGAGAGACTCTAGATGAATTTGGAACAAAAGCATATACAAAAATAGAAGTCCCTCTAAATGTCAGAGACTTTCTCAGAATGCTCTTAAAGTTGTATGTGGCTTAAGCCACTCAAGGGTGGTGTCAGGTCTGAGAGATGACCCCTGTGGCATTTTTCAAATTACTATTATTGAGAGTCTCACTGTGGGGCTCATACTGGCCTCAAACCCACCCTCCTCCCACCTCAAACTCCTGAGCGTGGGGCTATAGGCATGTATCAACATTCCTTGCTTCAAATTATCTTTCAAAAAGGACTTTATATATATATAAAATTAAGATGTATATATATTAGCAGGAACCCAACGGATGAAGGAGATCAGGGGAAGTGGACCAATTGTTTAGAACAATGGGATGGAAGAAGACACCAGTCAGCTTCCTGTTTCAGCCCTTGAAGCCTCCATACAATCTTTTTTTCTTCTTTCTTTTCTTCCTTTCTTCCTTCCTTTCTTTCTTTCTTTCTTTTTCTTTTTTTTTTTTTTTTGCCAATTTTAACCTCTATACATTTTCTTTTTAAAAATTATTTTCAATGTTTGATGATTTCATATTGTATATAATGTGTTTTGATCAAAGCCTCCTCATTCCCTCCTCTCCAGTTCCTCCCCCTCCCTCTTCCATCACCGTTCTATCTCAACTTCCTGTGTTTTCGCAAAACTCACTGGGTCATGGTTTAATGACCATCTACTGGGGCAAGAGTAGCCTCTTGGGGGCTGCATCCCCGAGGGAAACCAACTCCCTCTCCAAGCGGCCATCGCTTGCCAATAATAGCTCCTTAGCTTAGGGAGAGACTTCATGACCCCCTGCCCCAATCATGCTTCTGTTTGGACTGATGTTACTTTCCAGGCAGGGACTTGTTATATCAGCCAGGCTGGCTTCAAACTCCTTTACATGTGTGGGATTATAGATGTGTACTGGCATACATGGCTTTCCATGGGATCCAAGGGGTCCGCAGATTGTCACCAGATATAGTCTGACTTCCTTTTTATAAAATAACTAAGTATGGCAGAGCAAGAGAGACATAGGCAGAGACAGATACACACAGAGATACAGAGAGACACAAACAGCCACGGAGAGAAATAGAGAGATGAACTACATGCTCACATCCCAAGTAGCTGAAGAATAAAATCTCAAGGTAAATCACATCTTTCACACTGAACTAATTTTCTTATGTGCTCTGTGGTGGACTCTGCATTTTCCTAGAGGAAATGAGTGAGTGCCCATTAAACCCCCCCCAGATAGTCCCAATTTGCATGTAATACTAGTTAGTGGCCAAGTGGGAGGTCTTTAATATATAGTTATGACTTTCTGAATGACTTAAAAATATTTCTGGAATACATATAATTGAAGCCTACTTGTTGACTAAATTGATTAGCAGTATTGATGCATTATTTAGTAATTAATATTATCCATATGTAACATGCATTTTGCAACAGTATTTAACTACTAAATAGTTTCTTATTTTTGATAATTTTATATATGTGTATTATGTACTGTGATTATATTTGCTCTCATTACTCTCTCTTGTCCCTGCCCACTGCCTCTGAACCCCTTTCTCTTCCTAACTAGTCTCTTCACTGCTTTCATGACTTTCTTTTCACATACTGAGTTGGGGCTGCTTGCATAAGCAGAGGTAACAGTGCTATTTGCTGGAGCATGGACTACTCACTTGGGAGAACATAGCTGAGGAAAATGTGCATTTTCCACCTCTTCTAGCCATTGAAGAGCTACCAGTAACTGCCAGTAGCTCTTCAAGTAGGGGTGGGGCCTTGGGGGTACCTCCCTGTTCAAGATGGAATGTTAAGGGACTGGTCTTGGGCACAGATGCATAGGTGCTACGTGTAGTTTAAATCATAGAATGCTTGGACTTTTTCTTTCAAAAAGCAATGATAAAATTCATGTATTAGTATTTGAGGAATAAGTCTAATGGAAGTAGATAAAAATCCATTGCTGATTAAACAAAAAAAAGTTTCTCAACACGAGAAATTACTTACTCTTTTAAAAATTTTATCCTTTTTATTATCTATGGGCATTTTGCCTCTATGTATATCTGTGCACCATGTATATGCCTGGTTCTAGAAGAGGGTGATGGACCCCCTGTAACTGGGGTTATGGATGGTTGTAACCTATTGTGCAGATGCTGCGAATTGAACCCAGATCCTCTGGACAAGCAGCCAGAGCTCTTAACTGCTGATCTGCCTATACCAAACTTATTCAATGTTTTCGGTACCCTATTAGACCAATGCAGTATCTTGGAGCATTTCCGTAGCATTCTGACAGAACCCTGACAATTTTTTCTTAGGGACACGAATAGGTGGGCCCTAGACTGAGAAGAGGAGCCTTGGGTTCTCATCTGTCAGCTTTTATCTATCACCAAGTTAACATAATGCAGAACTGAGTTTCAAATCCCGTTGTTCCCAGTCCTGGCATAATACTAATAATGATAATGCTAACAACTATTATTATTGTTTTACATATTATTTTTCTTATTTTTATCGCCATTATTCTGAGACAGGTTCTCATCTATCCCAGGCTGGCTTAGAACTACATAGCTAAGGATGACCTCACACTTCTGATCCTCCTGCTTCCATCTCCCAAATGTTAGGATTACAGGTATGCACCACAAAGTCTGGTTTGTGACGGGGATTGAACCCAGGGCCTTGTGTAGCCAGGCAGTCACTCTACCAAACTAAGCTGCCTCACTGCCCTGTCCTGCCTTTTTTCTCTTTTCGTTGGATCCACCTGGAGAACAAGAAGGGCATCCTAGAGGACATGAATGCAGTTTTGCTCTCTTGTTGCTATAGCAATAAAGGGAGATATCAGACGGAAACAGCAGGGGAGATGTTAAGGAAAGGGAAGCAAGGCATGATGGGGGATGCTGTTCTTTGCAGTTAAATGCGAAACACTGCTGCAAATTGGCTTTATGTCTTTTAAGAACTGGAAAAAAATTTAAATTCAAGACTGGGATAGGGTTAAAAAGCAACTGAATATATTTCTACTTCTATAGTCTGTGTGTAAGCTGTCTGTGTGTAAGGCTTACCTCGGAGAAGTAGCTGTCCAGGAAGGCCATGTTCATGCCGGTGTCTTGGTATTCCCGAAGAGTCCCTATGGTTGAGCTTCTCTTCCTCAGGGTCCCTGTTGTTGCTCCGGCCACCAGGCCTGCAGTTGTCCCAACAGCTGTATTGAGCTCCACTCCTGACACGCCCCCTTCTACTGTTCCTCCACCAGCGTAAGTATTGGTGTAGATTTCTGAAAAGACAGTAGATTTCTGAAAATGACAATGCCCTATTGCCTGGACGGCTTATGCTCACAGAACACTGTTGGCCCCTCCCCAGCAACACAGCACAGAAATGGTTCCAGAAAGATAGGTAATGAGTGATCATATGCAGAATTTTCAGACTTGACAAAAGTGATCCTGAGGGAGACAGCTGTGGGACGTGGCTCACTCTTCTGCATACAGCCTCTGCCTAGATGTTTAAAGACACTGAATGTACAGCCAGGTGCCAGGTCTGTGCAGGCACAGCAATCCTTATGGCCTAGTCCAGGCTAGGACCAGGCTGCTCCCAGCAGCCAAATCTCCAGTCCTTGTTCACACATGCACTGGAGAAGCGGCCCACTTGGGAACAACACATATTCTTTGTATGGAAGTACCAGGATGTGTGTATTATGCAATCATCACTGAAAAATCTCAGATCTGCTCTACAGATGGACAAGCCCTGCTTGGCTCAGCCAAGTATTCTATGCGTAAGGAAAGTGTAAGACACTGACGTGGCAAAAGCACAGTGTGAATTTAAAGAGCTTTAGCTTATTGTTCAAAGAACATTTGCTGTTTCTCTTTTCTTCCTTCCTTTAAATGACTTCTATTATGGATCATCATTACAAGAACAGGTACCCCATTCCAGGCACTATTCTAATTCTATACATTGCAGCACACAGGAAAATACATACATAGTAATACATCATGCCTAACACCTGCATGTTTATATCTTCTATATAAATATATGTACTTTAAAAAAATCCTTAAACCAGTGCTAGGTAAAGAATTTTTGAAAACACCTTGTTATATAGAATTAGAATTACAACACCAGTTACTATGCAACCTTCATTTCAAGGAGAAGGGTGTCTGTCCAGAGAGGCTGGGTCTTGACTAGGGGCTTCTTACTAGTAAGTGGCAGAGCTAGGAACAAAATCCCATTTACGGTTTCAGACTTTGTCCGTTGAATCACAGTATCATGCTTTGCACAAGTGTAACATCAGAAAGAAAAGTTGGGTGGCCACCTCAGACATGTCACTTACCCTCTGAGTGTGCTCCCATGCAATGGGACTCACACGCTAATGTATAAGGTACTTGGTTTGATAGAATAATTATGTAAACCTTAGAAAGGAAAACAGAATTGGTGTCAACTGACCAGAGGAATCAATGCGATCCTGGGTATTAGAGGCTGTCATGGGTACGCATATATTTGACACATCCTGAAAGAAAAAAGATTTTAAAATCAATGTTTCCACATTCTTCCCTTAAAAGCTGAGACTATCTGCTTTTGCCTTGGGTGGAATTGTCAAGGCTGACTGAATTCCCACGGAAAGCCCACACTTCTGTGGAAAGCGGCAGTCCACTTACCCTGTCTTCGGGGTGCGCTCCCTCTATTCTCCAGGGCTGCATCACTCCTTCGCCTCCCTCGGGCACAGGGGCAAACCTTGTCCCCAGGCCTTCTGGCTGTCTTCGCTTGCAGCAACATATGAGCAGTAAAAGAGGTGACACTGGTTAAGAAAGTGAAGAGAGTTAATCCCAACGGTCCTGTTAGGAAGTCATGTTTTTTTGTTTGTTTGTTTTTTTTGTAGTATTATTATAGATGGAACAAGGGTAAATAGAAAGGCAACAATGTATCAGATACCCCCCACACACACCAGAGAATCAAGTATCAAATGCAACTGTCCATGTTTATAAATACAAGCACCAAAACACAGGGATCACAGGGATCTGAGAGCGGGAAGCCTAGAGGGTGTGAGGCTCTGCAATCAGACTGTACAACTGACGTGAAAAGGACCAATTCTCCCTGGAGTCCAGGATTTCTGAGCCAACTGATGCCATATTCAGGATTCTGACTCCTAGTCTCCCATATACATGCACGATAATCTGTATATGTCTATTTATACTGTGCAACTGACTGGATATACACATGGATGGTCCTCAACTTAGGACAGTTTCCCATGTGACATCTCAACTTTAGAAGGTTTCAGAAGCAATATACGGCCAATAGAGAGTGCATTTTGAAATTTGAATTTTGACCTTTCCCCAGAATATGTGGCCAGATGAAAACGCTGTTAATAGAAGGTCTTAAAGCATAGACTGAGAGCTTAAGATGCCAAAGCTCAGGAATCATCTTGGGTTATGAGCTGGGCATGAATCCCTCAAAGGACTCTTAGTAATTCTTGTAATTCTTGTGGCTCTGTGTGTGTGTGTGTGTGTGTGTGTGTGTGTTGGGGGGGATTTGAAGTTGTTTATTATGACTGCTAAGATTCCATAGGTCAAGTAAAATGCCATAGGTCAGGTAAGATGCCACAGGTCAAGTAAGATGTCATAAGTTATTTTCTGGGACATTCCCAAAGGCATTCTTGATAACCATTTATGATTTTTGTATAACCTTGCAAATTCATATGCCAGTTTAAGAAAGTCTGTCCAAACACCAGATGTTACTTTCCTTTATTTCAAAATGAAAATGTCTTAGTCTGTGCTCATTCACAAATACATTTCAACATCACAGTTTAATTGGCTTCATCATGTTGATTTAAGAGTCCAGTGAGGTCTAAATACTTTAGGGGCAATCTAAAGTACGCAATTGAGCTCTCTTTCGTGGACTTGTATGTTTAAAATAAAACACAGGGAGAGGGGAGCCTCTGGTTGCCAGTTTTGCTCAGAAGCTTTGCCATCCCTGGGCCAGAGTCTTAGGGTAGCGTTTGGGGCTTCTTGAAGCACTTCTTCCTGGATCCTGACCCAGAAGAGGGAGCAGTTCACCCAAAGGCTCAGTAATCATTGACCCATCTTTGCCTGTGACCAGAGCTCCAGGCATACTACACAAGTGTCCCCATGCTCCTCCATCTGCTACTTAGCTTTTCTACTTGTAATTATTGCATGCGCTCAGCCTTTCAGTGTCTTCCCCAATCTATTGTTTGTTGTTTGCTTGGCGCTGAAGACTGAACCCAGGGTCTTCCTAGTGGCTTGCCATGTCCCACTGGGCCCCACTTGTCCTTGATGGGTTTTTAGATTTGCTCACAAGCATCACTGTTCTGAGAAAATCTTCAGTTTTCAGGGTCCAGCTCAAATCCACTTCTTTAAATCAAATCAAAACAAAACAAAACCCTCCTCTCTTTTGAGTTTCTTATTTCACTCCTCTCAATTTGAAGCATTTTGATGGGGTTTCTGTTATGGGACTTGTTTTATTCCCTTGTAGATTACACTTTGATGATTTGCACGTGTTTCAAGATCACTAACCCTGGTCTCTGTAGTTATCACTATCAAACAGGTGCAAGCCCTTGTCGATGGGGTTTCTGTTATGGGACTTGTTTTATTCCCTTGTAGATTACACTTTGATGATTTGCACGTGTTTCAAGATCACTAACCCTGGTCTCTGTAGTTATCACTATCAAACAGGTGCAAGCCCTTGTCGGCCCCAGGATGGCTGCAAATAACCAGAAAAAAAAAAAAAATGGCCAAATGAATTTAGCAAGCCCTGCATGTCTGTAAAAAGACTGCTTATAGTACTTACAGAGAAGTAGTAAGAGGCCCAAAATGATCATGCCGATCCCTGCTGGACCAAGTCTGACATTTGATTGTCCAACTCCACCATCAGTCCCATACGTGTCTTCCGTGACCCAGGTGGTGTCCCCACTGTAGATGCCTGTGGTGCTGGAGTGCAAGCACACATGGCGGTCATCACAGAAGCAGGCATCTAACAGAACAGTCTGTGGCAATTCACATGCTCTGTTGTGACTGTCCGTCACAAGAATGGGGATTTGGAGAAGCCCTGGGGACAAAGTCTGCTCAGTCATGAGGATTGCAGAGGTTTCTGTGGAACAAGGAAACAGGTTAAAAACTCTTTGGGAGTAACCATTCCTGACGCCCAAGGCACAGCACCTCCCTCCAGGTTCTGTATCTTTAAGTCCAGAGTTGAAGGCTGTGCATACAGGTCAGGACCATGTCCCATAGTTGCCTCTCTTTGCATCAGTTACTCTTGTCATCGAGTGTAGCAGGTACTACCACATCCAAGAGTACCACATCTTAATTACACATCCCGCTCGGCCTGCTCAACTGTCTCTAATATTTGGCAATTTGGATTACAACTTTTATCCTTATAAATAAAAATGAACTCATAGCTCACTATAGAAACAATGTCATTAGTATGGAGACAGTGAGTGGTTTTTTGCAGGACATAAGGGTTTCAGAGACATTTGTGTGTTTGCCTACAATACTTGACACAGGGAATTGTGACCTTTGGGGAGTTAATCAAATAATCTGTTTATTTCAACTGGTTAAACATTGATTTTCTGCCTACTTGATGATGATTAATTAGCTGCTATTTGCACACTACAGTTTATAACTGAATTATTGAAATGCTTTGGCTTTTTTTTTTCAGGCTAATTCCCCCCACCCCAATGTCTAGTATCCCTGAACTTTTTCTTTTAATGTGATTGTGTCGAAGAAAGAGACAGAAAACCGTGTTTGACTACCTGACTGGTCATTTGGTCACTGCTTTGCTCAGGGGCGTCAAGTGCTAGCAACTTTCATCCCACATACCATTGATTGATCTGATACTCCATATGTTAGCTGTGTCTGAGGACTCGTCAACCACACAAAAGGTGAAGGGAGATCCGAAGGAGTGGTCACTGACGTAGATCCTGACAGACGCAGCGTCGACGCAGACGCTTCTTCTTTCAGCGTAAATGACTGGACAGTAATCATTGGCGTCAGGAACCTCAATGCATATGGTTCCCGTGGCTGTTCTCCCGGAGCCATCTGAAAAGGAGAGCATCATGGGAGTTAGGGTAAGCGATGCTAGGTAGAAGATTCCACTTTATATTCCACAATGATGCCACGGGAGGTCTGAACAGTGCGAGCCACGTGTGAGGCAGGACTTGGGTCTCTGCCGTCATGGTGGCCCTTCCAGCCTTCCAGCCTTGCTTCTTTGTCCACTCCTCCGAAGATGCGTTTTTTTTCCCTCCAATTCTGCTGAGCTCAATGGAGATGGAAGGTGGCATGTCCTTTAAAGAATGCCCATCTCCTGCTCTTCTTATCCTGTCCTAATGAGGCAGACCATACGGCTATGGTCATTCTCCCTCCTAGGGTCTGACTGGCTCTGTGCATGGAGCAGTATTCAGAACTATGGTGAGGGAGTTAAATAACTGCTTGTGTGGTTTTATTCTCTTTTCTTTGTTAGCGAGACTTTTAGTTTATTTCCTCTCTGTAATGACATGTCTAGGGAAAAATATCGATTTCCCTCCTAATCTACTTGAAAGAAAGTATTGGCTAGTATAAATTATTAGAAAAAGCAGGGGATCAAAACTGGGGTCGAGTATTTTAAAGTGTGTGTTTTATTGACTAAACTATTGCTTTGACACTGCAACGAGCCTTAATTTAGACATTACCCTCTCTAGGTTAGCCATAGAAACCATTTTGTAAGATGTTAATATTCTATTACATGTATTTATTTATTTATTTGTGTGTGGGTGAGTGGGGGGAGAAATCATGTATGTCATCAGGCTTGGTGGCAAGTTCCTTGACTCACTGGGCCATCTTGCCTGCCTCAAAGATGCATTTGTATACTTAAGTGAGGATAAGCCAAGAGCCTGTCTTTATCCCATGTGATTCTGTTCACGCACTTTCTAAAGTATCTATTTGCATACTCTTTTATTAGAGACACATTATATTCTTCTGCAGTTGGTTCTAGTTGCCATTCTCTGGAGCCAACTCGTGGCCTTGTGAATCATCACCCGGAGCTGAAGTTGCTGTTTACAAGGCTCACTCTCCAGTGCTTCTGCCTCCTCATGTGCAGTCTACACATCCTGGCACTTGCTGTCACATCCCAGATCAGAGAAAACCACCTGGATAGTGATGCTCTGCATCTACACAAATCCCGGGCTTAGTTAAGAAATTCCAATCTCCTGGTGCATTTTGCTATCACTTTTTTAATTTCACTCTTGTGCCATAATTATCTTTTTATTCTGCTTATTGCAGATTTTCATGCATGACCAAGGTATGATCAACATGGTTAAGTTCTGTTTTGAAAAAAAAACAAGAGCAAACAAACAAACAAACAAACAAAAAAACCCTTCCAAAATGCCGACTCGAATAAGTAAGACAATGTTGGGTATATAACTGACCTGAGTGTTAAGAGACATCCTTAGGATGACATGACATGAGAATGCGTAGCTCATTCTTGGACCTTATTCTACTTTTTGAGCCTTGTGAAGGCCAGACACATCCATTCACTAACTTACCACTTCTGACTTCCCTCAGGCCTACATTAGGGACACTCACCTCTCTTCTCTCCTGTCGACCACTCTTTGTTTTTCTAGGAGGCAGCTGGCCTCCTAGGCACTGTTCTGAAGAATCACTGATTAGTGACAAAAAAAAACCAATTCCTGTTACTAGCCAACAAAAGGAATATGTCATGATTTCCCCATGCCTGAAGCGGCTGAATTATAAATTCATTCCATGTAATTAATCTTTGTGTAAAGGTGAAATAATTTAAATCATCTGGAGTTTTCTTGGCCAAGAGAGTCTAAGTGGACAGTGTGTCTATGTAAGTAGCAGGTAAGTTCTCAACATAGCTCCGTTCTGGTGACTCTGCAGTAAGTATATTCTCGGGTACTCTGGTCACCCACCAAGGTGACCTAGTAATGAACTTTGGGCACAGCTTGTAATCCTGACTGTGAGGGAAGCATTCCTAGCATACTCCACAAGTGAGATTAGCCATACTCAAGCAATGTGGTCATAAATAGAAGCAAACTTTTATTTACATGTATGCTTTATACTGTAAGCCACAAATGATTCTGTTCTGTTTTGGAACTAAGTGGGATAAATTATGGCTTAAATATAAATTATGGTTGTAAGTGTAACTGAATTATCTGGTTTTTTTTTTGGTTTTAATAGTTTAGTCCCAATCTAACTTCTCAAAACTTTCTGTAAGCTTTAAGATACCACAAACCACATTTTCTACTCACATGACTATCAACATTAGAATAGTTGTATTCATAATAGTTCATGTTATAGTATGAATCATATTGAAATATTTAAAAGAAATTTCTTACCATCTATAGCCAGGATTTCTGCTGCATATATCCCGTCAGTAATATATTTTGACTTTGTGTCAAATTCCCTAGAAAACTGTATCTCACCAGTCCTTGAATCAACTTTTAACCAGCTGCCTGCATCATGACCGATGAGGTACCTGTTTTTAAATAAACAAGTTTGTCATTACATTCCTGGGAGAGGTAGCACTTTTAAATCACATGAGCACTGCAATGCCATGAACCCACATTGCATTTGATTCATTGTCTTAGTTTATAAAATGTGTGTGTGTGTGTGTGTGTGTGTGTGTATACATATGTGTACCACAGTGAGAATCAGTATTACATATATTGTGTTAGGGTGACAACAAAATTTCATCATTGCTCTTCTGGATTTTTGGTTATATAGTAAAATGTATGGATATGTCTCAGCTCCGTTAATTAATTAATAGTACTGAATTATATCAAACATATTTTGTTTAGTTTGAAAACCAAATATCTCTTTTCAGGCATGGTAGACTCCACTTGCTGGCTGTGGGCTTGGGGCAGGCGGGTTTCAGAGTGTCTGTCTGCTCAGGAGCTTGTGCTAGCCCTTATCCACCTCTCTGTCTGTGTCTTGTGATGGAGACGGATTCAAAGGACCTGAGCTGATTGGAAGAAATTTGGTTCTCTAGCAGGGCAGATCACGCACCCTCGCTACCTTCACCTGATCCTCTGTCATTTCGTCGTACGAGCAGACATCACAAGTTTGCCTTAAAGCCAAATAGATTACTAAATTGCTATTGGTTCCCTCTAAAAGTGTTGAGGAGGGAGAGGGGAAGATAGAGATGAGGCAGGGAAGAGAAGACCCATTTACAGTGGTTTCCATACTCTCTTGCACTTGTGTATAGTCTCTTTGCTCAGTGTCCCTAATGTGTTCTTCTCTCTCCCTGTTTTGCCTCTTGATGTTTGCTCCATTTCTGGAACACCCGTGTTTCAGTTTCTTCCACTACTTTTTTGTTTTAGGTCAAGTAGGAAGTTGAAACTCATCTTGAAGATAGCCACAGGCTTTATGGGAACAGGCAGTGACTCATTCTTTATGACTTGTTACTGGCTAAAATATGACCTAGTCAGGCTTAGTTCGGGTTAGTACAGCTGAGCTCAGAGGATCAGAGAGACTCTCCCGGCAGAATCGGCAGCTTTTTGATGTTGCAGTCATTCCCCGGATGCACTTACTCCATAACCATTGTCACTAACACAATCTTCACTCCCAACAGAATGTCACATACTGTCATGGTCCCTTAAAGCAAACAACAAGAGAAAGACCTCCATCCCCCAAACACTACACAGTCATAGCACACACATGACTGAACAGTGGCCACACAAGACAAGCAGGAGAAATGCACTTGCCATACCTGACGTTCGTTGCTGGGCTCCCTGTGTCCGTGTCCATGGCTGTGTATGTGCCGAGCACGTAGTTCGTTAAGGAGTCTCCCCTCACTCCTTCTCGTAGACTAAACGTCATGGAACTTGGGCGAAAGGTGGGTCCTTCGCGCACATTGACAACCTGGATTCTCACAGGGGTGGAGTGCATTTGGAATTGAGATGCCACTGAGTGGTGGAATTCAGCTTTGTTTCTAACGCCGATGCTGAGGTAAATATTAGGTACTTCTTCATAATCCAGTGTCTGAAATGATGGACAGAAACCAACAGCTTTGAACGGGCTAAGGGTTCTCTCTTTCAGAGGAGGTTGTATGTGTGGTGTACACACATGTATGTATTTAGTGTGTTTCCGTGTGTTTCCATGTGTGTGTGTGTGTGTGTGTGTGTGTGTGTGTGTGTGTGTGTGTGTGATGTGGAGGCCTGAGTTGATGTTGGCTGTCTTCCTCCACGGCTATCCACCTTATATGCTGAGTTAAAGTATTTTCTAACTTGAAGCTTTGGCTAGTCTGACTAGCCAGCTTGCCTGGAGGACACTCTGTCTCTGCTTTAGGATGCCATTTTTGTGAGTTCTGAGGATTTGAATTCTAGTTCTCACATTTTAATGGCCTCTACTTTACCAGATGTGTCCATAGCCCAGTGTTCCCTTAAGATAGAGTAAGAAACATGATAAAGAGACTATACACTAGAAAGTTTAGGAACCATGCAATTCTGATTTTTAAATTGAAATAATTTTAGTTACAGGATGTGTTTTATGCATGTTTTAAATCTTTTGCACATGTGTAGGTCAGTTAAGTTTACAGGCTCATTTGTTATTTGTTTATGTTTGTTTGTTATGATGTTAGGATTAGAACCCAGGGCCTTGAACATGCTAGAGGAGTGTGCTACTACTGAGCTATATCTCCCCCCATAAGCCTCTGACTTAACATTGAGATTATAGTTTAGCGTTCTTAACCTGTTACATAAAAAACTTAACATGAAAAATGACACTTCTTTTTATAGAAAATAAACAGTAAATCTTGAATGGATCAAAATTCATCCACAACTATAGACTGAGTAATGAGGTCTCAGACCTCCTTTGTAGAGTTTCCTACTTGATACTCTCTTTAAATAGTAAGGACAGAACAAAGGACACAATATGTATGATGTAAGCAAACATATGGTTGTTTTTTTAGATGACGAAAACAGTTCTAAGAGATCATGCTATTATCATTAGCCTGATGCTGTAACTTAGTTGCAGTGGGTCTGGTGGACAAGATGTCTCCTTTATTAGGGACACTCAAGTAAGTAAATGCCACACCCGAGGAAAGTCACCTTTGAACCAGTTTTCCGGATGAAAGGTGAACACAGTCTTTTGATCCAGAGTGATTGATGTGGGAACATGAAAAGTTACAAGAGAAAAAGTCGTTGTTGAAACAAGGTGTGCTGGGCGGTTTGGGAAACACTGTTCCAGAAGTTAAAGTAAGCAGTGTTGGCTCTTTCTTGGATCCTGGTTTACCATCTCCAGTCTGGGATCCCATAGATCTGGTTGAGTTCTGTCTTGTCATTTGCCACCCAAGAGAACTGAGACAATTCTATCTTTGTTTTAGTTTGTTTCAATTTTTATAAAAAGGAATCACAACTTTTCTGCCCAGAGTGATGTGGGTTAGATTATAGCATAATAGCAGATGTAGAATATACAATGTTTAATAAATACTAGTGTTTGCTCTTTTCATCATTGCTCAGTGATCCCACTGAGAGGACCCCCAGTTTCCTTGTTCGTTGTATAAAGTCTTTTTAGATCAGCCGGGATCAGCAGGACCTCACCTTTTCATAGCTCATCGGTATTTCATATTTACCATACTCCCTGGCTGGGTTTTGTGTCCACACTAGCATTCCTGTTTGTTGGCATACTCAAGGACATGCTGCTTACTTTGAGGGCATTTTCTCATTTTCTCAATGAAATATTGAACACGATGAGAACAAGGGAGCCTTTATTTTTTTGCTAATAAATATATTGTGTTGCTAGCCTGGAAGACTCCTCCATCACAGTCCAGGAAAGTCATGGGTATGAGCAGCACTTGGGTTCTGAACTCTTTGAAAATATAATCTTGGTCTCAAAACCAAGGAAGGAAGCCTTAGTGATCCGTGCTTACCTTGACCACTTTCAAAATGCCTTCATTGGTTTGTGGATCTGTTTGGATTTCAAACCAGTTCCCATCATTGCCAGAGAGGATCGAGTATTTTGCCAACCAATTATCAGTGCCTTCTTCATCAAGATCAATGGCTTGCAACCGAATCAGTTCTGAACTCAAACAATTTTCTTCAATACTTGCTGAATACTGGAATAAAGAGGTCAATCTATGGTATGAATTTATAAATGAATGAAGAGATTTACTACCATACAATTATCCTCTAAAATACTATGCCAGGGATTTTTGTTTCATTTTAAGGTGGCATCTATTCAGTCACAAATATCAGAATGACATGATTATACAATCCATTTTCAGATGCCACATGTAGGATCAATATTCCATTGACACTTCAATTTTTTCTTATGTATTTTTGACTTACATCCCTCTTTCAAAATTCATATATTTTAAAAATCTATTAATGATAAATCACAAAACATATTGGGCTTTGAGTGTCAGAAACTCTAATCTGGCATTGATATTCCATAACTGGTCACACAAATTCATTGAGACAACAGGGAAGCAATGAATAAGAAGATATAGCCTTACTAGAACAGGTGGCAAGCCATCCCTGGCCCTGTTATTTGTATTTTTTTTTTTTTTTTGGTCAAAGTCTCACATAGCCAGCCCAGGCTAGTCTTACATTTTCTATGTAGCTGAAAATGATCTTAAACTTGCGATCCTCTAGCTTTTGCCTATTGAGAGCTGAGATTACAGGCATGCCCTGCCACACCCATACTATGTGGAATCAAACCCAAGGCTCCACGCCTGCTAGGCAACCATTCTGGAAACTGGACTACATCCCTAGTCCTGATGGGAGAAGAGGGTATCTGGGACCCTTATATGATTAATTCATCAAAATGGAAGGCCTATACAAAATATTGTTACTGTTGTATTGGATCAACAAATTTCCCACAGCATGTAGAATAGACTGTTTTTTTACAGAGGAGCTTTGCTTGGAGGACTGAGTCAAAGATAAGTATACAAAGGCAGGAAAGTTGGTTCAGTGGGAAGAGCCACTTGCTGCCAAGACTGACAACCAGATATTTGAACCTTGGAACCTACTAGAAGGAGAGAGACAACTCATGAAAGCTAACCTCTGACCTCCACATGTACATCATGGCACCTGTGTGTTGACACCTAACACACACACACACACACACACACACACACACACACACACACACACAAATCAGTAAATAAAAAGGGTGACTATGCAGGAAAGTTACCATACATAAGAAATGCTAAGATTTTTGCAATAAATCTGAGTCCATCAGCACTGTAACAACAAGGCTTCTGAATAAGCATGTAGGCAAACTAATTACTGACAAGGAAGAACAATCATTAGAATAATAACTTACTGAAGTTTTCTCTAAGATGGGGAAATTATCATTGACATCCAAAATCTTGATTCTGCAGTCACACTCGGAGGACAGCCCATCTGTGGCTCCGTCCCGATCTGAGCCCCTCACGAGTAGATTGTACATACTGTGTTGCTTAATGAGAATGAAAGAGAGGCTTAGGTTCCGTGACTCCAACACAACCCAGTACCATTATTTGTTCTTAATAGATGCATAAAATGGAATATTTATCAGTGATCATTTAATTTTTTATTAAAATTGATTCAAGTACTTTTCCTTCCTTCCTGTGCATTGGACTAAGGTCATGCACAAATCATTTATCTTCGTTTTCTCAAAACCAAACTCTGTTACCATTCATAGAAGGCTTTACCTCTCTGTCAAGGAAGTTGGACATCGTGCGCACTTCTCCAGTGTACCTGTTCACCATGAACATGGGTGCACCAGCAGGTTCCTGGGAGATGATCTTGTAGGCGATTTTAGAATTCAAGTGATTGTCTTCGTCTGCATCTGTGGCACTTAGCTTTACCACAAGCGCATCTATAAGTAGGGGTGAAGGTAGAGAATGGTTGGAATTCTACTAGAATGAATCCATCAAGTCATTAGGTATAAAAATAGGGTGGGTCTTTCCTTGAGTTTCCCTAAGTATTCCTCAAGAGTGTATTACTGTAACGTACAACAGGGAGTCCCATCACCCACACCAGTAGTTACAGAAATAGAAATGGCAGTAGTTCACACATGAAACTTATGGCTATTTATTATTTCACTCTGTTAGTAATAAGTTAGTAGCAAACCAGTGGTCTTTAATATATGAAAAAATTCAATAGACTATCATAAAGCCAAAAGAAGTGATTTTTATCAGATTTGTTTTTATCATGGTCTTGTGAAATGTGGAATTATTTTATATTGTTTAATTAAGAAGTTGATAACTTAGTTAAATTCAACGTTGCAGCTACTTATTGCTTATATGTGATTATTTTTTTGTTTGCTTTGGTTTGTATTATTTTTGAGACAGGGTCTCTTTACAGAACTCTGGCTATCCTAGAACTTACTATATAGACCAGCCTGACCTTGAACTCATGGAGATCTGCTTTCCTTTGCCTCTTGAATGATGGGATCAAAGGTGTGTACCACCACACCCAGCAAATATGTATATTGTTAATTGTCACTCATAACAGAATTATGGCTGTTTATACTAGATAATTTGTCAAAATAAAAGTTATATAGTTATGGAAATGGATAATCCATCAGAGATATATAAGAAGTTCTTAATTATATACAGAGAAAGAACAGGCCCTGTGGCCAGTCCCCACTGCCACCATCCATCGACAGGGTTGAGTTTTCCAGGACTGGCAGGTATTTCACCTCCCAGATCTTCAAGTGAAAACCCCTCTGAGGAAAATCTTAGTGCCCTTGAATAGAAAATGCAGGGACATCGGTACTTCAGAGTTTATGACGGTGTGCCCTGGTCCTGTAGGTTATTGTTTGGAAGCTGTGCTCACAGGAGAAAGAGGTAGTAACACTGGATGGCTTGTGGCTTTCTCCTCTTCCTTTACCATGGCTGCTCTGAGGAAATTAGTAGGGAAGCTAAGGCCAGAGTCATCCCCATCCCTGCCCGCTCACCCCCTTCATGCCCTTAGACAAAACCTTTCTGCCTTTCCATGCCTTCTCAGTCTTGATGTTCAAAACACTGTTTGTCTGCCTTTCTTCCCAGTTTTGCTAATATATCCTCTAGAATGTGTCTTGAGGTTTGATGTCGTGTGCGGAATTGAAAGGTTAAGAAATGGGGAATGGGCAGAGGTAGGCAGGGAGGGAGGAGAGAGGGAAAGGAGCAAGAGCAGAGCAGTGTAGGAGGGAGAAGGAAACCAGGCAGTAGTGGTGCTTGCCTCTTAGTCCCGGCACTGGGGAGCCAGCAGCAGGTGGATCTCTATGAGTTTGAGGCCAGCATGGCCTACAGTTCTGGGACAGGCACCAAAGCAATACTGAGGAACCCTGTCTCGAAAAACAAAAAACAAACAGCAACAACAAAACAAAATCCAAAACCAAAACAAGAAACAAAACAACAAACAAACAAAAAAGAAGAAGAAGGAAAGAAAAGTAAGACAAAGAAAGCTAGGGGAGGCACTAGACTTGAAATTACAGGATGGAAAGACATGGGAGGGAGAGAGGGAGAGGGAGGGAGGGAGGGAGGGAGAGAGAGAGAGAGAAAGAGAGAGAGAGAGAGAGAGAGAGGGAGGGAGAGAGAGAGAACACAGAATGTTACTTGCAATCGAAGACATGGATGCCCTCAATAGTGGCTACTGCGCCAGCACCTAGCCCTCTAATGTGGTTCAGCTGTGACCTCTCCAGTCACAGATCAGAACGGAGTCTTCAGGTTTCTTCAGCTTGCTCATTCAGATTAAGGCAATCCTCCCACGTCTGAGAATAACGCTGAGCACTGGCTCAATTGCATGTGTAAGAATCATCTATGAGTAACAGGGTATCTAATGTTTTAACCGTATATCTTTGTATTTGAGTTGTGTTATAGTGTTTGGGGTTTACTCAAAGTGGAGCTTGGCTTTTTGTGATTTTTGAGGAAGCTGACATTTCTATCTTTTTAGTAAGGAAGCGAACAGACATAACACAGTAAAGGGGTGGTGGGCCACTCACTGGCGTCGCTGTTTTCTTCTATGTTGGCTGTGTACACATTCTGGGTGAAGACTGGGGGATTATCATTCACATCCATGACTTTGACTCTGAGCTCCAGAGGCCTCTCCAAGTCTTCCCCTCGTGAGTTCAGAGCTCGGCAGTGGATCTGTGCAAAGTCAGAGAAAAGCTGTGCTTCTCCACCGATGTAAACCAAGCACTGTGCTTGCAAACATATGAAGACACATGCCAAGATATATCATTCCCCTCCCCCCCACTTCAGACTATACAGGAGCCTAGCAACTGAAATATCACTTGTTCTAAGCAAGCAGATGTAATACCTGGAACACCAACTTGGCTCTCCCAGGCTTTTCTCCTTCCTTCCAGCTCTTCACTTGTTTCATTCTGTTTTCTTTTAATCCACAGACTTTATTTACTTTCTTCTTTAGAAAGGAGAAAAATAACATAAACAAAGAAAAGGTTCCGGCACTCACCAGGAACAGTGGGGTTATCTCTCTGTCCACCACTGAGGTAATGTTAATTTCCCCAGTCCGAGGGTTGATGGTGAACACTCCGTACGGCGGCCGGTCAATCCCTGCTCCAGAGATTCGGTATGTTATCCTCTGGTTCACCTCACAGTCCGATCTAATCTACAAGAGAAATGGCTGTGAGTGGAACCTAATTTAGGTCAGTGTAGTTTGAGATGGACCATTATAACTAACCTTCTCCAAGCTTCATACTATGGTGAACATGATGACATTAGCTCATAGGTTCCTTACAGATTATACAAGGGTGTGTATATTTGTGTTTGTGTGTGTGTGTGTGCGTGTGTGTGTACAATTCCTGTCTGATGAATATGTGCATAAAATGCACACATAACACACAGAGTTGATATTTACTATCAATGATCTGATATTGTTTGCATGGGGTCTGACAAAACTAAGCAAATTTCTAGTGGGTATGCTTTGATTTTTATTTATATGATTTTTAAATAAGTGTGTGTGTGCATGTGTGTGTATGTATATTTATGTGTGTGTGTGCATGTGTGTATGTGTATTTAAGTGAGTGTGTGTGTGCATGTGTGTATGTGTATTTATGTGAGTGTGTGTGCATGTGTGTATGTGTATTTATGTGAGTGTGTGTGTACAATTCATGTCTGATGAATATGTGCATAAAGTACACACATAACACAGAGTGGATTCTTACTGTCAGTGATCTGATTTTGTTTGCAAAGAGAGTCTGACAAAAGTAAGCAAATCTCTAGTGCTTGTTTTTTATTTATGTAATTTTTAAATAAGTGTGTGTGCGCATGTACAAGTGCAGATGCTCATGGAGACCACAGGCATTAGACCTTCTTGGAGCTGGAATGAGAGGCAAGTGTAAGCCTAGTGAGATGTGTTTGAGGACTGAGTCCAGGTCCTCTGCAAGAGCAACACACCTCTCCAGCCTGCTCCCCCCACAATTATATTGAAAGAGGGTGCGGTATAGCCTAGGGGAGCCTCCGTCTTGCTGAGAATGACCTTGACCTCTGTTCTCACTGCCTCTACTTCCTCCAGGGCTGGAATCGCAGGCACGAGGCATTGCTACACCTGGTTTTATGTGGTTCTGGGGATGGAACCCAGGAATTTATGCTTGCTAGGCAAGCACTCTACCAAGTGATGGACATCCCCAGCGTCTCTTTGGCATTTAAAAAATGTGTTTATATTGGTATTATTCTGGTTTGACTTGAGTTTAAGACTTGAAATGGTACGTAAGTAAGAACAACAGGAGAAAAAAGGTGTTTGGAGACAGCAAAAACAAACACCACGTGCATAAATCTGCCAACAGATAGCAAAGCTAAGAATCTGTCATGTGGATTTTGCTTTAATAGTTTTACTTCCATTGATCATAAATTTAAACTGCTTACATTTTAGAATCTTACTTCTATACTGCAGATGAGAATATGTGTTAAAATCCTAAGATTTGTCACCTAAACACCACAATTCAAGTCAGCTGGGAATACATTTTTTGGTTAGTTTAGTTCTAAATATCTTGTCTACACAGGAGGAAGCCTAGGAATTCTCCCAAAGCAAAGGCAATTTAATTGTAATAGAAGTCACATAGCAACTCTGTAATTAGTGATGAGTCAAATGGGAACATCTGGAAAGTTTTCCAGTTTTCCTCAGAGCTGGACTTCTGTGAGAGAATCTCTCTCTCCTGAACACAGTGCAACACCCTTGCTGACACTTGCTCTGTGTTCAGCTTAACTCTGTAAGGAAGGGATAAGGAGAATCATCCTCCTTGACTTTGGTGAAGGTCCAGGGTCAAGATGCCCAGCAGGAAGAGTCCTCCAGCCTTCATGGACTGAGAAAGTACACATCCTCCATGTAGTGTTTCTTCCTTACGGCCAGCCTTTTCTTGTAGGCCTGTTGGGAGTCTTGAGTTTTCAAGGCTAGTGAGATGGCTCCCTGTGGAAATGCACTTGCTACCAAGCCCAAAGAGCTGAGTTTGATCTCCAAAACACACTTGGTGAGAGGGGACTCCCACTAGCTGTCTTTTAGTCTACATATACTCCCCGCCCCCCCTCCCAAACACATATCTACCTCTCTCACATACACTCTCACACAAACTCTCATACACACGTTCCCTTCTGAATACCTTTTTTTTAAAACTTCCCCCTCTCTCACTCACACACATACACACACTTTCTGTTTTTCTCTCTCTGTCACACACACACACACACACACACACACACACGCGCGCGCACACACACACACACACACACACACACACACACACACACACGCACAAAGGCAAGTAAACTTTTCTGTATAGAAAGACTTAATTTTAGGGCTAGGAGATTTGCTTTGCTTTTTCAGTGCCTTCCTTACTTTCTAGAACTAACCAGTATAGAAGACTCGAAGCTGTGGAGTCAGTCTCCCACTGTCATAAACTTGTGACACATAGAGTGAACAACACGGTAGATCAGATCACAGTAGACAGAGTCTATCATGCTTGAGATCCAAGTCTGTCTCTCAGACTACTTTACCCCAGACCTTCTGTTGTGCTTCAGTCCCATCTTAGGATAGTTAACAGTGTTCTAAGGTTGGGAATATGTCTCAGTCAGGACCATGCTTGCCTTGTAAGCATGATGACCAATGTTTGATCCCCAGAACCCCCCAGTAAAAAATTTTGGGTATAGTGACATGTCCTTGTAACCCTGGTGCACAGCAAGTGGGGACAGGTGGATCCCCAAGGTCCACTGGTTACCCAGCCTAGTATAATTGTTGAACTCCAGGAGAACAAGCTGGACATCACCAAGGAACACAGTTGAGTCCTCAAATAGCCTTCATAGACACCTTCACACGTATGCATAGACTCATTCATAGACACGTTCTCACATATGCATGTGTACCCATATACATCTGTATACATACAAATTAAAACATAATGTCTAAGCAACGCAAGCCAATGACAGGATGCCATGTCTTTAAATCTCCTTGGGCCACAAAGGCTGCAAATCCTTGAAATATTCCAGAGCTTTCCGACTGTAAATTCCTTGTTAGGAGGCCTTGCTGGCTGGTCAGAGTTTTCAGTCTATCATGGTCTGGCAGCTTTTCTCAAAGCCTGGGGGCATGGGAATCCACCCCACCCCCATCCCCTGGCAGTGAAGCTTCCTGCTCTCTACCTGCCCTTATCTGGAGAATGTCCTTGGTCCCAGAGGACTGACCTTATCTGAAAGCTGTCTCTAAGCCTGGATGCCTGAATTATCTCTAGGCTGACCCTTGGCACAGTTTCCTACTAGAAGGCTTCTCTGCTGTATATATATATATATATATATATATATATATATATATATATAGTAATTACTACTTGTGCTAGGAGCTCTGCTATAGGGACTCTGCTGCCACATATGAAGCCTTACAATAAAAAAGTGCCACTTAACGCAATTTAGGGTTTGTCCTGAGGATTCCCAATCCTATGTTCCTTATACTCTGGGATAAAGTTGAAGAGATCTCTAGCTATCTCTAGGAGAGCTGTCTCCGTCGTACCAGCAGTTGTATAAACCTGTTCCCAGTATCTGCTCCCTCCACCCTCATGGACCAGTGCAGCCAACAATCCCAAGGAAGAAGCAGACCCACACTTCCTCTATGAGTTCAGGCTACCCCCGCTTGCTCCATCACTCACTCTGGCAATTGGGTTCCTCTTGGAGTTGTCCTCTCCCTCCCGACAGGCAGCTGCAAACTTGATCCATTCCCTCTTCTGTCTTCTGACAGTCTGCCAGGTTGTGGTGCCATTTTCAATGTCTAGTTCTTTCACCTAAAGCAAAAAGGATTGACATGTCTCATAGTGTTAGGGTACCATGCACTAGACAGTTTATTAACATTATGAGATGAGTCCTGGGGGAATGATAAACTGAGGAACAAAGGAATTGATTTTCTAATTGATAATTCCAGACACACATAACCTTCCCACCCCTGACTGGGCTGGATACAGAATGGTCTTATATGTCTAGAAGAGCCTATGGGAGCAGGTTTCATTAGCTGTGCTTGGTGATCCACAGCTGTACTGTACCACATGGTGTGCTCTCCTTGTTCAGGGCATCTTGCTTGCTAGGTAAAGACTTGCCTACCCTGCCCTTCCTTGACTTGGCTTTCCTGTCCCTGTTCCTGTTCCATGTGAACTTATTCCATATAAAATGAGGGAGGGGATTCTTCTCTTCTGCTTATATGCAGTTTGCTGTGGTTGAGATCCATTATTGTAGATTGGAATGTTTTAAAACTGCATTCACAGCCCTGGTGACAATCCTATGGGCAGCTCTGTGATTTGCCCACATACATTTTATCTGTAATTTGCTGGATGTTTGTCCTTCCATGGTTTTATGCTGCTGTTGTCCATAGATTCTCCAAAAACTTGGCATCATTGAAGAGTCTAGCAATTCTACTTCAATCATGAACGCATTTGTACTCATGTGTAAAGGCATAAAATGTGTGTTTATTTCTGGAAATCTTAATGTCCTTATTGGATCATAGATGACTATGTTTATTTAAGGCTTTTATTGGATCATAGATGACTATGTTTATTTAAGGCTCTGAATGCTGCTCTGGGAGAAAGCCATGCCCCACATGAATGGAGTTTTTTATTTCAAGGACCAATGGGTCTAAATCCCCATTTTTATTTCACTGCCTGAAATGTCTCATGACCTCACTCTCTGGATACCATGCCTTACAAGCATAGACATTAGGACCTGTGGCCTTCCTATTACTATATCAGTTTGACTCAGGTTCTGCCTTTTACTTTTTGTCAGGATAACTACAATTTCTAATATTTTAATACATAATGCAGTGTTTTTGTTTGTTTGCTTTGTTTTGTTTTTTCCAGGTGGGGTTTCTCTGTGTAGCTGTCCTGGCACTCACTCTATAGACCAGGCTGGCCTCAAACTTGCAGAGATTCTCCTGCCTCTGCCTCCCACGTGCTGGGATTAAACGCGTGCATCACCACATGATTTGTTGTAACATCCAATTTTCTTTTTGTTTAAATACATTCATACATTACCTCAACGATAAATTCACTGTTTACTCCCAGTACCACCTGGAATAGAAGACAAAACATTAGTATACATTTGTCTAATTTAAAGAAAGCAGAATCATAAAATTATGATATTCTTTTATCGTTTTCAACTAAATAGGTACACACACATATAGAATGTAAAATATAATTGGTAGTAGGAGATAAGCAATACAGAACTGCATTTTCTTTAAAATCCCTTTAAACTTTATGAGAACACAAAAAGGTAACTCCTGAGCTGATGAGATGGCACAGTGGGGAAATGACTTCTGTGCAAGGATGATGCCCAGATTTCGAAGTCCCCACACTTCCTGTCAAAGCTAGGCGCAGAAGCAAAGATCTATAACACCAGCCCTTGGGAGGTAGAAGTAGATTCCTGGGATCATTGGCCAACCAATCTAGTTAAAAGGGAAAGCTCTGTCTTGAAAAATAAGTGTGTTGATGCCTGATCTCGATATAGGCTTACATGGGTGAATGTGGGCATGTGCACATGCATGTATGCACACACGGACTCGCACTCACACACACCCCCCCCACACACACTTACACACATTCACACACATGTCTCCAACACAATGATTTAGGAAGCTAGCATCAACAGAAGTTCAGCAGGTTCAGTGAAAGCTGAGGAGGGCTATACAAGTTATCAGATGGGATTGTAAGGTCTCTTAGAGGCGTATGACTTGAATGGCTCTGTAGGTGCTGACTATTTTTACAAGAGAAATCGATAAGGGAGGCTACTTTCAGCCAGAAGACAACAAGAACATAGCTGCTAATTCACTGAGTTTTAGAGGATTGGGTGATGGTAACTATTATTGTCAGGAAGTTAAAAAGACCGTGGAGATAAGGTCTGGAGTGGTAGGTACCCTTTATAACAGATTTGGAGTTAAAGAATGTCTTGGGTTGACAAAAGCATTGACCTAAACGTGTCATTACTATGAAAGGAAGATGTAAGAGAGATGTTCAATGTCATGACACTTGAGAATTAGCAATCGCTTAGGGAGGGCACGGAACACGAGTACATGTGCTGAGGGGGTGCTAAGCATGGAGGGTGGAGATAATAGCAAAGAGCTGACGAGAGTCATGCACAGAGGCAAGGGCCCTGTGATTTTGTAAAGTGAGCTCACTTTTAAGCATTGGTGAGGTACAGAAGCAGGGGATTGTTCCACAGAAAATGACGGGGTTAGAGAAACAAAACTTAGCAGGAGAACACTACTGTAAAATGTTAAGCTGTAAAATGTCATTCATACTTCTAATATTTTCAACAAATACTGTGGTGACACTATTAGAAGACATGACCTTGTTGGAGCAGGTGTGATCTTGTAGGAGGAATTGTGTCACTATGGGGGTGGGCTTTGAGGTCTCCTTTGTTCAAGCTACACTCAGTGTGGTGCATAGCTAACTTCCTGTTGCCTGTGGATCAAGATTTAGAACACTCAGCTCCTTCACCAGCACCATGTCCTCCTGCATACCACCATGTCCCACCATGAAGATAATGCTAAACCTGTGAACCCGTAAGCCCCCTAATTAAACGATTTCCTTTATAAGAGCTGCCATGGTCATGGAGTCTCTTCACAGCAGTAGCAATAGAAATCCTAACTAAGACAAAAGAAAATATGAAACTGTGATTTCTGCAAAAAGTATTAGTATTCAGAGTTGAGGAAAATGTGAATGTAAAATGAAAAGGTTTAAAACAAACAAACAATGAGCACAGTTATAGTTGCACCTGCCTATTGTTCTAGATCTTGGGAGGCAGAGGCAGGAGAATCAGGAATTCAAGGCTCTAATCAGTATCATTGCAAGTAAGAGGCTAGCTTGGGCTATGTGAAGTCCTTTGTCAGAAAAGGAGAAGATAAAGGAAGTAAGGCAAAGAGCTAGCTGTGCTGAATGTATGGCTTTGTGTGTGTGTGTGTGTGTGTGTGTGTGTGTGTGTGTGTGTGTGTGCAAGGAAAACAAAAGCAGAGGGTTAAAGATAGAGGGTGGCAACATGAGACCAGAAGAAGGAAGGGAGGAGCTGATTCAGGTACAGAAAGGAAGCAGAGTGAGGAGAAGCTAGGTGAAGAGGAAATGTTTAATGATCTTGGGTTGGAAGGGCATCAAGGAGAATAGGAACTAGGGAGATCTCGGGATCTTGAGGCAGGAGGTCCTTGTTAACTTTTGTGCATGGTGTGTGTCAAGTTGTAAGAGTTAGTGAAGGTGTGACCAAGGAGGGGAAATTTGCAATGGTGGATTAGATTTCCAATAAGTTGTCAGGTAAATATAAGAGGCTTGATGCAGTTTAAGTGATAATTAGATGGGAGGCTTTTTGTTTGTTTTGTTGCTGTTGTTGCTTTTCCTTGTTGTTGCTACTGTTAGAAAAACCAAGCCTAAATATATAATCAATAAGGATAGGAGAAGGGTATTGTGAGATAAGGAGGGAGTGTAGGGAGGAATGAATGACAGATGTGATCCGAAGAGAGCTGCATGGACAGATTAGATGCTTAGGGGCAGGTCTAGGCATGTAGCTCAGTGTCATAACACTTCCTCGGTGTGTTTTTGATGCTCTGGTTTCCATATGTGACATCATGAAGAGAACCAAAATCAGAGTAGAATGTACAGATAACAGAGATTCTTGATCATGAAAACAAACACATGTATGACACAATGTGTTACAATGACACATACGTACATCGCATGTAAAGACAAACTATTGCACTGGGGATGTAACTCAGTCAATAGAGTGCTAGTCTAGCAACACTGTTCTATCAATGTTCTGGATAATTCCTAGCACCATATGAGACTAGTGTGGTGATCAGACTTGCAATCTGAGCGCTCAAGAGATGGATACCAGAGGACTGGAAGTCCAAGTTCACCCATGCCTACATGGTGAGTTTGAGGTCAGCTTATGATACAAGTATATGAGAACTTGTATCAACAAATGGATTTATAAAATAATGAAAGAATGCAGTAAAGGCAGAAAAACATTTTGAAGGATGGTTTCATTTTTTGTGGAGAGCAGGGGGACTGGAAGTTCTAAGGGGATTGCAGCAGTCTCCAGAGGTCTATTCTATGGAAGGATACAGGGAAGTAAGAAAAAGAGGCCGGCCTTATTGGCATTCTTGAATCAGGAAACATTTGAGTTCAGAAACTTAGATATAAAACTAAGGCTATATCCCAGTGCTAGAGAATTTGACTAACATCTTCAGGACCCCAGGTTCAACTTATAGTCACACACACACACACACACACACACACACACACACACACACACACACTGTAACCTCTCCTGCAAACGCAGATATGAACACATACATAAACACACATATGTGCACAATGCAATCCCACCCACAAACATACTTGTAGCCCTCCCTACATACACAAACACATACACACACATGACCACATGACCACACATCACTCCCCACACTTGAAAACTGCTGTCATCGCCTTCAGCCTCACACTTGTCTTCTCCCCGGCTCCCTTTGCTCTTTTCTTGGACGTGTCCCTTCCTGACACCGTCTCCGGCCTGACAAGACTACAGCAGCATCATTACCTTACATCCCCACCCACATTTGGTGAAGACAAGCGGAGCTGGGTGCTCCAGGGCTATAATCAACCAATAGTCTAATTTAACATGAAAGCAGTGAGAGTGAGTCTTAGCTGGGCCCTGATTATAAATCCAGCAGAGATTTACCAGGTCATTTTCACTTTGCAGTGAAAACAACCTCAGCCTGGTTTCTGCCTGCCTCCAAGCCTGTGAGGTTAACGTTGCACTATCTGGGCCGTATTAGGACGGCAGTCAGTGTGGCTCGGATCTGCTGCTGCTGGTTTTCATTCAACACCTAAAGATGCTTTTTGAATCGTCTAATATGTTATCAAGCCGCTTTGACTTTTCTGCATTTTGGTGACTTCTCTTTGTGACCCATGCTCTCTATCGTACGCGTGCTGACTGCTTGCATTATTTTGCAGCTGTCCTTTACAGCTTTTTTTCATGGAATCCTGACAGTATCTGAATGAAAGATGTGTTTCCTCAGCTCCCCCTATAGTGGCTGACAGCTAAAATCTTTTCTTGTAATATCACGGGGTTGCAAAGGGTAAATTCTCAAGGGTAAAATAAAATTTATATCATTTTAAGGGTGGGCAACTGGAGTCTAAATGTCACTGTTGCTTGATGCTCACTATCATCCGTCAGATGGCTAAATGCTTTAAGAGTTGGAATTTGATTACATTCTATGTTCCCCTGAACTCTAGTATCTTGTATCTATTGATGAACTTTACAGCTCTAAAGAACAGCATAATTAACAAGCAATATCCAAATGTGGAGATTTTGATGTGAAAGAAGTAAATGTAGAAAATAAAAGTTGATCACATATGTGTTGCTAAAGATGGATGGAGTTTTCCAAAAACTCCTTTTGTGTAAGCCTATTATTAGAATTAAACAAGGTTCACACCATATGGCCTCATCCTTTATTTGTCTGAGTGGCCCCAAGAGAACTTATCCACATTAGTGTGTAGACAGCATCATTGGAACTTCTCTGGACAGGATCATTAAGTTCTCTTCTCACCACTGAAGACAGACACCTGGGCCTTGTGCCCGCTAGACAAGTGTGCAGTCCAGATCTGCCATACTTTTCCTTTTGATAAAGCATTTCACTAAGTTGCTTAGATGGCCTTTCTACTTATGCTTCTCAAGCCTCAGTTTCCTGTGTAGCTAGGAGTACAGGCCTGTGCCACCATGCCTAGATAACTCTTTAAACTTATTCTGCTTTCTATGGCCTAAGTCTACACAGCAATCTGTCCTTGAAATCACCGTACAGTGATTTATTAGCTGATGAATCTTAGGGTACCTAGTTTTGTTGGCCTGTTCAAAACTACTTTACTTCCAAAGGGTTCTCCAAGAACTGTTGGGTCAATGCCACCCCACATCTGGGATTACCTCCCAGTCTGGTCCCTCAGTAATGCATCTTAGTTCTTTTTGCTGAAGATCAATGGTTGGTGTGAGTTGTGGTTGTGGTGTGAATTGTTGTGTGGTTGAATGGTATGGATTGTTTTTAAAGGGGGATTTAGGGTGAATGGATTATCTTGATAGCTCAAATTCAAAGGCATGCTCAGGTATGCTGACTTGAGGAAAGGATGTGTGTGCACATATGTTCTCCTAATATATGTGTGTATCTGCACATGTATGAAAGCTGAGGATCTAGAAAACAATTTAAGAATAGAACATCTAACACAATTATGCACTTCATTAAATTATCTTTCTGAACTGAAGACTGTTGTTATGGCTGAAACCAAGACACTATCCTGTCTCCTGAATCAGTGTAGATTTAAAGTTAAAGAATTTATATTCCACATCAGGTGATGTGCCTTAAATTGTAGTCTGACCTGATACAAAGCACTGTAGTTAGGCACAAACTCCTGGGGGCTAGAGATGGGAACAGAATCTGAGTCTTGGTTTTGTCCTATGCTAGTAGACGGCTTTAGACAGTCCTGCTCCTTGTCTTCCTTCAGGCCCTCATCTAAATCGAGTCAAGATGTGGAGAGTATAGATGCAGCAGATGCTGGGCACATCTGGGCAGAGGGAAGGAGACTGGGGGAGGCTTTCTGCTAGGCACAGTGTGGTTCCTTCACATGCGAAAGTGCTGGTTAATCATTCCCAGAGAGCTGACATTTTCCACATTACTCAGATACAGAATTTATTTCCAAGAGACATCAAAGTCCTCTTCACAGATCCAAGCTCAACTGATGAATTTCTCACATTTAGGGCAGCCCCCAAGGATCGTCGCCCATAACCTTCACATCGTTCTGCTCCCAATCATCTTTGCATTTTACAGCCAGGGCATCTGCTATGCCAGATCTCTGGGTAGGTGTGTTATCTAGGAGCCCTCACATGGTGTCGGATGGAGGCCTCGGTGGTACCTGCTGGCTCTCTGTCCAGTTAGCTTCATTGATGATAATCGCAGTGGCCAACCCCTCCTTCTGAATCCCATCACTAAGGTTCAAACCTTCCTGAAAGACTTCAGTATGTGTGACTGTGAGTCTAAGCCTTGTCACCATATTGTTCAGAGAAACACCTGTCAAGGGTGCTTTGGAAGAAACACTAAACGCAGAAGTATGTCTAGTTCTACCAAGTAGCGCAGCTGTGTGGACTTCAAGCAGTGAACAGTAGCTACGGGCTCCCAGATGGCTGGAGAAATCCCTTGCCTGGGAAAGTGACCATTTCAGAGCTGCGTGGGCCTCTTCTCATGTGGCTTGGCTGGGAGGCTTGCCTAGCAGACTCCCACATCCAAGGGAACAGGCTGAACCAGTTGTCAGAATGACAGTAGAACTCAGAGGCACCTGCCGCGAAGGGAGCAAAATAACCTGAGAAGTGCTATCTTCTGAGTTAGGTTCTGTGGGTCCCGGCCACGAGGCAGCTTTTCATCTGCTTTTCTTTTCTGGATAGCCTTACTTTATGCTAAATTGTATGTATGGGAGGACACATTTCAGACAATGTGGTGGTTCGCCTTTACATTGTGCTCATTGTAAGAATGCAGTGAAAAGTCAGGCCTTTGGGGGAAACAGAAAGGACAGAGCCTGGTCTGTATTAGACACCCCAAAAGAAGCATGTCCAGGGGTGGAAGCGTCCCCAAAATGTGGAGGGAGTAGGTTTTAGTGCAGTGGAGAGACGTTTAGTCTTGAAGTATGGGATTTAACCTTGCTTATTTTTTCCAGAGACTTAAAAAAAAAAAAATCCCAATATAGGGATGCATGCATTTACTTTTCAGACTATCTTGATATAACTTTGTTCACTGTAAAATGTTTTGTTGCTGTAAAGTGTCTGAATGGTGACACCATGGCAGACCTTACCCCAGAGAACCAACTCCTCTTTGTCTCAGTTTACGGCATTGAAGCTCACCGTGAAACCCATTAGCTGTGTAAATGCTGCCTATCGGTGAGTGGGTGGTAAATGTGCTGATGTTTGTGCTAGAGTGCATATTGGAAACTGCATCTTATCACTCATGAATGAGTTTTGTTGGCAAAAATAAATGTCAGGCAATGTCTTTTGTATGCATGGCAAGTTCTGGTGTTAAACTCCAAAAGGAATAGTAAAATGTACAATCTTCCATTCTTATCTATAGTTTTAGCAAATAACAGAAATTTCTTTTAGTACTTGTTCCCAGGCTACCTTGATTTTACATCAACATTAGTACCTGGGATCATTACAATATTAAAATACATTATTTCCTTATATTCTATATTTTACATTTTATTGAAAGTAGTAGCTACCAAATAAGGATTCTCCCCCTTCTCTATAAATTGTCTGTTTGAAGTCAGTTTTGGAGTCATTTGTACATACAGAACCAACTTATTAATGAGCAGTTCTTCGTCAAACAATGCTCATAAAAGTTATTGAGTAAAGCAGTTACCATCTTCCGAGGCATGTGGTAGAGATGCCAAGTTCAGGCTTAATTATACTACTTTTGTTTGTAATTGAAGGTATATCAAGTACTGGCCTTTTCGTTGTAAGCCATGTAATTTTCTATGCAGAAAGGAAGGGCAAACATTTCTCATGCAAGTAATGTTCAGGGCTTTATGCTGGTCACTCCCATCTTATAGCCTGTCATCAGAACTGGTTTGCGTCAGTGGGGAATTCCAGCTGCAATAACACCTGGGAACCGGAAGGAAACACGACCACAGCCCAGTCAACGGTTCAGCTGCACCATGAAGTACTTTTCCCTGGATAGTAGGCTTTAAGAGGGAACCACAAAACTAGGTGTTTGGGATACAGGATGTTCTTAAAGAAAGAGGAGTATCCTTTAAAAATAAAAAAGCATGTTAGTCTAAGAAGCTCTGAAATACTTTTGGAGCTGGATTCTGTGAGCATATGTGTGCATCTCTCTCTCTGTTCTCTGTGTGTGCATGTGTGTGTGCGTGCACGTGCACGAGCATGTATGCACACACATAGTATATTCATGTGGGTGTGGGTGCATGTGCACAGAGGTCAGAGGTCAGTCCTGGGTTTTGCTCCTCACATGTATCATCCCCTCATTTTCTGAGTCTTCCAGGTGGCCTGGAACTCACTCATTCAGATTGGCTGGCTGGGCCAGTATGCCCAAGAGATTACGGGAGGATTTTTATCCTGCCACTCTCTTTCTCTAGGTAGATATTATTGAAGAAACTGTGCTCAAGTTTGAGATTACAATATGATAGTAATACTAGGTATCTTTTATTATATACAATTATTTTTATGTAAAATATGCAACAATTTGAAGGTGAAGATATAGAATTGTCCAGTTGGCTTATAAAATATATGTACTATGTACATATATACAAGTCTTTAGCCACGTATACCACCATCATCATCACCATCACCACTACCCAAATAAGATCAGAGTTTATTTCCATAGTCTATGGTGTGATGAAGACGTTAATGGCCTTTGTAATGGTTAGCCAATCATTTAATGCTTTCTAGGGTTGGCTAGCTAGTACAAAGAAAAATCCAGTCAATGAACTTTTCTACTTATCACTATACTTCTGAAAGTTTGTTTGCCAATTTTTAAAGGGCCAGTTGGGTTCTATGTACCAAAATGATGTTGTTTACTGTAAGGACTAAATTAACAAGGCTAGATTAGTTCTAAACATGCTTTCAAATTTTAATGCCTTCTTAGGGTAAGAACATTTTCTGTGTCCCCTGAATATTTGACTTTCCAAGAACTGTAGTATTTGATTGGAATGTTCATGTCTCATTTGTAGAATGGTCACCATGTGTGGATAAAAATTCTTATCTGATCAATGGCTACTTTTTATTAACTTATTAACTCTATAAAATATAGGCCTCATTTGGCTAATAACTGTCCCACCTCTGGTGATTCCTGCCTAATAAAATGTATACAATGTACAGTGTCATCTCTTTTCATTTTCCAGGAAATTTGTGAAAACCAAATGCCATAGCCAGACATGAACTTCTGCTGGATACATCACCAGCAGTAGTAATTAGAGAATTCCAAAGTTTCTATTGTGGAAGCAACTTAGTGACATCATGTCTAAGTGCACAGTCTCCATGGGGCACAACAAGGCCTTGGGAGAACAGATTGCTTTCCCAAAGCTCACAGCCTCTTTGAAGGGAACGGTGACTCAAACCTCCGACAGCTGAGCCTGTCAGTCGACTGTCCCACACCTCCCCATCCGGTTTATGGAAGAAGACCATGATGAATATCCTTAGAAAAATAGCAAAGCACCCTTGTGATGAAGTGAAACATCCTACTGAAACCTCTTGAGTACTTTTAATTGGCTGCCTATCAAAACCTTGCCGTAAGTACTTTTGGTGGTTGAGAAGTAGCTGACACAAAGTGCCAGTAACTCTGAGAGGTTGCCACGCCCTCACAAGTGTAAGCGGCAATGATGCCATAGACAGCCTTTGATTTAGTTGATGAGAAAAGGGACAGAGTTCAGGGACAAGTAACTAAAGACAAGTAGGAAGAGCACCTATTTTCGTATAATGTTGCGTATATTCTCCTCAGTCATTTGCACTTGCCTGTTTTGATACATGCTAGATGTCTCTACTCCCAGTGTGGACTTCAGCAATTGGTACCTTAATGTAGCTGTTGCAAAGGTGCAAGAGCTTACACAGTCCACAGTCACCATGAGAGCCAAACACAAAATCTCCTGTCCAGGGAGAAATGAATTAGCACTGCCCAAGTGAGATCCTGAGAACCTAGAGTATGGCACTCATTCCAGATCAAAGAAATGAGTGAACTCTTCAATTAAACAATTTTATCATTAAACATGCCTGAGCAGAAAGCAGTAAGATGGACTGAATACTCGTATGTTGCTTCTAAAATCTCGACAGGTGTAGTTTTCCATGAAAAAAAAAAAAGAAGAAGAAGGAAGAAGAAGAAGAAGAAGAAGAAGAAGAAGAAGAAGAAGAAGAAGAAGAAGAAGAAGAGGAAGAAGAAGAAGGAAGAAGAAGAGGAAGAAGAAGAAGGAAGAAGGAAAAGTAAACTACCGTGAAAGCATGAAAATAACCCACAAAATTGTAGCAAGAGGGGCATACCGACACTTGACTCTAGCTATTAAGTACCTAGTGACTTCTGGACTCTTCTGTCAGTCCCCTTTCATTACTTTAAAAAACAAACAAACAAACAAACAAACTGGCTATTACAACAATACATTGCACTGATACCTGGTGTTTTCAGAATAAAACAAATGTTTTAATAATCTGTCCCATAAATGGAGGATGGAGTGTTCTACCACTGTTTTCAGGTTCTATTCAAACTCAGGCTGTGCGCCCCTGGGCAGTGTTGGTACCTGTACTACATTTGCAGCCCATTGCAATTTAAACTCCAGAGTGACTTACTCAGCCAACTGGTCAGTGATGCGTTCCCATCATCCCCAGCCTTGCCCGGATGCCCCGGCTGTTAAACAATATTCTGATGAGGATAGATAACAGCACTTGCTTGAGAGCTGTATGGGTGTTACTTTGCAAGCTTCTGTCAGAGCACACATGTGGACATTTCTGAGAGACTGATAGACAGTGAAGTATTTGATTTTTTTTTCTTGAAAAACTATGCTTTCTCCTCTTATCTTTATCTTATATTTAGGATATACTTTGGCTTACTAGCTCTGTTACTTGGTCATCTGATTTTCTAGTTGACAATTGTTTGGTACTCTGTCCTTCCCAATCTTGGCTTTCCTACAGACACAGGATTAGAAGTAGCTGTCATCTTTCTTTCAAGGGTCAGATGCTGTCAGTTTGCATGGTGGGATGTGCTCCACACCTGGGTCACCACAGAGTGGGATGGATGTAGTTCTATATTCAAGTTCAGTGTCTACTTTAAATAAATAGACCATGTAAATGCTTCCTTCCTAAACTGTAGGAGTGCTTTTATAATATGACTGAAATATTTCATAAGTAGTTGCAACATAATATTCTCATAGTTGACAATTCTCTACTTTGCAAGAAACTCACAAGATAATAATTGGGCTTAATTAACTTTAGCTCCCTTCAAATTTCAAGCCCTCTGAATTTGCATAGCAATCTGTCTAAGTATAAACAAAGAGAGTGGAAAAGTTTTTATGTCCCATTATGAATCTCAAAATTGCCCAGTGTTAACTCTGATCTGATGCCATGCTGAGGTTAACATAATTCATCCCAGTTCTCACCCTGCTTCTCATCCCATTCAGTACTCCATGACACAGAGAAGTCCTGGGGACCTACAGAGACTGAGCTCCTTGCTCTGTCTTTGCAGAAGACAGATTAAAAATAAGGAAGTCCTTGTAGGAAGCTGGAGGTGGTCAGAAAAGGACCTTTTCTTCCCAGACATCAGTTTTCACTTACCACGAAAAGGATCAGAAGACAAATATTTCTGAAGAGAAGCCAGTCCATTTCCTTGAGTCTCTCTTGCCCTTGAATCCCAGTGACAGTCAGTTTTAGTCCTGGTCTTGCAGATCCCAAATTAGGCTCTGCAGCAGGATGCACTCGGTGATGCCCTGTCAGGAGGGCATGGGTGATAACTGTGGTGCTCTCTGAGCAGAGGGATGAAGATATTCTATAATGACTCTGTTTCTCCACCCCAAACTCCTGGGCTGGTCTGGAAGGCTGGCATTGTTTGGGTTCTGGGTAAGAACTTAGACACACCTTGATTCTTATTGCAATGAAACCCTTTGTTGGACACCAAAGAAAAATCTTACAGAGTGAGGGCAAGATTTACAGGGAAGATACCCAATGAATAATAAATTACTCACAACATGAAAAATAATTAAAATGCTAGGGCCTATCATCATGGTGAATAAAATTAGAAGGCTCCTTCTGACTGCCAACATTGTAAAAGCAAAATTACATAGACCAACAACACGCACACACACACACACACACACACAGATACACACACAGATACACACACACACACACACACACACACACACACACACACAGATGATGTCCACTACACAATCAGCTTCAAACAATAGAACCTTTAGCAGAGGGCATTGTGGGAAGGCTCCAGGCCAGAGACACTGAAAGGGAGAAAGAGTAATGAAATTCCTCTCATCTGGAAGTTTCTGCTTTCCACTTAAGAAGTTCTATTATAGCTGAAAGACAATCTCAATTTTAAAAATTTCCTAGAATAAGCAGTCACATTAAAGAGACTCTGATGTATCTGGTACCAGTGTGTTCTTTTCCAAAGATGAACTCCTAGAATACAATGCTTAATGAAATTTACTTTTCTTACTGTTGTGGAATTTGTGTGAGAAATTGGTGCCAATTTCAAGCCGACTAATTAAGTAAAAGTAAGTAACACAAATGAGGAATGTGTTTTAAATCAACACATATTTATTAAGCAGCTGAACTTAGAAATTAGATTACTTAGGAGAAAACAAAACCCAAAGTAGTATCCAGATTATTTTAATGTCATTTTCCTCTCTTAATTTCTCTCTTCCTCCTTGTAAGGATATGTCTAGAGTGAGATGAGAGTCTCTAATGAATAAGAAATACAATTTGGCAGCTACACCAATAAACATAAAAAGAAAATGCATTTAAATGTTCTCTAATTGCTAATCCACACTGGCTGGAGAGTTTCGAAGTGAAATTGCATCTTAGGTCCCTTGTCACTATAACTCAGACTAGGCAGACTACACTAATGGAGTGTTTCTACAAGTGCTTTGTCTCTTGAGAAACTTGGCTTAACATTTTTGGAGGCATAGGACAGAGTGCAAGGCAATAAAAAGGCTAGTGTGGTATGCCCAGGAAGAGAAATGAATTATATGTTTGAAATGCTTGTGAGAAAGACAGGAGTCTTAAGTTTTGCTCACATAGTGGGAAAATGAATTGTTACAAAGAGTCAGTACTGGAAGATATCTAGCAAAGTGAAACTTTAATTATTAGAGTATCTGCCTAGTTCAAAGTCATATAAAGTGAACAAAAATAAAAGGCATGTTCAGATAGCCCCAAGATTATTTGAAGGTAGGTGCTATGGAGAAAAAAAATGGGTTTCTAATCAGTGCACACTCTGCCCTATCTCAACAAATAGTTGAAAGGACAAAAACAAGTTGGCTTGAAATCAGCACTAATTTAGTTTATTTCAGTGTGTTTTAATAGCAGAGCATGCATTCAGATTGGCATGGTGTTTGGGGTGGAGTGTTTAGAATAGCAATACAACCAACATTTTCCAGTGATTTATTAATCCACAGTTACATGTTTTATATAGATCCTAAACCAAACACAGAGGAATAAGGAGTACTCAAGTAACCATTTAAAGAGATCCTTTAGCCTGGTGTTGGTAATGCATGCCTTTAATCCCAGCACTCGGGAGGCAGAGGCAGGCAGATCTCTATGAGTTTGAGACCAACCTGGTCTACAAGAGCTAGTTCCAGGACAGGCTCCAAAGAGAAACCCTGTCTTGAAAAACAAAACAAAACAATAACAAAAATAACAGAGATCCTTTAATAATTGTTTCATGGGGAAATGGGCTTTCATTGTTATATCTAGACCAGGGAAACACCCTCTTTCTACTAACAGTATCGTATCTGTGGCTTGTTATTGATGGCAATGAACTATGGATGCTTGCGACATAGAGGCAGTGCCCCCTGATCCTCCATGTGTGAGAAGTGCACATGATGTCTCTAGAGGCCATGTGCAAGCCACAGTGGAAATGATTCTTTCTGATACACTATGCCAACCCTTTCATTGGCTGTAACTTCATCGTGGCCTTTGAAAAGTATTAGTTCACAAATTATTTGGTTTAGTTTGAAATAAGAAAGGCAGTGAGAATTTGTGTTAGAGCATGTGGGTGTGGGATAGCCCTTGGTTAACAATCCAATGTGTTCCTCTAGCCTTAGAGACACATTTTCTACACATGGGCAAATGTTCTGTATCTCAGAAATTAAGATGCAAAACTGCTTAAAATTTCAATCATGGAATCACAGGAGAGTATGAAATGTCTCAAGTGTGTCTCAAGTTAATAATAGACTTAATAAAATATGGCAGGCACCATAATCTTTTATTTCCTAGCATTTTTTTTTTTTGGTAAAGGGAATATCAGATGTTGTTGGGGAATATTTAGAATTTCAGTATTCAACTGTG
The DNA here is from genome assembly GCF_943737965.1 of Phodopus roborovskii. Classification (NCBI taxonomy): domain Eukaryota; kingdom Metazoa; phylum Chordata; class Mammalia; order Rodentia; family Cricetidae; genus Phodopus; species Phodopus roborovskii. The sequence goes on along the minus strand of NW_026126563.1, from coordinate 20,219,827 downwards.
CTCTAGGGATAGCAACCAAAATTAAATAGGGGAGACTTAAATTTTTAAATTATTTTTCTTATATCGATTGATTGTGTGTATATGTCTGTTTACATGTGTATACCATGACGCACATGTGGATTCAGAAGACAACTTGAGGCAGCTAGGTCTGCCATTACAGCCAGTATTGAAATGGTCATCAGGGTTGGCAGCAAGCAACTTTCCCTGCTAAACCTTTGTGCCAGGCTGTGTAAGATTTGATTGCCATGAGAAACTGCAGTGGTTCTGGAGAAGGCCTGTGCCAACACAGAACGTGAGGTACCAAGAAGAATTCTGTAGTGAACTCATGGCTACACACCATGGGTCAACCAGAACACAAAAAGGAACTAAAAGGACAGAGAGAAGGCAGCAGCCAGGGCCTGCAGTGATGGCCTTCTCTCTGTGACTACTTCAAGGAGACCCAAGGAAGTCTAAGCCATGTCTCACTGACATGCGCCGTCCAAATTTCCATTGCTTAGCCACCTAATGCGGTAGTTTTGTTTTTCATCCAAGCAACATTGAATTAGGGTAATTCTATTTTTCTGAAAGAATAATATAACCATGTTAGATCATTGTGTAACATTGCTTTTCATGGGGGAATGTATAATCTCTTTGTTATTGTTATCTGCATGTTTTCTTTTTCTGGAAGACATATAAGGTTTTCTGTCTTCACAAATGCAATCGTAGAAAAAGTTTTATTTATTTAGTTTTGTTTTGTTTTTTAGTCAAGCAATGGAAGAAACCACCAGATCATTTGATTGTGTTACATGTGTAACTCTTCTTGACATTAGTGTCTCCTGAAACCTGAGTCTAGAGATTTTTACTTATGATTTTTTATTTATGATTTTTACTTATTTTGTTATTGTTGTTGCTGTGACAAAATACAAAGGGCTAAGGACTGTAAAAATATAGAGATTATTTTTTATTTGTTTATTTTTACAATTTGGCAGCTGGTTGAACGAGCCCACTGGTTTGGCTTCTGATGAGGATCTCTAGCGATATCAACATGGCATCATGGGGAAAAGGCATATCCTATAGAAAGATACAAAGCAAATGAGAGTCAGAGTTCAGCCTTGCTTATTTGATAACTGTGTGCTGTGATAACATAGTAACCAGATCCCTCAAGAACTGCAGTAACGTTTTCTGAGATCAGATCCCCAGTGGCAATCTTGAAAGATAAAATGTGGCCACCTCTCTCAGCACAGGGAGAAAAAGAGTAGCTATTCTCTTTTTCCTGGGCACTTCCAGGCAAAGTAGGAGCAGAGCAAGAAATATTAGTGACTGAGGTCCAGTGGAGATCTTAGAGTCCAGTCTCTCTTCTCTTCCGCCTCTTTGACCTTTGCTTCATTGATATCTCAGTTAGAAAAAAGGTAGGTAACAATTCCATCTCCTACTTCAAAGCAAACACAGATTTCTTAACACCGCTACTTTTCATTATTAGTTGCATGTGTGAAGAAGGTCTAGCGTAAAATTGACTTCCATACTTTAGAGTTTACTCAACTCTTGAGTTTGGTAGTTGTTCTTATGAGCAGAATGATAGTTTAGTAAGTCCTTTACTATATGTATATCTGACATCAAACCAGTGGTATTTTCTTAGAAAAATGCTCCTTGAATTTTGAGGATGCTGTAGCTAGTTTAACATTATTAGTGTATTATCTTTATGTTTTCAAAATAGCAGAATACCTCTCTATCATGCATCCATGTGAAACACAGTGAGAACTTGTAACACTTGTGATGCTTGAAGTTATGATACAGAAATTTCTAAAGTTATTTTCTCCAAGACAAGTTCTCTTTGGGTTTAAAATAGACAGCATACAAAGGCCAAGAGACTACGGCAAGAATGTTAAGTGAATACTTTCCCTCACAGTACAAAGAAGAGTATAGCATTCTCAGAAAGTGCTATTTAGCCATCTTCAGACAACTATTCTTCTGAAAGTTAGAGGAAAAGAAATTTAGAAATGTTTATGGCCATGAACTAGTTTGTCAAATATGATGTAATAGTTTTAGAACTGATGCAGGCAAGGAGGTTTTTATTAGTCTGGGCCTGGGAGATGGGCAAACATAAATAGCTTTGTCTTTGTGTTGACCCAAAGTGGTTATTGTGTTGATGTGTCTGATGGGTCACCTACAGCACTGAAGATAAACATCCTGTGCCCTCATTAAAGCTAATTTATGTATGGTGACAAAGGCCAGCCACCAGGTTATTTAGTAAGTTTCAGAAATCACGGAGGTTAAATGTTAGCTTCCTGAAGAGTCATGTTAATACCATAAGGATGACGCTAGTTTGCACCCTAAAATCATGCATGCACCCTTACTAAGGTGCACTGCTGATTTTCTTTGTGTGTAGGATGTATCCCAAACACATAGACACAGAATAGCTTGGCTTCTGGTCCTGTATTAATTAAAGCATGCTGCTTACATATTCACTGCGTACTTAGACTGAAAATGGCCTCTTCATTGGTTTCTGAATTCCTGATGTTGACAGAGGCATCCATACCTGTGTTATTACCACTGAGATGTCACTCTGGTTTGCTCAAGGTCACTGGCTGGGCCCTTCCTGTGGGTATATTGCTCTGTATCTGGCCAACTCAAGTATAGGATCTGGGCAACTCGGTTTAGGGAAGAAATTCGAGAATAAGATGAACTAAAAGTAGGTGTGGGTTTTGAAATATACTTTTTAGGTAATGTCGGGGGGGGGGGGGGATATGAAGATTTCTTGGCCTCTGCCCTACTGAACTAGAATCTGGGGTGAGTCAAAGAATTACTTAGTTGGTATGTGCTCCCCAGGTAATTTGGGTTTGCTGGCTGGAGTTAAGAACTGGCGATCCATGGGCCAATAAGATAGCTTAGTGGGTATGTGCCCGCCTCCAAGCCTGGCACTTTGAGTTTCGTCTTGTAGTGGGGGGAGGGGATGAGAATATCCCCCATCGGGTATTGAACATTGAACAGGTATTTGAACATTGGTCCTCAGATGCTGACACTCTTTTGGGGAGGTGGCACAGCTTTTCTGGAGGAAGAATGTCACTGGGGTGGGCTTTGAGAGTTCGCAGCCTTAGCCCACTTCCAGTTTGCTTTCTTTGCATCACACTTGGCGTTCAGAGCATGATCACTCAGATTCTTGCCCTGGTTGCTCCCCTCCATGCCTCTCTAGCCATTGCGGGCTGACCTTTGTAAGTACAAGCCCAAGCAAATTCTTTCTTCCATAGGTTGCTCTTGATCATGCTATTTACCATAGCAACTGAAATATATCCTCAGGGTGCACACAGTGGAGGAGGGGAACTCATTCTTGAAGTTGTCTTCTGACCTCCCCAAATCCACTGTGCATGTGTGTGCCTGTTCCTGGGTGCCTACACACAAATAAACAATGTGTGACAAGAGGTTTTAGAAGAACTGTTGATTCAGCGTCATTATCTTATTCTATGGATGGCCCATAGGAAAAGGACATCGTGTAAAGAAGAACCTTGTTTTTTGTTTAAAAATATAATTTACTGAGTGTGTGTATGTGTGCACGCACATGTGCACGTGTGTGATAGCATCTCATGTGCCATAGTGTCCATGTGGAACGCAGGATAATTTGTGGGAGTTAGTTCTGGCTTTCTTTCTGCTGCATGGACCCTGATGGGTTGAATTTAGGTTATCAGGCCTGGTAGATTAGTATATTTATCCACTAAGCCGTCTTGCTAGTCTCGAGGACAGTTTTTCTAACGTAATTTAGTGTCTTTTCATGGAGGTGGGGGTACTAATCATTATTTATTTTTATATGGAAGGGTTGCACCTTTCTCCTTCAGTCCATCTTGTTAATGATATAGTTATTGCTAATTTATAAGCAAGCCAACCTATTTAGAAAAAAGTGTAAGTGACATCTTTCAGGACTCTGACCTTCTACATCTCTTTCCTACCTATAATGAGGAGGAACCAGGTTTCCATTATCAGATAATTTTATAGTTGCTGCCAGATGTCCCTATGTTATGAAGGATTACATTATCTTTGGATTACTCTACATTCTTGTCTCAGTTCATTCATATTGCTAAAGTAAAAAGCCAGAGGCTGGTTAGCCCATGCACATTTGCTTCTTACAGCTCTGAAGGGTTAGAGGTGCAAGACCAAAGAACCAGTAGATGCTGTGTACGTCAAGGGCTCGCTTCCTGCCTCAAAAGTGACACCTTCCTGTTCACTTCCATGATGGAAGTGGTGATGAACTTCTTTGGGTCTGTTTTGCTCAGAGTAATAATCCCATCATGAAGGCTCTGTTCCATGTCTTAATCATTTCTTGAAGGTCCCACTCCTAATATTGTCACCTCAAGTTTGGGATTCTATTAGTTGGGATTCTATTCTATTCTTGTTGTTGATACAAAACTCTTGGCAAGAAGCAACTTAAGGGACGAAAGGTTTAATTCAGCTTACAGTGTATGTGTGTGTATGTGTGTGTGTGTGTGTGTGATACTGTCCATTACAGTGAGGAAGTCATGGCAGCAGGTACTTGGCATGGCTAATGAGGTATTTGATGACATCTTGTGCACAACCAAGAAGCAAAAGAAAGATGGATGCTGGAGCTCAGCTGTCTGTCTCCTTACTCGGTCTTGGACGCCAGCCCATGGAGTGGTGGAGCCCATACTCAAGGTGGCTCTTCCCACCTCAGACAACATGCCTAGCGGTCTGTCTCCTTGTGATTTTAGAACCTGTCGGGTTGACAATAATATGAACCATCACACAGGTTTCACTGGCTTGGAGGCACATGGGGAACCAGTTCTGAAATACAGCTAGAGAAGGGGTAGCTCAACCAGGCGTGCTCACAGATTACTTATGGCTGGGAGTCAATACAAATGTGGCTCAATTTACAACTCTAAACTTACTTGAAACATTATAAGGTCTTCATGCATGTGTCACTTTTCTTTTTATTAGATTGTAGGGTCCTTAAGCTGAACTTTGTTTTGCTTTATGATATAGGGCCTTATTATGTAGCCTTGGCTAGTTTAGAACTTGCTAGGTAGACCAGGTTGGCCTTGAACTTGTGGTAACCCTGCTTTTATCTCCCAAGGGCTGACAGTGTGGGTGTGAACTGCCACACCTGACTTCAAGGATTTGTAGATGGCAGTCTTGAAAGGCTGGAATGGGGCAGAAAGATGGCTCGGCAGTTAATGCTTGCTCGGGAACCAGGGAACTGGGGTTTTGATCCGTGTTTGCACATAACAAAGTGGAGGTCCACAAATTCCTGTAACTCCAGCTCCTGAGGACCTGATGCCCTCTTCTGGCCTCCACAAGCAATGGTGTATGTATCCACTGTGCATATACACCCATACTGAGTCACATACATATGAATACAAATTTAAAAACTCAGAATTTGACTTAAAACAAAACAAAACAAAAAGTTTGGACATACCTAGGAGATGATCCTGGTTTGGGTGTAGATTTTATTAGACTTACCAGACACTCTTCATGTTATATGTGCATTTGATTAGAGGAATTAGTTACCACTTTTAAATTCCTTTAGAAGAGGGAATACTTTACATTCTTATTTTTATTTGGCTTTCTGGAGCCTGGTAGATTAAAATGCACGGATTCTGCCATTTTACTGAAAAACCCCATGCCTTCCTTCATTTATCATTATTATCTGGTCTTGTTGCGTAGGAGTTACAATGTATTTACATCTTTAAAGCCTATCCAAATTATAGATTCCAGGTTTGTTTGTTGGTTATCAAGTTAACCCTCATCTGAAGTTAAGTTAAACATGTTATGCCAGCATGGTATCAGGAAACATGGGGCATTTAGGTCTGGTTCCATCAGCGCCACTCACTTGCTATGTTTCCTGCCTCCCCCAGGAGTCAATTAATTGCTCTTAATTATAAATTTCTTCTTATATTCCTCGTGGGAGTTAAATTAGATATATCTACGCAATAAACTAGTATGTATTAGATTCTCTTTAGTTGATAATTCTTTTCAGCTTTCTAGTGCAGCCTGGGGTGCATAGACTGGTGCGTGCAGACCAGGTGCCGAGCTAAGAAAAGTCGGTGTCTCCTACAGTGTCAGAATTTCTTATTTGAATGCTTGCACCAAGTATGTGGTGGGAAAGTGGCACCATAAAAGCATGCACCAGCACACTTGGAGTTTCCACACTGTTTGATCAATGTATCGTATCAGTCTCAACTTTTTCTCAAGGCGATGCACAATGAGATTTTAATTTAACTGGCTATCTTGGAGTGTGTCCTCGCCCTTTGCTCAGACAGTTTTCCTGGGACTTCCATAAGACTAAATATTTTTACTAAAGCAATTCTCTCTCACTCCGAGACCTAAGGTTTTGGGTTTCAAACTAAAATAGCATCTAATGCTGGTTAGGAAATACCCTAAAATTTCCAGAAATGTTTTCCCACTTTCCCCCAACACAAAGCGTCCCTAGACGCCTTTAGAGATGCAATCTTAGAAACCATTAACACTAGACACTGGATTCCTACTCTTTCTTGAGAAATAACAAAACACTCCTGAACCTCAACTCTTCTTTGAGAAGCCCCCCCCCCCACTCTTGGATTTCTCGTCCTTGTTTTTTCGGATCACCCCTCCTCCTTCCAACTCCCGATTTGAAACCTGTTGAAAGCCTTCCACTGAACTCTAGCTCTGCTCTCCACACTGGATCATCCTGAAACTCTTTGCTGAGACAAAACCAAGACTCCCGCTTCTGCTGGGCGGAGAGCTTAGGAAAGCACTGCTAGGCACTGTAGGAGGAGGCACTGCGCGGTGTCTCTGCTGCCACCAATGCCGGCATCGCTGTGGGCTCGTCAGTCATCTATATGACGCATTGCTGGTGCGTTTCCTCAATGGCCGCTCAGCTGTTCTGCCGTGTTTGCTTGCATGTCTTTGTTTTCTCATCAGAGACTCATGAAATGATTAATGAAGGCCACTGACACCTGAAAGAGAAATCCCCTCGGGCTCCCCATACACTACTCCTGAAACACATGAAACAGTACATGGATTGTCCTCATCTTATTATAAGGGCATCATTATAAGGACCCTTCCACCAACATTCTAAAATGTCCGTTCGCCTCCAGGAGAGCAATCCGAGACCCCTTTGGAGCAAACTGACTTGGGGTGACACCCAGAGGAACCAATTTTATTAAATAGCACTTTCTGGTTCTAAAAACCCCATTTTGTCTCTAAAAGGGATTCCTTCAGCTGCTGACAATAGAATGGAGCTGTAACCCATGCCCAACCCTAATGACAGGTCTGTAGAGGAAAAGTGCAGTCATAGAATAGAGCTTGCTCCTACACAGAGGCCATGTGTGCTACAGGAGGCAGAGCTGCAAGGGAGGGGTACTCATGCCCTTTGGAGCCTAGACAGTTCCCTCTGAGCCTCAGATACTGGACAGGTGGATGGACACCGGCTGGGCTGGTAGATGCTGGACGTGTAGGCACTGGATTTGGTATTTGCTGTGCTGTGTTTCAGTCTTGCTTTGGTCTAGTCTCTCCTTGCTATGTCTCTCCTCCCTTTTGGAACCAGAATTTTTACTAGTTATGTATTGACAATATGTAACTTATTTTGTTTTGCGGCCGTACACACTTAGGGGGTTGCCTTGAGAATGGGATGAGTGGTGGGCTGCTTGCCCAGCATGGATGAAGTCCTGGGTTCAATCCCCGGCTCACAGAAATTTAGCATAATGGACACACTGGTAACCTCAGCATGTCATATGTGGAAGAAGGAGGATCACAAGTTCAAAATCACCCTTGACTACATGGCAAGTTCCAGGGAAGCCTTGGGGTAGATGAGAGAAAAGATATTGCCTTGGACTTTGAGCATTGTCAGGACAGACTCTGGACTTTTGTGGTGCCATAAATGCAATGAAAAGCCTGTTGCTGGGAGGTCACAGACCCTAGTGGAGAAGCTGCTGTTGTTTTGCTAAATGGGCATGATGAACCCATGGAATTTTCCTCTCCATAACTATGTTCACAACCAGAGGTTAGTGCTGTGTTAGCTTTGGTGAGAGAATCTCCTCTCTGCAGTGTCAGTGGTGACTGCCAAATTCATAGCCGGTCCAAGCAATGGGAATAAGGAACTGCTGGAGTCTTAGCCATAGATGGGACAGCTGTATCATTCCCTTCGAGCTCAGAGAACACAGCAGGGCAGAAGAGATGGAAAGAATGGAAGAGCCACGGGGTGAGGAGCGGTGCAGAACAATGACTTCCAGACAGCAGTCACTGAACCTTTGAACTCACAGCAGCTGTGATTACGTTCCCAAGATCTGGACAAGATTGGACCTGTCAGCAGTCTGCCATGGAGGGGGGAGGGGCTTATGAGGGCCCTGGCCCTGAGGGTTTAGATACACTTAATAATTGATGGGAGAGGTAGAGAGGTTTTCTTCATCAGTGTAGTCACTGGTAATGTGCCCACACTCCTGTAAACAAATCTCACCTGCACTCATATAGCCAACCCCAATGAAACACACTGGCGCGCGCGCGCACACACACGCGCACACACACACATGCACACACACACACACCTACACAGATATACCCTCCCCCCACAGACACACATACACACAGACACACACACACTCTCTCTCTCTCTCTCACACACACACACACGTGCACCCACACCCACACCCACCCACACACACCATGAAAGTAGAAAGGGAGCTAGAGGAGAAGAGGAAGGAGATTGGTGAGAGTCAGATTGGGGCTGGAGAGTAAAATGGGAGGAGGGTTAAATATGATTAAAAAATATTATACATGCATACATATGAAAATATAATGGAACACATACTTATGGATAATTAGTATATTTTAATAAGACATAAAACTCAAACCAAACAGATAAGGACAGGCTGGGGAAACTCTTGAGGTTGCCACGAAAGCCTCCTCTACCACGAGCTGGCCACCAGCCCACGGGGCCAGGGCGGTAAGATTGTGGTTTGAATGTAAAATGTCCCTCAGAGATTTGTGGTCTTGGGTAAACCCCAATCGTTGGTTTTATCGCAGAAAGCAGTTTGACGATGAGCCAGTGCAAAGCACAGCTGGAGTTTATTAAAAGGCATTTTTTTCCCCACAGATTTAAGAATGTCAGTTCACAGACAGAAATACTGAGGGAAAGAAAGAATAAGGTGTGCCGGAGAGGGTGGCTGTGGGCTTCTCAAAGGGCAGCTGTACTCCCTGCTCTTTGCAACAGCAATAGGCAGGATTGGGGAATTTATGAAGTTATTGTTTTAAATGGCTGCTAAGCAATTGCAATGAAATCATGGAGTGGTTCCAGCAGGTCATCTCATTGGCTTACAATTGTTGAGATGGGAGTGTAGATGGAAAGGATGCAGGAAGCTAGGATATCTTCACTGTCCACAGAGCTAAGAGTCTCATTTGTGAGAGTCCCAGCAAATGCCAGGGGTTAAGGGGAAGGTATCAAACACACATTGGCCTCAAGCATGGGTTATTGCTGTTTTAGCATTGTTGTTTACAGAAGTGCTTCTGTGTAAAAGAAACGCTGTCTCTTTTAAAAAGTTTAAAGCCAGCCTTGGGGTTGCTTTCATCTGTACTTGTGGGTGTGTCTATCCTACTGGTGACAGCTGCTCTGTGTTGTCACTAGGCAGTGACACAAAACGAGAGGAAGTTAAGCAAAGGACAATAAAAATGTACGCAAACACTGTGACAGGAAGAATAATGATCTCCCTGAATATGGAATTAAAATAATAGCTGGATTTGATACATTTTAATTATTTCTTCTAATCTAAAATCTCCCCAACCATATAATTCCAGAAAGACAATAGAGGCATATCAATCATTTTATTGTTGTAAACACAACTATTCAGAAATTACAAACTGTCTTAAAATAGTCAGGAGATGATGACATCCATATCATTCCCAAATGTTTATAGTGAAAGAAAGCACCTTATCTTTAAACCCTGCTAGAAGTGGATATGAGAATTTCAAATGCTTGGGAAAACAGTGTCAGAAAAATATGTTAAAGTAAGTACATTTTGGTCATAAGGTGTTTATGCAAGGACAGCTAAATGGAAGGGAATATAGAGAATTAAACAATAAATTCCAATAAATTAGTTGCTACTTTAAAGTATTTGGTGGATGGTAGGTTGATGTACTTGAGCTTTGTCCTAACAAAAAATGAGTTATCTGGAGGCAGGAGGCAGACTGAGTTTCACAGGTGTGAGAGCTATACTATGACTACCCCAGGGCAACGTGCAATGGAGCCTATGAACATCAGAACTATCCCAAGGGCTGGGGCTTGTTAAACATGTATGACAGCATGCTAAGCACTTGGGAGTTCACTTGGATTTTCAATGTCTTTCCAAAAGAGACTATAATGTTTTTAAGGTTCTGCTAACACCACGCAAGCTCTACCTTGGCTGTCAACCAAATCTTGGCATGAATTCAGAAATAAATGGTGTAACTACAAGCATCTATTTAATATAGAAAGTTTGATTTTTGAAAACATAATTAAAATTCAGTTAGCACATTACCTTGAGTGAAATAGAACACTGCAGTCTTTATATATAATGCTGAACAGATGTCCAGATGGACTTATATCATGAATACATAATTTTGTGAAATTTTCTGTGCAAATGTAGTGCATCTAAGAAGGTAAACAGCACACAATAGACATTTCCGAAGTTATATGTCAAAATTAGCTGAGCATGCCATTTGGTTCATAGTCAACAGTAAAGAATTTGTTGTGACACATCTTTTTTTTGTCCCTAGAGACTGCCTTTTCAGAGAGCCAGGTGTTGCATTGTGGTTTATTTTCAAACCACACATGAATAGCATTATGTTGTTATTTGCTTCTTTTTCCTTTAGTTGGAAACATGTTGGTTTAAGATTCAGCCTGGTTTATGAATCTAAGGTTCTGTGTCTCTTCTATATCTGTGGAATAACACCTGTGATTCAGATTAACTCCCTGAAAGAGAGGAGCAAAATCCTGGCCAAAGGTCATTTGTGAGCACCTGCCTTTCAATGGTTACAAGACTAAAACAAATATTGTAGGGTGCAGGACTAAACCAGACATAGTTGTATAACAATGAAAAAAATATTTCGATCTGAAGTTAACGTTCCTAGGAAGATGGGAGACAAATTCTCCATTTAAAATTTTATTTCCCCAGGTCTTATATAACTGATGAATGCTAATCACATTTATTAAAGGTGGCCTTATTGTCATTTGTTAGACAAGCTCTAAAACAATTTTTGGAATTGATCAGATGTCTAAGAGAAAGGAATACAACATATTAAGACAATGAATACACTTTATGTAGTCAGAGGCCTTTCCTTTGGAAGAAGTAAGTAAGATTATATTATTTCTATCTGTTCAAACTTCCAAACTGAAGCATCTTCAAGTATATTTCAACAAATACCTTTTGAGTTTTATTTCTTAAAAAAAAAAATGACATTACCCTAAATGTTAGAACAAAATGAAGACTCCCTTTGACTGACTTTATTTACACCTCTGAATTTTGGCTTATTACAAGTTAACAAAATTTTACATGTTCTACACAGTTAAAATTAGACATACTGTGGCTTTTACAATATTCACTGCATCTACTCTTATATATAACAAAGTAGTTTTTGCTGGACTAATCAATCACTCCTAGATCTTTGACAAGGACTGGAAGTTATATAATGATGCTGTGATTCTACAACAACCTGAGAAATGAGTAATGAGGAGAGAAATAAATGTTAAATGTTGTATGTAATTCACAACTCCAGGGCCAGCATTTTCTCTATTTTTATTTTGCCATATCCCATTTGACTTTAGAGCCCTTATTTTAACATTGTTAAACAAGAAACGATTCCTTTACCTTGCAATAGTAAAATGCACCTGTCTCTCATAAGGCTTTGTTTCCTCTGAGTGATTGTTAAGTCAGTTAACATCTTATGGCAAATATACAGGGACAACACATCATAAATAGCACATTACTAAATTTCAAAGCTAGAAAAATATATCATAACTTGTAAACTGTCTTTAAGTCAGAACACTTAGAAGCCAAGAGATTACAGACAAATTATATGAAGAATTTTCAAAGTTCTGTGCATGAAAATTTTTAGTTAAGGAATGGGTTTGTCCAGTAACTGTTTTTATTCTTTCCTAGGTAACATCAGCTCTGGGAAAGGGTCCTGTTGACCACTTCCAAATGGCAGCAGAGTGCCACTCAAGAAAAGCACCGATCTCAATTGTGTCTAACAGTGTGGCATTCCTTTACTGAACAAATAATTCTTTCCTAACATTTCCCACTCAAGACAATCTTTATGTTCTAAAAACAGTCTCCCCCCCTTAGATCCCCTTAAAAATTCCCTCAAAGCTTAGCCATACTGCAGGCTCCTCACCCCCAACCCCGCATAAGTAAATTATTTTAGCTTTGGAATTATGCACTAAAGAGCTGCGAAGGAGTGTCACTTAACTGCTTACACTGAAGATACAATACAGCCCTGTCCGTGTACTTAGGAGGTGATTAAACACCGGTGATGGCAGCCACGTCATGACCACTTGCTTTAGTTTAAGGTAAATTTGGCAACTTTCCTTTATTACTAATTCACTACAGTGGTGAAGAGAAAAATGAACATTGTGCCCTAAAACCACGCCCCCACCCCCAGTAAGCAACATTCTTCAAAATCACACCTACGAAACACAACCGGAACCTAACAAAGTCCTTAACTCCGACAGGAAACTTAACTGAAACCCCATCTTGAGATTCAGGCTCAGTTTGTGCCAAATAAGTCTTACCCTATCGCTAGTGGGTTCCCTCCTAGGATACATTTCTTAATTTGAAAATTATTCCATCAAATGCAGTTTAGATGTGGTCAAGATAAGAATAACTGGGGTCTTCTTATATGATTAAGTATGTAGTTAGAATTCCATTACCCTTGGCCTGAGTCTGTGAAACAGACAAGGTATAAATAAGCGAGGAAAACGGAGTGACCACAAGCTGTACACCGTAATCTTTTTTGGTTAATTTTGGCATATGTGAAGAAAAAACAGATTTTCTTCACCTAAGTGACCACAAGTTACACATTGAAATCTTTTCTGGTAAATTTCTGAACAGCAAGAAGGATTCTTCCAATTGCCATTTTAAAGCCAATGCTTTTACATAACCACATTTTATTTATTCAACATGATGGTGATATACCCTACACAGAGTAAACAAACAAACAAACAACCCTGTAGACCACATAGCCACGAATAAGACTGCCTCAGTTTCACTGTGGTTACTTCATTAGTGTTAACATAAGAGTTTACCAGTGCTAGGGAGCCTTCTCCCCCACGTAGTGTTTCCATTTGTTACTCTCACTGTGGCTTTTACTCCACAGGTCTCCTCTAACCTGCTCTGCATCATAAATTGCACTGTTAGATGGGGGGGGGGGGTTGAGGGGGCAGGAGTTGAGTGTAAATCACCGTGACAACGGTGAACAGTACTCTGGGACCCTGACTACTTGGTATATTGTACCGTACTGTACTTTGTGATTCGGCTTCGAGCCATGCTAGGTGAGGCAGATCCAACTGTCTGGCTAAAGTGATGGTCGGAAGAACTCTTCATGTGGCCAATGGTGGCTGTCCCGCCCATGCTGCTCAGGGCCCCGCCTCCACTAAAGCTGCTCAGCCCAGTGCTGCCACCACCTACTCCAGCCCCACTTAGACCCCCGCCACCAGCACCCATGGTGGTGCTAACCAGGCTGCCGCCTATGCCAGTGGGGCCACTAATTCCGCTTACGCCAGCCCCGGAAACCACCCTCTCCGTCACAATCACATTGTGGGTATTTGATAACTCAGGGGGCATGCTCAGGTTGCCCATCATGCTGGAAGTTGGTTGAATCACTCTTTCTGTCACAACCACATTTGAAGACTCTCTAGGATTAGGAATGGTCAGAGTGGTGGGCAGACTTGAGCCTGGGGCTATTACCCTTTCTGTCACTATAACATTTGATCCATCTCTTAAGTCGGGTATCTCTAACATCCCATGCAAATCAGCACCAGAGATGGGGCCCACTACCCTCTCTGTCACCACCACATTTGAAGCCTGTCGGTTATCATGAAAGTGGACAGAGGGCTTCAGGGTGCCAGAGGTAGTATATGACTCCATCACAGTGACATTCCCATAGCCTAGAGGGTCAGGAATCTGCATAGGATGTTGTACACCAGGGCCAGAGGGGTAGGTATTCTCAGAAATTACTGTGGTAGTGCCATAATGTGGGGAGATGGGTGGGTGTCCACTAGTAAGGGGCTCTGTTTGTTGGAGGCATATTGGTTCGGTGTTTTGAGGAGGCCAAGAAGGTTCGGGATCTGGATATGAGTCTATTTCTTTTCCCAGGCTGATGTCTGCCAACTTCTTAAACTTGGGCCCCAAGGTATCCAGGAAGCTTTCATCTAAATCCTCTCCAATGAAGCTGCAACAGCCCACGGAGCCTGCAGGGGAGCCTACACCTTCAATGTCATAGATGAGCAAACAGTCATTGGATGGGCGTCCTTCATCTTCATCCGCATAAGCATAAGCTTTCTGAATTTGTACAGGAAAATGAAATGAACAGTTACAACATTTTTAAAGCTGAATGTATCTAATAGTCACTAGAATTACTCTAAACATGATTTCATAGATGCATGAGGAATTCAGTTTGAAGTTATTTTAGCTACATATCCAGTATGTTTTGATTTTTAAAATTCTCTTTAGGTGAACTTGCTTAAAATAATACACTTTGAACACAAAAATCACTTGAAAAAAATACACACATGCCTGCTTTATCACTAATCTAGATACACGCACACATACACACACACACACACACACACACACACACACATACATATGTATTTGGCAAAATGAAACAATTTGATTTTGGATTCAGGTTTTCTTGGCCATATCATGTAAGTAATTCATGGGTTGGGATTAAAAATAGTACCCATAAACTAGCAAATTTTTAGTAACAATAAATTTTATAAACTGTGTTCAAAAGAAAACATAGCAAGCATGGAAAAAATGTGGATCCTGCTAAAGCTTCAAGTACGTGGTGATATTTGAACTGAATCTTGAAAGGTGAATAGGAATGTATAAGAGGGCCGAGGTCCTTAGGAGAGCTTGTGAAGGCTTGGAAGATGGTGGATGGAGAGAAAAGCATGTGGCTAAAAGCCTTACCTGGCAGAAGTAACTTTCCATGAAATTCATATTGAGACCTCCATCTCTACATTCTCTCATTGAATTTCTTCCTAATGTTCCTGGATATTCTTGGCATATCTCAGGTGCAGCTGATGTTTTAACTCCATCCATTAGTTCAAATCCTGTGGTTCTTTCTCCTCCTCCCAGATCTTGCATTTCTCTGCCACAATACTCATTTGTATAAACTCCTAAAGACATTGAACACATCAAATTTAATCTTTCTAGTGTAATATAAGCTAAAAACTAACTTACTATCATGTGTAGTTTCTTCCTTCAAGGTGTATTTATTTGTGAGTAGAGAGGGGATGAAGGTGATGCATAGAGAATAGATAATTATGATATTTAATTCAAAATAATATTAATGAAACATTAATATTAATCAGTTTGCTAATTTTAATTATCTGTTGACAGCCTTTTCTACATGATGTGTCGACAGAAGGGCAACGGAATAATAAAAATTTGTAGGCTGAATAGTTTGACCTCAGATTGAATTAAGTAAGTAGCTCTAATTCTAAAAGTTAAAAAACAATATCATATAGTCCTGGTGTGTTCCTGGATGCACATGACATCCTGCAGAAGGCAGGCCCCTGGGTTTCTGAAAGAGGCCATAGTTGCAATGAGAAATGGCTTCTAGAACCATCTTGGGAAAACACTTGGATGTGAAGATTGGGGAGAAGCGTGATATATGATTGAAGAAGTAAAATAAAAGGTGAACAGAAGGGACACATCAATGTAGGATGCACGCCTCTGGTCACAGCATCCTAATTTGAGTTGGGGGGCACATTTCATATTCCAGTTATCCTGATGTCTTCCATGCTACTTTAGACTTAATGAAAAAATCAATGCATAAATAAATATTGGTGATTTTGATGAGTTGATGGTTCTTAGGAACTAACTGGGGACTAATGGGGCAGATGTGATCCAGTGAGTTTCTGTTTTCTGTATGGTGAGATATTAGCAACAATAACAAAAATGGACTCATCAGAATGAGAAACAGGACTGATGATCTATTATAAAGGAGATACACAGACCATTGAATCCAATTCTACAAAACAGAAACATTCCTATGTTTGGTGCATTTTAGAGTGTTCAAAGTAGAAAAGGAGTTATATAGGGGTTGAAGAGATGGCTCAATGGTCAAAAGCACTGGATCTCTTGCAGAGGACCTGAGTTTGGTTCCTAGCACCCACATAGGAGCTCACAACTCTCTGTAACTACAGCCCCAAAGGATCAGATGCACCTTTCTGGCCTCCGAGGGCACTGCACACATTGTACAAAGAAACAACCTGGCATATAAAATAAAAATAACAAAGTCTTTAAAAAATAATAATTGCTCAAAAGATTAAAAGAAAAGTCAGGGAATAAGTAATATTTGCTGTTAAAAAGATAAAATAGTAAGGCTATTTCTAAAAATATAAAACAGTGGGACTATGTTGGTAGAAGAAGTTTCTTTCATTGTTCTTTTTATTACAGTAGCAACTTCTGGTTTCTGCTTGGGAATCAGTCTAGACATTTGGTTAAAGATGAGTTGCAGATATGCAATCGTAACACCATGCAAAGAGAAACTCCGTTGTGTGTGCACAACCTTAGCTGAAGGCTTTGAAAGTGTTTTGTCTATTTGCTTTCGATTTAAGAATTTAAACCAAAGTTTTTATAGGCCAGTGTTTATACTTGTGCCAACAATGAGCCTATTTTTTCCTCTGTAAAAAAATGAATAAGTAAAATGAAGCAAAACAAAACAAAAGTGAAACACCCTCTTTTTCTTACCTGAGTTGTCAATACATTCTATAATATTGGCATTACCAGGTGGCATTTGTGGCACACAGATGGCGGCTATACCCTAAAAGACAAGAGACAACATTTCCCTATTAGTAAGGAGTCTTCTCTTTTTCTACTGATATATTTTATAAACTGTCACAGAATTTCTAAAAGAATACTATTTAGGAAGCTTTTGAATTCTACTTAAAAATTGAATCTCAAGTTTAAGCCTTGGCCGGTGACTTCTACTGGATTTTGATGTTATGTTCTACTCCTCTTCCTTTCCTCACTCACTACCGAAGAACCAAGAACAGTGTAGACTGAATGATTTCCACCATCGTAGGGCATGTCTGGAGACTGGGATTTATTGAGTCCCCAAATCCCACTCTTATAGGTTAGCACTTACATCATGGGGTTCAGGTTGCGGGCCCTCTACTGCCCATGTGTGAATTGCTCCATCAGAACATTCTGGAACAGGCTCAAAGCCAGCTCCACCACCAGGGGCACCTCCACAATCACAGCAGAGCAACAAGAATGGTACCACTGAGGAAGAGAAAGAAGGAAGGCGTTAGCAGTACTGTGCTGAAAGAGCCGTCTGGCTTTTCAATCCTTAGAATTCCCGAGCTGTCTGAATTTAAAATTGCCATTTTAATGCGAGGGTGGCAAGTTAATAATGGTCAGACCCCCAGATAAGCCCGAGCTTGGAAACACCAGACTGCAGAGAATTTTAATTTGTTTTATATAAAAATCATGATTTAAATTGTTGCTTCTTTCCCCCATCGTCCCTCAAGAACACAGCAGAGACTAAAGAAAGATGAATTCGGGCGGCACTTTGGATCCCTCCTGCCTGTATTTGCCTTTCTGTTTTTACTTCTCTATTTTAAGGGGAAATCTCAGTCATCTCAGTTACCCTCATGAAGGTTATAATTCCTTCCCCCCACCCCCACAGAGGCATCTTTTTTTTGACAGTTCTCACATAGAGGCCATCACCCTTTGCCAATGCCTTTTCTTTCTAATCCATTTGAGATTTTTCACTCATGTATTTACTTTTGTCATGGAATCTGGTAGATTATTTTGAATGGATGGAGAGAAAGGACAGACGTGTAAATAGTAGAAGGAAATAAAGAAGGCCATGGGTGAGAGGGAGGATAGAAAGGAAGAGAAGGGAAAGAAGTTGGTGAGTTTAGCTTGTTTTGGAAATCTGTTATCTGGGAGAAGAGTCATTGACCCTAAGCCTTGTGGGTAACATTTAAAGCCTTTATTAGCCATACCTTCTGATATTGGACATTGATATTAGGGGAACTGAAGATGAAAATTAGCTGTTATTTATAGTGGTCACCATCAGCTCGTTGGTATTTCTTTTGTTTCAATAAAACAAAGAATTGACTACACATTGTAGCGGGATAGCTCAGCTATTGATCAGTTTACATTCCATTCCGCATTCCTGCATCTTCTTTTATTTGGTTCATTTTGATGAAAATAAATTGTATATTTTTTTAACTCATTACCTTTCTCATAGACTTCTCCTGGTCCTTATTTCTATTTATTATAAGCCAATAGGGATGAATTTCTGTTACTTAATGCAGAATGTTCTTTTTTTTTTTTTTAAAGTGTATTTCACATTCTAGAGAAAGTGCTTAGCTATAAATTGTTCTCCCAGCATGCCCAAATTTCTTTGTGGTTTAGATGGAGCTATGTCAATGAAAAGTTTCAAAGGTGAGTCATTTAAAGTCAGAGAAAACCCAGTGAAGATGTATTCATTTGTAGCTATTTACTCCCTAAGAGGAATGAAGAGCAGCGGGGTAGGGGAGTGGGGAGAGACAGGGGTGGTTCAGAGACTGAGAGCTCTAGCTCTTGCAGATGACCCAGGTTCTGTCATCGGGCTCTGTACCTCACAATCACCTATAGCTCCAGTTCCAAGGGATTCCTGGCACCCTCTTATGGCCTCTGTGGGCACCAGCCCTGTGCACTTTATGCTTATATACGTATAGGCAAAACATGAAATAAAAATATTTTTTTTGAAAAGAGAATTGAAGGCAGAAACAATATTTTACAATTTTGTATGTGTGTTATCTCAGTGTACATTTTGTGAATAATTAAACATATGAGGCATGTTTTACCACCAAGATTTTATGATTCTACACTTGAAAATGGCAATTTTCACATTTTTGTATTAATGTTTTGGAGTTTTGCTGTATATTTTCCAGGCTTGTTTCAAACTTCATGATCCTCCTGCCTCTACCCACAACTGCCTGGGTGGCAGGGTGTGTGCTACCACACACAATTGCAAATGTCAGTATTTGTGTTAAGTTAATGACAGTGTGTAGGCTTTAAGATACTACCCCTTTGTGACCCGGTTTCCACCATAGTCCAGGGCAATGTTAAAATCCACCTGGTACATCCATTGGATTCTGTTTGTCTTTCTGCCCATGACTAAGGCCACTGTAGTGGCCCCGGGACATGCCACAGACTTCACCAGCTTTCCACCGTCTACTGCTGTTGTGAGGGAAGTAACAGTCATTATTTTGCAAGAACAACAGCAAAACTCAGAATCCTTAGGTAATCCTTGGAAGACACATTGTCAATTTGAACACCTGCCATCTTTGGCTCTTTTCATTGAACGTTGCAGCCTTACATTGCACAAGATTCCCCAGGCTCCAGCCAGGCTTCCTTGATTTCTTCCCCATGGGAGTTCTCTATTTCAATGCCATGCCTCTCAGGCTCTTGGCTCTTTATATGTAGATTTCCCCCTCCCGGTCAATTCAGTATCAAGCACAAAAATTTCTGGATAACTACACAATGGAAGAGGATGTAGGCTATATTTCATGGAAGAATGGACAATCTTATTTCTTTCCCCATTGTTTTTGAGAGTCCCATGCCGAAAGAAGTGTTGAAGTACTTACATCCTAGGATTAAGAAGCCCATGACGAGCAGCCCGATGCCTGCAGGACCCAGGTGAACATTGTCTCCTGGTGGTGGCTGCCGTTCAACACCGCCGCCATCACCATTATCGTAGGTATCACTGCTGCCGCCACCATTATTGCCACCACTGCCGCCACTGTCCTGTGCTCCTGTGGACACTTGCATTTCCTCAGTGGAAGTAGTTTCACTTGTGTCACCTCCAGAAGAGCTGCCACCACTTCCTGAGCTGCCACCTCCACCTGTGCTGGTGTCTGTGCCTGTCTCCCAGCCGGAGCCATCCAGATCTATGATGACTGTCCCAGTGCAGGTCCTTTGAAGGTTATCTGTAACGAGGGCCACAGCGGAGTACTTGTCTGTGCTCAGCCTCGCAATGGTCAGAAATACAGAACCATTTTCTTTTCCCGCCTCAACCCGTTTCTCTCTTCACTCCCATCAACTCAGTGACTTCCCTCGGTCTGTGTGACTGTCATGCATGTGTGATTGTGTGTGCCTGGGGGGTGGGCAACATCAGATGTGGATCCTCAAGTTTATTTTGTATAGGGGCCTTTAGTGGGCTGAAGCTCCCAGAGTAAAGACTAGGCTGACTGGCCAGCAAAAGACTCAGCCCCAGGGTCACCTCCCCGTTGTCAATGAGATTACAAGTGTCCAAAGATAGGTCCTTTTTGTGGGGGGTTCTGGAGACTCTCTGCAATTGGTCTCCTTGGTCCTTCTATTCAATTTTTATGCCAATCAATGACTGTTATTATAACTGACATAATCATTATTACCAACAATGCTGTTTACTGGATAGTTGCTAGTCAGATATTACATTTAAGTTGAATAATGCAAAAACACAGACAGTTGAGGGTTGAAACCAGAAGCTAACCCAGAGCATCAGTACAGAAGGATAGCTTTGTAGATTCATGATCAGTTGTCCTTAGTGATAAGGTTCATGATGTTTACTTATGGTACGTTGGTATGATCTTATGGTCTATCCTACTTTGAATGGTATTTGAGGGGCTTTTGTTTTTCTTTGTTTTTACTTTAACTGCACACACTCTTTGATGCTTTAGTACACATTTGATTCGCATGGTTTCTGATGGGCACATATTATTGTATCAAATGGACTATAGTTTCCTCTCTCAGTTACCTGGGAATATTGCTTTCAATAGTACCTGGTGAAGACAGTGCTGTGTCAGCATCTCTGTGCAATCAGCCTTCTATATTTAGCACTTGCCCCAAGATTATTGGAAGTGGGATCACCGGGTAGGAATAAGGGCATGAGTTGATCTTGGCTTGTGCTGTTGTGAAGCTATGAGCCTTACTTTCACTAACAGAGCCCTAGAGCCTGGCACAAAGGCTGGCATTTAGTTATTTAAGACTCAGTGCATACTTTCTGAATAAAAGAAATAAAATCTTTGGAGGTGTGCAACAGGCCTAGTTCTAAGTCTGCTTATCTGAACTTAAAGGTTACCCCCATGCAGTCAACGATGTCCATGCTTTTGTTACATGTTTTGCTATTTTTATTGTTATCAATATATATTGTTATTGATCCATTTTGCAGAAAACTAGGGTGTAGATGGGTGAGATGGCTTCTATAATGTCTAATAATCAGTCAGTGATGGGACATGACAGCCACCCAGTCCCACCACAATCTTCATGGTCTTAGCCTCATGTTATTGACAGTTTGAGTGTACAGTGCTTGGCATTACAGAGGGCATTTCTTTACAATAGGATAGTAATTCTTAAACTATCTGAGAATGTTTATGCTCGGTTTTCTCTGGGAGAAAGTTAAATTGATTTCTTACCATCTATTGATAGTATTGTCCCTTCATATCTCTTATTAAGCATCTGGTATTGTTCCAAAGTAACTCTGTTTCTTAAAGTTATTATGCCTGTTCTTGAGTCAACAGCCAGCAGGTCAGCCGGGTTATTTCCCATTACATATCTGTGTTCAAAAGAATGCAATAGAAATTTAAGCTATTCTTTAAAGGGAGACTTTGTAAAATCACTTCTTTAAGGTTAGTATACAGAATAATGGGTTTATTGTGTCTTTGCATACACATGTGTCACATACTTTGCTCTCATTCACCCTTCTTCCCCTACCTCTGCCCTCCTATGCCTGGGTCCCCTCCTTCCCCCAAATAGAGCTTGCTTTTGGTCACATGCTGCACTCCACTACCCTCTTCTCTCCCTTCAGATGGCATCTTCCCTTCTCACGATCCCCTAAAACTATAACTTCAGTTGGAAAATGCCATTCTTACCTAACATTTGTTGAAGTTAGGCCGGTGTCCAGGTCGGTAGCTACAAACTCTCCCACTTTGTAATTTGCTCCCATTTGACTGTTCACTACGAAAGTCTTCGAACCTGGCCGGAACACGGAGCCCTCGACTACATTCGACACAGTCACTGTGATCATAGTTGCTGTGATTCTATATTGAGAAATAATGGACTGGTGGAATTCAGCTACATTTCGTACACCAATACTAAGTTGCACGTTCTGCATGGCTTCATAGTCCAGGGGCTAGACAACACAGAAAGGATTAGTTTTACTGTAAGAAAACATTTCAGAGGGCAGAGAAATACTCTGAGACTAGACAAAGTCATTAATTGTGTCCTTGTTTCAGATATATAATTGAACATAAATCCATATGATGTACCTAGTCTAATCTTACTTGTTGGGTATTCTTTTCAAGGTAGACACATGTAAATATAGCAAATAAAGAACATCTAGTTGTCCTGGATCTTTTGTTAAAAGGATTGAAAACACAGAACATGAATCCTAATTTCTCAAATAGTTAAATACTTAAATTCAACATATGATCCAATTTATATATTTGCAGTACAAAGACAATTTGTCAGCTGACAGCATTGTGTGCTTCTGAGAAAGTGGTCCTTTTTATAACAAGATATGAATCAAAAGTATTAGAGATCTGATCATTTAACTAGTTTTATCCCTGAAGAATTTTTAAAAATTGACTTAATTGTGACTTTTTGAATGCCAATGCAGATATACATACGTATATGTATGTGTGTATATAATACATGAAGAAATCCTTCTTTTCTTTAATATATTCCAAAAATTATTTCATTACATAAAATAATCAAGTAGTAAGTTTTATTATGAAAGTTGATACCCAAATCTACAATTCACAAAAATTGTCAAATAACCGATGTGTTCTCCATGTACCAAATATATTTTCTGAATATTTATGATTATTTTAAATAAAAATCCATATACTGAGTCCTCCTATTCATCTAAAATTTTGTATGAAAGAATTAGTTTTATTTGCAACTTAAAATACCAATTACAGCATGTATGTGTGTATAGCATACATATAAATGCACACCATAGTTATATTACTTCTCTGTAATTATAATAAAGAGTTGAATATATGCTATCACATTTTGGAGAATTATCCTAGTTTTTAGGTAAAGGTATTAAGAAGAAATAATGCATATAAAATTGAAGGGAAATAAATAAGAAACTGATTTCCCCAGAACCAAGTCCTAGAAAATATCACAGAAAAATGAATTAAGTAGGTAAGGAAACCTAGTTTTAAGTGTCTATGCCATTTACTAGCAACAAAAATTAGGACAGGGTACAAGCTGTCATTGTCTCCATCTTTTGGTCTGCAATGTGGATTTGATATAACCTAATTTGCAAGAGGTACTGGGAGAGTCGACCAGAAGTGTCTGGAAATAGTTTCGGGCAAATGGAAGCAATAGTCTCAGTGCATGAAATTTCTGGAGACATGGGAAACATAAGCTGACACTTGTGAAGGAAGGCACCAAGT
The DNA here is from genome assembly GCF_943737965.1 of Phodopus roborovskii. Taxonomy (NCBI): domain Eukaryota; kingdom Metazoa; phylum Chordata; class Mammalia; order Rodentia; family Cricetidae; genus Phodopus; species Phodopus roborovskii. Next base: position 20,196,228 of record NW_026126563.1, on the reverse strand, counting down.
CCATTGGAAATCTGCTTCATGGGGTTATTCTGAACTGCACACTGCACCAGGACTAAGGGTAAGTAAGTATAGAGAGACCAGAGTAACAGAGCTGGGCGAACCCTGGGTCCACATTAAGAGACAGGGTGAAAGAAAGCAGTAGATGGAGAGGCATCGATTGTACCATGAATGATTTGTGTGATGTGCATCACACACAGTCATGAACTTTACTATTGGTTTCTCAGGAGTCCGGTTTTCACCTTCCATCTCAGAGGACACATTTCACTGCATGTAGATGTGACCGACAGAGGTCACAGAGGAGGAATAAAAAAAGCCCTGCCCCACAGCCACTGTGAGATGGGCATATGAGGGTTCTATAATTCTACAATTGTCACAGTTCAGTTCCACAAAAGCCCACTGGTAAATGACAGTGATTTAATTTTATCACCCTGGAAGAGTATATTAACCTTTAGTTTATGTGGTGAATATTCTTGAAGTATAATCTATGTGGGTATGGGCAGATTTTTTTAAGTCCATGTTAAATCTGCCTTTGAAAATATTGTTTATTTATTGACTTTGGAGCTGGAGAGGCAGCTGAATGCTTAAGCACACAACATTTACCTCTTGCCTTTGGGCACACATGTACACACACCCCATATGGGTACAGGAACACAAGTGTGTAATTAAAAATGATCAAAAGAAACCTTTGAATAAATACAAGCAGAACCTTAAATTTAAAGGTCAATCATACTTCGTTGTCTTATGTAGACAGGCTTTCCCCTGCTATGACCTTTGGAGGACTGTATTGATAAAGAGAGTTTCAAATTTTCAATGCTTATTTTCCTGAAGCAATATAAGCATTTACATTCATGTTAAAGATAATTGTGTTTTACATAATTTCAAAGCAAAACAAGTTATTTAGGATAATTATGCCGTACCTTGACAACCTTTAGAATTCCTACATTTGTTCTTTCATTCATTTCTATTTCAAACCAATTTCCTTCATTTCCAGAGATAAAGAAAATGATTGCCTTCCAGTTGTCTGAGAACTCCTCATCCAAATCAATGACTCTGATCTGTGCTAGCTGTGAGTGCAGAGCGTTTTCTTCAATGCTGGTGGCATACTGAAACAAGAGGCAAAATATCAGAACAAAGCATGGGAGAGAACCCGTACCAGCCTGTCCATTGCATGTTCACAGTTAACTACTCAGAAACAACATCCTTGCTTATAATTGTATACTTCATGGTTCAAATCCACTTTTCTCGCTATAGAAACCATTTAAGAGGAAGTGTGTGTCTACACTGGTGTTGTAGACAGCAAATGAAGCAAAGTCTACCTGAAAACTGACTGGGTTCCTATGTGAAATTGGAATGTAATGACTTAAAGTCATTAAATTGGATTCTCAAGGACAAATGCTTACAGATGACTGCTCCAAGTATGGGATGTTGTCATTGACGTCCAGGATTCTGATGTTGCACTCACATTCTGCAGACATGCCATCTGCCCCACCATCACGGTCTGAGCCTCTCACCACAAGAGAATACTGGCTATATTGCTAAAAAAAAAAAAAAAAAAAAAAAAAAAAAGTAAAACACATTATAGGTTATGACATACTAGGCATCGACAGTCTGTCTTATGCAGAGCTCTTTTAAAACACTGGCTCGACATTTACTTAAAGCCCTGATAGAAAACAAGGTAACAAAGATGAAAATCCACAGATTTGTCATTTCCATTTCCAATGATGCTTACCCAGCACAATCTCAAAGAAGCAATAGTTTTGTTAAAGACCTCATTGTCCAAAGAGAGGAGAGGCTCTAAAAGGTGAGACAGGCCAGAATGTTCAAGAGGAGAAAGACATGGTTCATCAAGGACACGTGACATGGAACTTCCTTGTTATGAGCAAGGTGCCACTCAAGGCAAATAGAGGTGTCTAGTGGCAGGTAGATAGGTGGGAAATGAAGGCAATGATGAAGTTTCTCTTTCTGATTCTATTCAGTGGTGCCTCCACTCTTAGAAGTTGGGGAAAATTATGAAACCTTCCTTAGACTTGCCTATAAACATAATAATTCCCATTTATGAATGTAACTTCAGCACATCTCTTCATGTTTCAGAATCCCCTGTGATTGTGGAGGGAAACAAAAATCCCCAAAGTCCCAACACTGGGGAGAACTGGACACAAAGTCTCACCCCTAACCTAGAAGCGGTTTGAAACCGATGCTGGGAAGGAGAATGCAGTTTCCTCCAATGGAATGCCACTAGACTTATCAATGGCACTCCAGGGCAGGGCCTGTGTCAACACAAAACAGACACTGAGTGTGTGTGTGTGTGTGTGCGTGTGGATTTTTTATTTTAATATTTTTATCTTTGTTTTCTTGAGAGAGAAGGAGAGAGAGGGAGAGGGAGATGAAATTGTGTGGATAGGGAGGTGAGGAATCTAGGAGGCGTTGGAGGATGGGAAGAACATAATAAAAATATTTTGTGTATAAACACATTCAAATGAAAATTTTGATATAAAAATAGGGTTAGTGGGATGACTCAGCAGGTGAATGTAGTTACCACAAAGCCTGGCAGTTGAAAGATACCCACATGATGGAAGGAGACAACCAACACTTAGAAGATGTCTTCTGACTTTAACAAGCATACCATAACAGGAACATGGCCACACTCCCCTCAAAATAAGTAAATAGGTATGATAGAAGATATGCAAACTTTGAACACATTTTTTTAGCTTTCCTCTCTCTTAAGTAACTTTACTTTTAGAACCATCTCCTTTTTAATAAAAATCTTGTAAGATTAAGAAGAATTACCTCTCTGTCTAGGAAATTATTCATTGTTCGGATTTCTCCAGTGCCTCTGTTGATGATAAACATCGGTGATTCTGAAGGTTCCTGTCTTATGATCTTGAAAGCGATCTTTGAGTTCAAGTTATTTGGCTCATCTGCGTCGGTAGCTTCCAGTTTCATGACCAGCGTGTCTAGAAAGCAAGAGAGGTTGGCATAATTAGACAATGAACATTATCACAGTTCAATATGTTATCTGTGTTCATGCAGAGTGCAGTCAACTTTCTTCTCTGCACAATGTCAACATACCAATATAGTAACTCCTTTCTTTACTTTTGTCCTGCTAAAAAGACTGTATTTGAAATAGGAGCCTAGACGTTACTGAAGGGGAAAGGAAGTCTTTTATTCCGACTCTCTGTTTCTTATCCTAATATAACTTCTTTTGAGCAAGATGGTGAAATAAAACAGCATAAAACTCAGTTAATGTTTTGCCAACTGTGCTACCTGACCTTATTTCTACTGGATGATCTTGTCTTTACTTCCCACAGTTATAAATGAGAATTGTGACAACACCCTACTTATGTGAAAATTCAACAACAAGTGAGAATACTGACTGATGTGTCTACTGAACAATGCACTTTTAATGAATATTGGTGTCCATTTGGGGCAGTTACTAAGTGGCATTGTTTAGACTGGAATTGGCTCTTGTGTAGGTGCAGTGTAACTGGGATCTTATAGGAAATGTTTGTTTAATCACATACACTCCCTGTCCTTGTCTTCTTTCTTAATCTAATAAGTAGTGACACTACTGGGCATGAAAAACTGTCAATAGTCATTCATCAACTGAAATTCTGTTCTACTCTCTGAATTGTTTCCAAATTACTAGTATGCCAGGGCATCTCATCCCTTCTCTCTCTTCTTTCCCCTCTGCAGTCTTCTCCCCCTCCCCCATCCCTTCTTAGATCGACACCTCTTGAATAATCTTCAATGGTGTGCAAATATCTTGTCCCACGTTAGCACCAGCTCAAGATTTGAGAGATATGTTTCAAATATTCACACCGAGCCACATGAAACCACATGTATAATGTACTTTCAATGTAAAAACTCAGCAATGTGAACAGAATGGTTACAAAACAGAACCAGTGCAGTTGTCCCTCTGCAGCTGTGGGTTCCATGCCCACAATTCAACCCATAATGAGTGGGAAAATTCAAAGAACTTGACTGAGTATATAAAAGCCTTTTTGTGTCATTTGTTATTGTTATCTAAGAAACATAGGATGGTAAGCACTTATGTGACATTTACATTGTATTGAGCATTATAGCCATCTGGAAATAATTAAAAACCTGTGGAGGGATGTATGTGAGTTATATGCAAACAGGGCATCATTTGTAAAAGAATGCAAGTTCCATAGGTCTCTTTATGTTTAGGGTTCCTGGAGCCAAATCCAAAAGAGAAGAAGGGAAGACTGCATTCATTATAGCTTGAGTGGAAAGGGGAAGCAATGATTTCTTGGCATTTATTGTTGTTACAAAAGCCCCTAGCATCAAAAGAGAATGGTTGGAACAGATACCTTTGAGTGACTTTAAAATGATAAACTTCTTTCTGTTTCCCTTACCCACTGCTCCCCAGTCTCTAGTGGCCACTGTTCCCCCTTTCCTTCTGCAAGGGTACTTTGGAAATAGGTGAGAATGCATGATATTTGTCTTCCTGTGCCTGGCTTGGTTTGTGTAAAAACAATGACCATTAAAAAGTTGAGTAGGGGTGATCAAAGTTACAGTGCATGAGTTCTTTGGGGTTCTTCTTCAGCAGAACAGGGAGACAATCTATGATACATGTCAGAATGAACACAAAGGATGAGTATGGACTTCTTCAGTGCTTGCTGGTTAAAGACATGGAGATGCCTCTGAACCTTATTTGGTTGTTATACATTTTGTTCAATAATGTACTCCCATAAAGAGATGCATTTCTTACATCTGGATAAACAATAAATTGGAAGTAAGGATGATGATCACATGTGAGTGGGATTGCTTTTCAACACACTCGGGCAGTGAGAAAATTCTCATCCCTCTGAGCCTGTTGCTACTGTGCAGATCTTGTTGGGATTTATTATAAGACTCTCCTAGGAGCTGGGTCTTGAGGCATGAGTATAAATCCCACTTGCTGCTTTGGAGGTTCTCCTGGACCAACACTGGAGCCATTTCCTGAGTTGTTGGTTCTGGATGCTCTCTACCTCCAGGTTGATGTTTACCTTGACACTGCTCAGCCCAGTTGCCTAGCAACAGTAACTTAGTCATCAACACATTGTTTCTTTCATAGTGCAGGTGACTCACTTGCATTAGAATTTTCTTCTATTTGTCCTGTAAATGTAGTCATGGAAAACACGGGAGGGTTGTCATTTATATCCATAACCCTGACTCTAAGCTCCAGTGGGTTCTCCAAATCTTGACCTTGTGCATTCAGTGCTCGGCAGTAGATCTAGGCATGAAAGAAAAGGATCATGGTGAATTATGCATTTGTAAGTTCTTACAGGATGGAGGCATTGCCTTGATACTATGTAGGGTTAATCGATACCATATTATTCTTTCCCATATTAAAATATAGACATGAGTAGCACATATAATCAATAAGAAAAGACAAACAAGAGTATAAAATGCCAGTTTAAAAAAGTAAGCCGATACATAAGATAAAGGAAATGGTGCAGCCTCTATGTTTAAAATGAAGAAAAAGTATCAGGGAAAGGACACTGGAGAATGTGACCAGAGAGAGCGAGAAGAGCACTTGGAAAACGATGTGGCATTCTTAAGTGCTGGGGTGGCTATATGGCTGTTTATTTTATTATTACTGCTTCCCTCAGGAAGACCTGGAATGTGTATTATTTCACAGAGGTCATCTCCGTGTAACAATACATTGTGAACTGCCTTGCTGATTTGCTGAATTTGTAGGGAGACACTGTGAAAGGGAGAAGTTAAGAATAAAGATTTGGACTTGAAGGCTCAAGAATTAAAGTAGTTCTAGGAATGCAGTTGCGAAGTGTGAATGAATGCAGCAAGGACTAAAGGATATTTGGAGGCAGTTTGGAATATTATCTTTTTTAGGGCTGGAGATTGAATCCAGGGACTTTACAGATAATAACCAAATGCTTGGTCACTGAGTTACTTCCTCAGATCTTTGATGGGATTTTAATAGAAGAGATTACAAGATTACTGGAAAGATTGTTTTCTATTATTATTATTATCATCATCATTATTATTGTTTTTTTGAGACAGGGTTTCTCTGTGTAATTCTGGTTGTCCTGGAACTTACTTTGTCGATCAGGCTGTCATCAAACTCACAGAGATCTGCCTGCCTTCTTATCCCAAATGCTGGGATTAAAGGCATACATCACTACTGCCCAGCTTATTTCGCTTTATATTTTTATTAAGAACTGTTAGCCATGACCATAGATGGAAATGACGGCAGTGAATGACTAAGAGAATAGAAGGGGAAAGGTAGGTGATAGGATCATGCTCTTCAAGAGACAAGTAACAACAAGGTGAGAGACATGTCATGGGAAAGCTCTGGGAAACAGCTGATCATGATTTTAGACGCAGCAATGAAGACAATGTGCTATGTGTATGTATGGGAGGTATTGGGATAGGTGGCTCGGTTTGGGAGCTGCTTATGAAGAAGTGAGGTGGAGCATTAGAAGACAGGCTGTTTAAGTTGTTTGACAGCTTCTGCAAGGAAAAGAGAGGGGGAGAGGGGGGAGGAGAGAGAGAGACTAAGGATAAGGGAGTTTTCAAATTTCCTTTAAAGCCCAGATGATCTCGAACAGTGTAAAGTTATGATGAAGTATGCTCATATGGAACAAACAGCCTCGAGGAGCTCCAGGCTCATCACTTGGCACTGGACCTAAAAGGAAACATCAATCTCCACTGAAAAGCATGGTAAATAAGAATCTGGGAAACGATAGGCTGATGGATGTTTCTTCGGGGAGAAATCACTTACACCAGAAACAGATGACCGCTGCAGGTTCCTGTCCCAAGGATGCCTACAGGTGCTCTCTGTCTCCAACCAGGAAGTAAGAGAGCGACCTGGGGTCTGGAACCCCAGACCTAGTCCCCCAGGTCATGCCAACACCTGTCCCCATGCCCCATTGGGGCATGGTCAGTGCAACAGGTGTGGGTCCGGTGGACATCTCACTACAATTTCCCCTTTAGTCTAAAGAAAATATTTAGGCTTGATACAAAACTATAGACAAAGACAGTAAATATGAACTATGCTCTAGGAAAGGGAAAATTAAGAACATACACACTTAAGACCCATTGTCAGTGAGGTAATAAGAGTAAATGGCAAGAACTACATCACTGTTTTTCTTTTTTTAAGATCAAACAAAAGCTAAAGATTTGCCCTTCCGAGCAAATACTCTCATTTTTCATGGAACTGATGTTAACTAGCATTTTTGCTAACATATAAGGGAAACATTTCTATATTATTTTTTTTTCTTGTCAATTGGGGTACCAGTAAGAAAAGTCTCAGAAAGCCTGATTTGGGGAGTCTTGAAATCAAATCTAGTATGATCTAAGATTTGTCCAAGAGTAATTTACACCTGCATACAGATGTTGACACAAATCCCACTTACAATGAAAAAGGGGGTGACTTCCCGATCAACGATGGATGTGATATTGATTTCACCGGTTTTTTGATTAATAACGAAGATTCCATAGGGTGGCTGGTCAATTCCTACTCCTGAGATGCGGTATGTCACTTGCTGGTTTGCAGCACAATCAGAATGAATCTGTACAAAGACACAGGAGATGTTACAGGGGTCCTGTGGGCTTCTACATGTGACATATGACAACTGTTGTCCTTGAGAATTATTGAATGCGCTGTCTATTAAAAACAGGGAAGTGCTCTTTAGTAGTAAGTGCATGGTCACTATGCATTTTTAATGGTAAATCACAATGTAATAAGATAAGATAATTCCATTTTATATCCTTTTTTGTTTTGTTTGTTTATTTTTGTTTTTATTTTTCCAAGACAGGGTCTCTCTGTGTAGCCCTGACTGTTCTGGAACTTGCTCTGTAGTCCAGGCTGGTCTTGAACTCACAGAGATCTGTCTGTTTTTTCTTGCTTTCTTATAGACTTTTATAACACATACACATTATCTGAGAACATGAGCTTTAAATAAAAAAACAACTTTAGAAAATACTAAGATTCAGAAAATGTTTAAATAGATTTTTCTAGTAAAAAATTATTTGAAGCTTTTTATTCTGCAAGTGGTAAAGGAAAGGTAAGAGCCCACTCCAATGAAATAGTAAAGCCTGGCTTTTTGTCCACATTAAATACTGTATGCATATAAGTAAATCTTACAAGGCAGTTGCCATATTTATCTGTGTGAATGGTTGTGCTTGTATCTGTGGTATATCTCTATATGTCTATGGGTGTGAGTCTGTTTGTGGAGGGAGTAGTTTCCTGAGTTTGAGCTTTTGTGTATAAAGACAGGAAGATAGGGAAAACTGGAGGAATTTTAAGTTATGAGCAAGGCATGCTTTGAATGTTTATACATACAGACAAATAGAAGTTAAGTTCTAGTAGGTTATGAAGCAGAGAGAGCACGTACTTTCAGCATGTTGAATCCAAGTCCATCTGTAAACCATGGTCTTTTTAGAGTCTAGCATAACAAATACTCATGTGGACTACTGCCAGTGATGAGACAGTGTTTAGTTGTTAATCCAAGGACCCAACGTCATTACTTTATCCCTTTAGGAATTTTAGTTTTCATAATTTGAATGGGGAGGTGCTGTTAGGTCATGACTTTTCAGTTGTATGTGTGCACAAAGCATATAAAAGCTGGGCCCTTCCAGAACTGTGACCCTATCTAGTGTGCTGTTTGGATTCATGCTCTGGGGTTGACACTTACTTTAGCAATAGGGTTTCTCTTTGAATTGTCTTCACCTTCCCGACAAGCCGCAGCGAACTTGATCCACTCACGTTTCTGCCTTCTGATGGGGTGCCAACTGATGGTACCATTTTTGGCGTTATGGTCTCTTACCTTAAATAGGTAAAATATAGTGTCCATTAACTGTTACTTGTTATTACTGCCCTTCCATTGGAGAATTGGGAAGGAAGAATAATTACGGCAGGAAGAGAAGATGGTTAAATGGAAAATTGAGAATTCTGACAATATTAACATTTGCAATTGTAACATTGCAGTAATTTTGTATTCAGAAGAATGAGGGTTTTCTTGAGTATATGCTGTCATTGCTAATCCATCTTTCCCTTTGGTCCCTTCCCTCTTCCTCCTTCTCCCCCCTCCCGCTTTTTCTTTCTGTTTTTATTTTGTTTTGTTTGTTTATTGTGTGTGTGCTTTTGGAACAGAGTTTCTTTATGTAGCTCAAAACTGACTTCTCTCTCTCTTTCCTTTTTTTTTTCCGTTTTTTTTTTAATTTAAATTTGAAACAAGGTTATTTTACATGTCAATCCCAGATCCCTCACCCTACCATCCTCCCCTATCACCCCCACTGAACCCCAGCCCATCCCCTTTATGCTCCCCAGGGAGGGTGAGGCCTTCCATGGAGAATCTTAAAAGTCTGTCATATCATTTGGGGCAGGGCCCAGGCCCTCCCCCATGTGTCTAGGCTGAGAGAGTATCCCTCTATGTGGAATGGGCTCCCAAAGTGCATTTGTATACTAGGGACAAATACTGATTCATTCTAGAGACCTCATAGACTGCTCAGTCCTCCTAACTGACACCCACATTCAGGGGTCTGGGTCAGTTCTATGCTGGGTTTCCCAGCTATCAAACTGGGGTGCATGAGCTCCCCCTTGTACAGGTCAGCTGATTCTGTGGGTTTCTCCAGCCTCGTCTTGACCCCTTTGGTCATCATTCTCTGTAACTGGATTCCAGAAGTTCAATTAGTGACTTCTAATCCACAATCTGCAAGGCTTGGTCTTAGATGCTGGGATTACAGGCCTGCACTACCATGCCTGGCCCTTTCATTTTTTAGTTTGGAAAAAAAAAAAAAAAGTTTTGCTTTTTCTTACCTGTATATGAAATTCACTGTTAACTTCAAGCACCACCTGTAAAAAGCAGTAGCAATAGTTTATTTTTAATGAGTGTTTTCAATTCTATGTGAACCAATAACTAAAAACACATAAAATAAAACCAAACAATGCAGGTGTTGGCTAAGTTAATGGCAGTAGATGTTCCTTAGCTGTTTTTTTTCTGACTAGGGAACTTCTCCCTTCATTAAAGAAAGTAGAGTTGTACTTAGTAGAACTCTGTCTAAGTGAAGTTCCAGATTTAATATCAGGATATATTAAGTTATTTTTTATTTAAAATTGCAATCATTTTTTAAAACACCAATATTCACATATTAAAGTAACATGTCTCAGTATTTGTTTAAGATGTGGCAAGTGAATGTTTAAAAGTTAAGCTCTTTTACATTCATTGTTTTAAAGTACATCAAGGGTCAGCTAACACCTTAAGTTTTGTAAATGTCTTTTTAAATAAGAGGTATGGAACTTCTAATTGAGGTTTCTTCTTCTTCTTCTTCTTCTTCTTCTTTTTTTTTTTTTTGTTTGTTTGTTGTTTTTGTTTTTTTCATAACAGCAAAGCCTGAAATCCATGGTCATAATCAGATGTTAGCACTGATATTAAGAACTATAGTTTTCTCTTAAAATATGAAAATTAACAATTCTAAACATAGTGATTAGTTTTTTACATTCAGCTTCAGTTTCTTCCTTACGGAAATTATGAATTTCAGTTTCTAAGAAGATGTTTTGAAAAAAATGTCAAAACAGTGACATTAAACAAACAAACAAGCAAATATGTATTTATGGTGAGCATGAGCAGGATGAAGAGAATTATTACCCATGATACTATGTCATTCACTGTAATTATTGCCATTAATTAAATGATAGCTAAGTACAAGACAATGTGTCCAGAAAAATCTTTCCATTTATCTTCATTATAAACCCAGTAATGACCATTATTATTATTATCTCCTTTACAGAAGAGAAAACTGAGACCTGGCCACTAACTTATGACAAAATGCAATCCCATGCAGTTCAGCCTGAATATGTGTTTATTTTACAGTCAAGTATAAGAGAGCCTGCTTTCTTGAATAGATTATTAAGTAAAACATTACCAAGAAATGATATCACATCTTTGAGAACTTAATGTTACAATTTTGATCTAAGCTGACATTATCCGTATTAGTTTCTTTCTCTCTCTCTCTCTCTCTCTCTCTCTCTCTATGTGTGTGTGTGTGTGTGTGTGTTGATGTATGAGCACATGTGTGATTGGGTGAATGTCTGTGCAAACGAACAGAGGAGAGAGGATGACACTGAGTGCTCTGATCTAATACTCTCAATCTTGTTCCCTTGATATAGGGTCTCTCAATGAACCTGGGGAAGACAGGCTGGTGGCCAGCCAGCACCAGCAATCCTCCTGTGCCCACCCCCACAGCAGTAGGGTCACAGGCATTTGTGGCCATGGCCAGCATTTTATGTAGATGCTGAAGATTCTCTCTCAGATCCTCATGGATGAGTAATAGCCCTACTCTTACCCCCTGGGTCATTCCCTGTCCCACTGGTATTGCTTATACAGAAACAGCAGCAGCAGTAATAACAACAGTGATGCAAGACAACAATGGAATCCACACAGCTTAATGGTTAGGGTGCACAACTGCAATGTGGTCTATAGGGCTGAGCTTGACTCCCAAACTCACTTATTCCGGCAAGTTCTTGCAGCTGTGGACACTCTTTTCTTGCTTGCGGGTGGGACAGGTCTGCCGGGCTGCCTCATCTGTCTGTTTGGAAGTCATTTCTTCATAGCTACAGCTCTTGTTTACTCATCTGCCTGCTATCTGTTACTGCATTTCCTTTCCCGAAGCGCCAGTTACGACCTACTGCTTTGGGTAGCTGGCCAGATGACTAAGAACTTTTCCTAACTTTATGAAGCCAGGTCATCCTCTTTCCCATGAGAAGCAACTTAGGCAAAAGTCCAGGTGGGTTTCACCACAGTGTCAGACTCACAATTGGATGGGTAATTAGAAAACCGCCTAGTCTGCTTTTTAAAACATAGTGAGTTGATGATGTGAGCTGGGTTTTTTTTCTAATTAGAGTGTAGAATAAATTTAGTTACAAATGTTAAGTTTTTACAGAGAAAACGATGACTTGGAAAGATCATTGGGTAGTCAGAATACAACATACATGGTAATTTCCTGGGCTTTATCTCATTTGAGATATGAGTAGACAGACAACTAACACAAATGCCTTTCCAGTCCCAACATCAAATCCTTGTGCTCTGTGGAAGGATACTGAAGTATTTTGGTCATGGGAAAGGCATGCTGAAATTATAGGTTTGAAAGATTGCTTGGACAATAGCCAGTAGGAGCAATGGGAAGACTTAGAAATTACAGGCCAAAGGCTGCTGGGTCTTCTGCACCAATCAAAGTAGAGGTAAGGAAGAGCTAAGTAGATGCAGAGGCAGTGAGAGCCACAGGGAAAGATCAAGCTGGGAGATTCTGGACTGACAGGATCCACAAGTTAGAGAACAGATGGGATGCGAGATAAAGAATAGGAGGGGGTCCCTGGAGCTAGCAGTCCTGAAGAGTGGGAGAGGGCCAGAGGTAGGTCAATGTTTGAGATGCTGAAGGAACTACATTGAGCAGAATCCTCCTTTGGGTATGCAATGTCGAGATGCATCCACTCGGGTAGAGGTGTTGAAATCATGGGAGAATAGGATACTTGTTAAGTGGAGGATACAGGAAAGAAACAACAGCCTGTGGCTGAGATGGCACTGGGAACTCCTGCATTTGTTTAACTGGGAGAAAGCAAGCGGAAAATGGGGGTGGGGGTGTGGGGAGTGGGGAGGTGAGGGGTGGAGTGAGTGATGGTGGTGGTTGTGAAGGGGTAGGAAGGAGGGAGAGAGATGCAGACTGAAAAAGAGAGAGGAAGGAAGAGATGACAGAGACGGGTGAGGGGAAGGTAGAAGGAAGAAATGCAGGAACAGAAGTGTGCCATGTGGATGGTAGGAGACGAAATGATTCACAGATGTCAAAGAAGGGAGACTGAAAGACTGACTGGACATGAATGTCAGATGATCTTAAGAAACTGAACTGTGCTGGGGAGCAGAGACAGGCGGATCTCTGAGTCTGAAGCCAGCCTGGTCTACAGAGTGAGTTCCTGGACAGCTCCAAAGCTACAGAGAAACCCTGACTGGAAAAACAACAAACAAACAAACAAACAAAAACTGAATGAAAACAGCAACAAACTTGAACTGTGTGAAATGCGAGGAAATTCTAGAGTTTCAGTGTCCTTTTAGAGAACGTTGTTTTCAGGCGGGGCAAAGATCACCCTACCAAAAAAGAACAAGGGGCGGGGAGGAAAGGAAGACATGAAACTACTTTCTTAGGGATTGTAACGACAAAAGAGAAGAGAAAGTCTAAATGGACTTTAGTGGGAATCAATAAAAATATTGTGGGGGAGGGAGATATTATACTTGAAGGTTGGGAAGGGATTTTGATGGGGGAAAAAGCTATTTAAGAGTGTGACTAAGAGAGCAGGAGAGGCAGGCTGGAAAAGAGCTGAGAGAGAGAGAGAGAGAGAGAGAGAGAGAGAGAGAGAGAGAGAGAGAGAGAGAGAGTTTTGCAATACATTGACTGGTGCAGCAAAATCAGAGAGAAGTTATTCTTAATGACAAACCTTCTTTCCTGGCCTAGGCATGGTATTTTCTGACAATGGCGGAGTAGCTTAGGCTCAGAAACAATTCTGGATTTTGTGCAATGCTGACAGCAATGGAGATTCCACCAGCAATGGAGAGCCATGAATTGTCAAGGTGTTTAAAAAGACTCTGCCCCCTTGCCCACTGCAAACTTATTCTGTCTGCGCCACAGTTTTGTCACAAACATTGGAAACTAAATTGTCTTAGAGTCCAAACGTTGTGTAACAACAGTGAATAACTCATCTCAATAACCTCTTCCCTTCATACATGCTTTTATTTAAAAGCCACAGGAAGCAAATTCATGACACTTTTATTGATTATCCTGTTAAAGTAGATTTCAACAAGTCTTTTTAAAATTAAAATTTGAAAATTAAATTAAAATTTGTCCTTTGCATGTGCTAAAGTTTGACTTGAAGGAAAACTTCTTGTGAGGAAAACTCCTTGTATCTAATAATAGTGAGGTAGTGGCAATTTGTTGAATAAAATGTCTTTGTTAATTATTAGGTGCATCACAAGGATATGCTAGAAAGAATCTTTTCTTTACAATCCTCCCAAAATAAACAAAAACAAAAAATGAAACAATGAAACGATAATCTAAAAAAACCTCTTTTGTCTTTTTTTTTTTTTTTTTTTTTTTTTTTTGGATTTCCCTGACAAAGGATGTGATATTTGGATTAATTTCTCTTATTTATTCATGGTTTGTCCATTTCTTTGTCAAATGTGTGGTACAACGTTTTAAGACAGTGTGATGGCATTAAAACAGTGGTTCTCAACCTGTGGGTCATGACCCTTGGGGTTGAATGACCCTTGAAAGAGGTCGCATGTCAGATATCCTGCATATAAGATATTTGCATTACGATTCATTACGGTAGCAAAATTACAGTTAGGAAGTAGCAAGGAAATAATTTTATGATTGGGGGTCACCACAGCATGAGGAACTGTATTTAAGGTTGAAAGCCTGAAAATTCTGGTGAGCTTAGAATGAAATGTCAAGTGGGTGCAACACCACAAAACATTAGGGAAAGGCCACATGATTCCTTCTACACTCACCAACCTGAGAGGGGAGTCTTTGGAGTGTGTGTGGGAAAAGAAATGTGAGCTACCCCCAATTTCCCTTTTGGTGTTTCTGTTCTGCGTTGTGAGATACTGTGGATCAGTTTTGCTTTGAGTCTCTTGGTTGAGAGAGCTGTGAATGATACAAAGGTTAGTCAGACGTGGGTCTTGCCTTCAGATGGCTTAGAGTCAAAGAGTTTCTATAGGCAGCAATCCTCTGTTAATTTGTAAGGGATATGATTCTAATTAGACAAGTATAAAAGACTGTACTCCGTGCTCAGAGAGCAATTAAGAGCATGGATCACCAGCCATTGGCATGAGGAAAGTTGGAGCTGTCTAGGTCCATTACAAGAGTTTGCACGCCAAGCATAACTAGTATGGGCGGCATGACCCAGCACCCTGGAGGGTGTTAACTCAGCTGAAGAAGCAGAAGAACCACAATGCCCAGCAGATCAAGCTTCCTGACTGTACATTAGGCAATTGCTCTTATGACACCAGGATGTTTGGCAAGAGAGCCTTTGCTGAATGCACAGTGGAGAACTATCAGAACGTAAGTGAAGCCCACAGAGACCCAAGTGTCCTTCGTCTTTGTTCACCAGCTTCTTCTAATAGGGTAGTCTTCATTGCACCTATGAAGGCTACAGCACTAAGCATCAGCTTTTCTCGTCACCAAATGCCTTTTTACACTGTGACAGCCCTAATTGAGTGGTGATGGAGATGACTCCCCATTTGTGTAAAGTGGAAGTATGATTTTACTCCTAAATTTTTAGTGAATAAAGAAAGCTTTTGCAAATACCACATTTGTGGAGATGATCCTGCTGAATTACCATTTCTTCCACTAACCAGAGGAATAGAAACACCGATTTCATTCTTTATAAAATATTGGGCTCAATATATGGGAAGGGAATTTAAGGAACTCTCTCCACTGTTGCTTAGATTCTTAGTTTGGGTCATCCTTGTAGATTTCTGGGAATTTCCCTAGCTCCAAGCTTCTCCTCAACCTCATAATGGCTCCCTTTATCACAGTATGCCTTCCCCTATAATGAGACTGGTGACTACTTTAAATATCATCCTAGAGCCTTCATCCAGTTGCTGATGGATGCAGTAGCAGAGATTCACAGCCAAGTACTGAGCTCCTGCAGTCCAGTTGTAGAGAGGGAGGAGGGATGAGCGAAGAGATCAGGACCATGCTGGGGAAACCCACAGAAACAGCTGACCTGAGCAAGTGGGAGCTCACGAACCCCAAACTAATACTTGGGGAACCTGCATAAGACAAAACTAGGGCCCCTAAGGTGGGGGTTGGGGGTTGGGGCAGGGCAGTCTATGGGGCTGCTGACAGTAGAACCAGTATTTATCCCTAATGCATGAACTGGCTTTGTGGAGCCCATTCCCTGTGAAGAGATACCTTGTTTAGCCTAGATACAGACAGAAGGACCTTGGACCTGCCCCAAATGATGTGACAGACTTTGATGATCTTCCATGGGCGGCCTTGCCCTCACTGAGGAGTAGATAGGGGGTGGGATGGGGAGATGGTGCTGGTCTGGGGGTCCAGAGGACAGGAGGGAGAGGGAACTGGGATTGGTATGTAAGATAAGATTGTTTTTAAAATAAAAAAAGAAAAAATATTAGACTCAAGTGCTATCCTCTGCAATGCACAGCACACACACACACACACACACACACACACACACACATATGTGTATATATACATATATATGTATATGCGCATCAGAGTCCCTCCTTCTGTTTGGCCTCTATCAGCTGTTTAGTACTTTTCTTTAACAGTTTCTTTTTCGGTGTCAGTAAACATAAATAAAAGAACTTAAAATATGAGGTCCAAATAAGTTAATCAACTATGTCATAAATGAGTACCATTTTAACCCCTGCTTGTATTTTTAAAAAGTTTAACAGAGCTCAAATTGTAGGGTTGGTTTATTGGGTGTTAGTTAGTTGAATAAAATAGTAATCCCATAAAATTCTCATAAAAAGAGTAGACTAGAGCCTGGTCTAGTGGTGCATGCTTAGAACTCATGTATTTAGGAGTTTGAGACAGGGAGACATGGAGTTTAAGACCAGCCTGGGCTACATAGTGAGTGTAGGCTAGCCTGGGCTACACAGTAAGTGCCTGAATCAACAATCTAAAATCAAGCAAACTCCAAAACTGTAATTAGCATTATTTTGTTAACAGATATAAGAAGTTTTATCTCTGTTGTTTAAACTTAATCTGCAGAAGTTACCTCTATAACAAGGGATATCTTCAGATTGGTGCTCATGTTTAGCAGAGTAATTAGACGTAACAACTTTGCAGGTGATTTTTCCAGCATTACTAGAGTTCTGAGATCTTACTGTCCTTCTTGCAGAGGCTTAGGATTTCCTTCCATAATAATCATAACTGTATAAATAGATACTTTCTCTGTTTGATGCACAGGTATAAACACTGTTCTCTGGCAGGAAAAATTATAACTACTCCCCTCCTCCAGACAGATAGCCAGACAGACAAATAGATAAATACAGAGATAGACAGACAGGTACATAAATAGATAGACACAGAGATAGATGATCGATCGATCGATAGATAGATAGATAGACAGATAGAGGAAGAGGGGAAGGAAGGGTAGGAGAAGGGAGAAGAGAAGAGAGAGAGTCAACCCATGCCTTCAGCTTGGAGCGCTATAACAGATGTGAGCTACCATCTATCCAGGAGATGTCTGAACTGGTAGAAAGCTCATGCAGCAGCCTTTGTCCCTTTAGGAGCAGCTTCTCTGCTTTTGTCCCTGTGGCCTAACTTACAAATTTGGGGCAAAGCTGAGAAGGCCATGCAATATACCGCCAACACATAGTCCCCAATCTCTCTAAATAACTTTATATGAAAATACTATCAATTAAACATCTTAGATATATTTCCATTTTTCTAAATGTATTCCTAATGTGGATTTTCATTTATTGACTTTGAACCGCAAAGACTATAAAGACTTTATTTTTTTCACCATTTCCTTAGGTAAAGACAAACACACTCAGTGAGGCTAGGAACAGAAGACTGGAATTGCAAAGCCATCCGCTAAAATTAGTAGCGAAAACAGGACCTTCAGAGCCTTAAGAAATGAAACACTTTACCAAAAATGCCTTATTAACCTTAAAATAAAGCATTTTAACTCTAAAGATGGTCTGATGAGATGGCACAGTGTAAAAGGGCATGTACTGCTCCTCTAGAGGACTGAGTTCTGTTCCCAGCGCCCACATTCATTGACTCACCATCCTATAACTCCAACTCAAGGACCTGAGTTCGGTTCCTAGCACCCACATTCATTGGCTCACCATCCTATAACTCCAACTCTAGGGAACCCTCATATTTGTTGCACACATTTCCATTGACTCACATATAAGTGAAAACAAAGATACATATTGTAAGGCATTTGAGAAATTTGTGATAGATCCCACAATAAATATGGCCACAGACTTCCTCTCTTCCCAAAACCAACTCACAGGCACAATTCTCTCTCTCTCTTTCTCTCTCTCTCTCTCTCTCACACACACACACACATACACACACAGTCCAATCTTAGAGAATAACGTACAAATCCCCAGAAATTCTCTCTCTACACAGACAATTCCATGAGAACTTTGATAAAATGATAAATTTTATTGATGATTAACCAGGAAACAGCTCTTTGGAGGAATTTCATAAGATGCAATTAATCAGAAATAATTACATAAATCAAGAAGCAAAGAATTACTCCTAAGTTCAATGAAAGTTAGCACATAGGTATTGGAACTGTGTTAGTGAATGGAAACGCTACAAAAAGCCTTAATGAGACAAATTTATATGAAATTAGAAAGTAAAGTGTTTCATTATTTAGAAATAGACAGGCCTTCCTGTGGTCAAATGACATGCTATATGATACTCATTGACCTTTGCTGTAGTACAGGTTGTGACATCAGCTGAATCTAAAACTCCATTTAAAAGCCTATGGAATAAAAGTCGCATTTGATGGACAGCCAAGAACTAAAGCTGTTGAAAGTCATTCATAACTGTATGTTACAGCTCCTGATCTCCCTTTTATCATTCACTTCTGGAAACCGAACCCAAGACCTCACTCATGCTAGGCAAGTGCCCCACCATTGAGCAGCATCCTCAGCCCCAAGACCCCTCTTGATAAATAAACTGAACTCAAAGTAGCTAGCATATAGTAAAGCAAAACTCCAACTTGTTGCAATACGAATCCAACATTCCAGTTCAAAAATTGAGCAAGTGAAAACAAATAAGAGCCCAATCCTGCCAAAACTGGAGGGGGATTTACTTGGCACTCGCTTTTTATAATTATATTCATCCTACTTAGAACTGAGAGAGACTATGGCTTTAAAACTTATTGCCGAACATGAAATTGATATATTGGTGTGGCGTATTTATCAACTCTGAGAGAGAATGAATGACCCATCGAGGGGGCAACAATGAATCATTGCACTGCGTGGTCTGACCGTCAGACGTCCGACTTCTGTGCCACATCTTTATCGAAGGACAAGGACACTTACCCCTAATTATGCTCACTCCCTCGCCTGCTATATTAGTTATAAATCAGCTTTTGAAATTTTAATTCAAGTTGCAAACAACGTAGGGATTTTGGTGTTAGTTCGACGGAGTCTGACAACATTTGGAAGGGAAGAGAGTGTTAGGCTGGTGAGGCAATCCTAATGTATATAAATACTTCCGTGGCATTAAAACATGCTCTCAGTCTGTCAATCAAAATACTCCAAGAAGGGGAAAGTGTGCAGATTGAAAGCCCAGACACACCTGGAATATTTAATCCAAAAGCCCTATCCCCAACCAACGAGAATTTGAACAAGCAAACACAGCAACTATAGGACTTTCCTAAGTTCAATATTTTTCCAGAGTGACCAACCAACGTCTGGAATGTCAGAGATGTGATGTGATGTGATGTGATGAGTGGGCACTGGGGTACTAATATGATCTGGGAGTCTTCAATTAAAGAGAGAAATGCCACTTAAAATCCCAGTTCATAAAAACCACCTTGTCATTAACATAAACTTTTAATGGTTTAGCATAGAAGTGCCTGCAAATAGCATTCTCTGCAAAGCCCTTGCTCGGTTGTACTGAGGCGAGAGGGTGAAGGACGGCTTTTAGCAGAACCCACTTACCAGGAAAATGAGCAGCACCGCAGCTCTTCTGAAGGAGTGCCAGTCCATCGCTGCCGCTGGCTTCTGTTACATCCACGACCTAGGGAGCTTTGTTTGTTCTTCTCTGCTCTTTTTCTTTCTCCCACTCAGCCGGTGTCTGATTAAAATAATTTCCCAGTAGATGTTCTTACATGCAGGCTTTGAGGTGTTTCTGCCTTCCACTGGGAGAAGGAGGGAAGGTACGTATAACCTGTCTGGATCCCCACCCTAAAAACTTGGGCTGGTCTCCGTGAAATGCTTGACAAGATCATCATTGCTCCCAGGTAAAAACTCAGGGACACACCCTTCTGCCGACTGAAAAGCTGCTCTCTATGGGGGCAGGATGTGCCTCCCCTCTACTGAAGACTTTTGGTGGTATATTGTCAAAATGGCCAAAGCATGGGGGCTCCAGTTAGCGCCTCATCAGATTAATACGGCAAGGATATTTGGAGTGTCTGTGTCATTCATAGGCTTGTACAGCTGATGTTCGCAGCCAAACCCTCAGGTCACAGCAGAAAATTATAAGCTTTTCATTTTAGTAGATGTTAGGAAAGATGCAGCTATTTCTTAAGGCGTTAAGAGAAAAAAGATTGCCAGTGATCAGAGAGGATTTAAAAAAAAAAAAAAAAACATTTCCGAAAAGACAAGACATAACCCTTACGATCATTATGTCTTATGTGTAATTCCCTTCTGTGACCCGTTTAAGTCTAGGGAGGTCTCCATTTTCTCTCCATGGATATTTTTTCCCCCTCTTTAAGAGTCTGTCCTCTTAAAACACAGTAAAACAATCTGGAAGATTTCGCTAAGTTATATTTAAAGGAAACAACCTTAGTCCCCAGTTAAAATCCTGATGAAGTTCAGTGTTGAAATACTAATGAGAACATGGAAGATGCACTTCAGGTGATGTGGGTTAAAAGTCAGGGACGATTCCCAAGCACAGGGCCAAGACTCTGCACAGCAAGCCAATTAGAATACAGGGAAAAGCTGCCCACACACGCAGAGCTGCAAGCGCCTGAGGTTAGCAAGAATGTTGACCCAAACTAGGCAACATTCAAAACTCTCTTGGGATATGTTCTCCTAAATACTGTCTCAGGAACACTACTGGAGCTGGATATTTTCAGGGTTTGCTATGGCACTCTGAAGCAAGACCTGTGTGATAATATGTAGATTATTGTCAGAGAATGCTAAACATGTCCCAGAAAAGAGAGAGCTCTCTGGGGGCCAGTCTATAGCATGTTGTCGTTTTTTTTGCTCTTGGTATGTGGCAACAGTTACTTGACAGTGGTTTGAAATGTCACATGACTCATTGTAACTCTCCAGGGGTGGATAAAGGGATCCTGTGTTTTCTGCGAGTAAAAATGCTTGTAGTAGGGATAGGTTGGCGTGAATAAGCAAAATAAGAGACGAGCAGACCAAATTCCTCGTTAATAAATGAGAATGTGAATGTCCATCTATGACACTCCAAACTATGACTTAGTTTCAAGAATGAGCTGGTAGGTGGATCATATGACCAGGAATGACAACACTCACAAGGCTCTGAAGACAGGAGGCCTGACTCTTGTAGGATGTCAGTAACAAAGGAAGGTTCTATCCATCTGGAATTCTGGGCTTGATGCCACTGAGTGCATGGACCTTCTTCACCCATTGAATGATCTTTCCCTGAGCACATCCCTGGCTCCACCCTAACTCAAGGCCCTGTTCCAACAATCCCAACCAACCAGATGGTTTGGGGGACAGCAGCTTATCTAGCAGCTTTCTGGGGAGGAGAGAGGGTGGAGCCCCAATATTAGGGAGTAGTGTCGGTTCCAACAGGAGAGCTGGCTACAAAGTGGGGAGGGCGCTTAGGAGCCATCGTTCTCTTCCATTGCCTCTTTTCTAGCTTTTCATCTTTCAGTGCTGCCTAAGTTTCTACAATGCCAGACTATCCTCTGCTCTGTCCAGTATGGAGGCTGCTGACTGTTAACTGCCTGCTGAGCATTTGAAACGGGACCATTGCAAGTGAGGAAGTGCATTGATTTACTTAGTACATGGTGTATATATATGTATTTGTATATGTATGCTACTTTTGTTCCCGTTTCCAACTAGCAGAGTTTCTTTACATAGTTCAAGCTGGCCTTGAACCTAGTGCCTCCTCACCGCTGCCTCCCTAGAGCTGGGCTTGCAGTTGTGTGCTACCATATCTTCTTATCCTTTAATTCCCCTTCCTTTTAGGAATTCCATGTGTCATGGGCCCAGACCCTTTTCCCGACTCTGTACTGCTCCCGTGTCCTGAGGCTGAGGAGAGAACTCACCTTCTAGCAGACGGAGTAGCTTTTCTTCTCTCTTTGTGCATTTCTGGTTCTTCCAGGTGGTCTCTGTAGCCCCTTTTTCATTGTGTGTAACTGTTACTCAGTTTGCACCTGCCCACCTCCACACAATCCAAATCTCCCCTTACTGTGGTGATTATGTACATGAATTTCATTTCATAGAAATTTTATGAAATTTGCCAGGTGGAGAGGGTATTTTTGAGCTGGAGTTCCTCGAGTAAGCTGACCAAGTTCAACAATGGGATCAGAATTTTTTTTCTGATAATACACTGTAAGCCCCAGAATGTCACCTTAAAAGGACAATATTTCCACATTTGCTCAGCACTTGGGATAGTATAACCCTTTCATGGAAAACACACACACACACACACACACACACACACACACACACACACACCCTTAAGGATAATGGGCCCACAGCAGGCGTCATGTTTCAGAGAAACCTTTGAGAATATGCTATTTTGACATAGCTCAAGCTTCAATATGTGTCAAACATATCCTACCCAGCCCTACACATTTTCTTATATAGGACAGACGAGGTTCCAACCCCAATGAGGCATCATCCAAGTCAGTGGTGTGGGCCTGCAATTCTGAAACTCAGGAGAAGAAGTAGGGGAACAGATGCTCTGTGGTCCTCAGCTACATAGTAGATTTGAGGCCAGCTTATAAAACTTGTTTTATGAGCAGACTTTTCAGTGATACAGTGTTTCATATTGCCAAAAAACGAGATGATACTTTAAGGGTTAGTGTCATGCACAAAGATGCTCAAGAGATAAATGTCTCTGCCTTGACGAAAAAGACTTACTTCGTGTGTGTGTGTGTGTGTGTGTGTGTGTGTGTGTGTCTGTGTCTGTGTCTGTGTCTGTGTGTGTGTGTGTGTGTGCCCATGCTATTAATGCTCAGTGATAACATAAGATTCTGGGCCTTTTGTTTATTTGAAACTTTTTATAATAAAACAGAAATAATAGAGTAGAGTAGGCATGAAAAATTACATAGAACAAATCTGTCTCTGCCTGTTTTGCCTATAATTGGAAGCCCACCAGCCTCACAGGTCTTACACATGGCATATGGGTAGTTTTATTCTGCACAGGCAGAATGAGTTTTTGTAGAGAGCAGCTGGTCTGAAAAGTTTAAAGCAACAGTCTGGTCTTTAGAGACTATGGTGAGTGATGTTTGCTCAGAACACTTTTCAATATGGGCTTTGAGAACAGTCCATGGACAGGTAAACATATTTTCCAGACATTCTTGCCTTTGTTGTGTTTGAAAAGTTCAGTCCCACCAGTGTTTCTTAGGGTTATTATGGACTGCTGTGGTTGTGGGGGGAGATAAATACAGATCTCAACAGTTCCCGTTTATTTCCCATTGGTTAGAGTATAAACTGGCATAGCCCCCGTGGAAATCTAGAGTAGATCGACCCTATGACTCATTCATACCAGTGCTGTGCATATTCCTAAAGGACTCTATCCTACGACAGAGATGCTCCTCATTCATGTTTACTGCTGTAATATCCATAACAACCAGGGAATGGAAGCAGCCCAGGAGTTCATCAGCTGATGACTGCATAATAAAAAGGGGGTACATATACACAATTGAATATTATTACTAAACTGTAAAGAAAAATGAAAGTGTAATTTGTAGGCAAATAGATTCAGCTAGAAATTACCCCTCAGAGTGAAGTAGTCCAGACTCTGAAAGAAAAGAAGACACTTTGCGTTCTTTCTCTTTCTCTTACATGGATGCCAGCTTTGAATCCTTAGGTATGTGTGCTTAAATGGGAGTTCATGTAGAAGTCAGGAAAGCAGAGAAGCCCATGGGAGGTGACTTTTATGGGAGGGGGATAGAACACAGGTGTATGAAGAGGAAAAGGGAAAACAGAACAAAAGCTAAATGGGGTTGGGGGTGGGACCACAGGTTAGAAGAAGGAGTATGGGGAGGTTTTTAACACTTAAAATCTCTGACAAATCCAACTGGTAATCTACTATTTTTGAAACTTCCTAAAATATATACATGTAGTGAAGGGACATTGCTCCCCACAGACATCACAGGCTATTAAATGAAAAGCCCAGTGCTTGGGACTCAAATAGACACCCTGCACCTTTCAGGCTACTGTCATTGCTCTTGGTTATTCTGAAGAACTTGATTGTAAGACCACATTGCTGAAGACACCACACTTGGATAGAAGGACAAGGAGAAACCAGGCTGGCACTGACATGGATGCTTCATTCCCTAGTTCCTAGCTTTTGTAGTGCTGGGTACTTTGTGCATATTCCCAGGGGACAAAAGTCATCCCAGGGAAGAAAAGTCACCGGCCAGCTGCGAACACTGAAGGCTAAGCGATCAACCGCCTTAGCAACATATGCTCTGGTTCGATACAGATGTTATTATAGTGACTGTGGGACTGTGGTGGTTAGAATGAGCGCTGCTCTCATAGGCACATATGTGTTAATGCTCGGTTCCCAGTTAGTGGAGCTGTCTGGGAAGGATTAGGAGGTGTGGCTTTGTTGGAGGAAGTGTGTCACTGTCAGGCCCAGTCTCTCTCTCTCTCTCTCTCTCTCTCTCTCTCTCTCTCTCTCTCTCTCTCTGTCTCTCTCTCTTTCTCTCTCTCCCTGCCTGCCTGCCTGTGCATCAGGATGAAAGCTCTCAGTCCCATGACTGCCTGCTTACCTCCATGCTTCTTGCTATGATGATAATGGACTAATCCTCTGAAACAGTAAGCAAGTCCCTAATTAGATGCTTTCTTTTGTAAGAGTTGTGCCGGTCATGATGTCTCTTCACCACAACAGAACAGTAACTAAGACAGTGACAGACCACTTTATTACCATATTTTAAATCTGTTCCATAAGATGGAACTCATGCTGCTGGTACCATTAACTGAACCAAAATTCTATAAGTAGCAAGGTCCATGGGTCATAAAACCTAATGAAATCATTCTGCTAAATATCCATAGAAATAAACTGTCCCCCTAAGTTCTTACCTTTATACCCATATATTAGTGCACCTCATCAAAATAGCTTCCTTTTGCAGTAGGTAGTGGTTAGCATGGAGACCCAGAATTGGTCACGTGTTGAGAATAAGAGACAGCCAAGTGCTCTTCTCTAAATGGGACATCTATATCACAACCCTCTTCCCAAGTTGTGGGGAGCATAACATGAAGGTCCTTGTGCTCACAGATCTCCATAGAAACCAGGAATGTGAAGCACACAGGATTGTCTTTCTAACGGGAAAGATGAAAAATGTGTTCTTTTGTCCGGAAAGCTGAGAATTGGAGGTGATTAGTAGCCTGATGATCTGTGTTATTTGTTAGGCCAGGCCATGTCAATCTCTTACAACCAAGACTAGAGGTGGTTAGTAATTTAAATGAACCTTACAACCAGGGTTTCCTCAAGGTCCCACAACCAAGATGGGGTGGCAAATAGACCAAATAAGCTCTATGCTATCTGTAGGACTAAGACCAGACCAGGCCCTTATGCCCTTAAGCTGTTACAGGTAGCCTATCTCTAGAACCAATCTTCCTAGAAGAAATGACATGTTGAGTTTTGATGAATTAGGCTTCCTTGTGTACCAAGGATTGGATTATACCAGGAAACATTTTTCCCCAAATTATACTGGGCTTAAATGTGTTAGGAATAAACCTCCTGTTATCAGACTCTTTAGAAGAATTCTTGATCCAGGTTGATGAAGTCAATCTGATCTAGGTTTCCCTTTTCATCTCTTTGCTGTTCACTTTTCTACCTGACACCTGCAGAGACCCCTCACCAAGTCTCAGAAAATATCGAGGGAAAGGGAGAGGAAGCATTGTGAGATACAGAGGTAGCAGATGTCTGCAGTGAAACAATGTTTGCTAGATATTTCAGGGCTATGGTTCATTTCAACTCACAGTGGATATGACTGTAAGCATAAGACCTGAACATGATCTAGCTGCCAAAATCTCAGCATGGATAATGGAGAGGGTCATGAAGTCCGACCCCCTAGCTGAGGCAATTGATGGCTGCTGGGAGAAAGGTGAATCTGTTTTCTTCAAGGATACAGCCCAGGGCTCACATAGAGGGTCCTATATTCATGAACACATAGTCAGCACCAAGTAGACTTAGTGGGTTAAAAGACAAAGCTAAGTTAGAAGGAATAAGTGGTTGGAGTAATAGAAGAGGAGTGGGAGGGGAGGGAATGGATGTGGGTTTGATTAGCAGTGTGCATGAAATTCTCAAACAATAAAAACAAATTTTAAAAGGTTCTCATCACAAAGATGGTGATAATTTGTCTAGATCATAGAAGGGAGAGGGACATAATCTCCATATGAAAGAAGCTAGCTGAAGAAATCTACCAGGGAGATTTGGGATTTTCCAATAATGACCACATTTACCACAGATGGAGAACAAAGACACAAAGAAAATTTTATTTCTCAAGCCATAAATTGTGATAGGTAACAGGGTTGGCGAGAGGCAGAACTGGGACTGACTAATGAAGGCTTTTGACAGCTGTGCTAAGGAATTGCATGACAGTCTATGGCACAGCGCGACACTGTAAGGTATTAGCCTGTCAACAGCAGGTGTTATGAGTTTGTGCAGTCAGCTTTGTGAAGAACAGTTAGAAAAGAGACTCTGGGGAGTGACATTGGAAGCAGTCATAATGGTTAAGGCAAAGAACCTGAGCTAGGAGAGGGTGCTAGAGAGGTGATGGAGTTGAAATAGACAGCCCAAGTGGACGTTACAGGGGAGTAGAGGAGCGCGGAAATGGGGGCTGGGAGGGAAGCTTTCTTTCTTTAGAAATTACATGCAAAGGGGAGATAACTGATTTACAGTATGTTAACATTTGTCATGTTAGTCTGTCTATTTCTCCACACATATATTTGTTGTTTTGATTTTGCTAAAAGATTTGAAATAAGTTGAGGGTATCATGTTACTTTAATTCTAAGTGCTACAGCTTGTATCTTTTAATAACAGACTTTTGCTACATAATAATAGCCTAAGTGTCTTTGAAGCAAGAAGTATCAAAAGAATAATGATGCTAATCGGCCCTGGTACATTGACTGGAAAAGAATTCGCAAGGTCCATGAGCTCGCTGGGCACCTTGGATGAGAGTGGTGAAGAAAAATGAGCTCTGACTCAACGTTATTGACAGCTAAGAAAGGTGGGGGAAGCACAATTAGAAAACCTTGATGTTGCTCTTCACTTATGTATGGTCGTCAAACCAAAACTTTTGTGTCATAAAATGGGACATTCTTAGTGTCACACTGTTCAAGCACAGGAAAAAGAATTCAGTTATGGAAGAAATACATGTCACTAAAAGTACCAATTGTAAATGTAAAATATTTCATAATGAAGCTAAGAAGAGGGCAGAGTTTATGGGACAGAGCTTGAAAATTTCCTCAAGGAAGCAACATGGATAAAAAGAAACCTTGTTTTTGTGCAGGGCAACTCAGTGTTGTGTGTAGATCCCTAATTGTGTGTGTGTGTGTGTGTGTGTGTGTGTGTGTGTAAACAATCTCCTGTATAAAACAAGGATGACTTGTTAACGCTGAGAAACATGACTAGGTTCTAGGAAGGAAATTAGCCTACTCCTTATACCAAATAAATCTCCAATATAGTAAAGAAGCCTACACTATAATCCCTGTGGAGACTTAAGCCAGACCTAATACCAGCATGGAGAGGGGGAAGTGGACATGAGGCCCCACCCCTACCAGAGGAGCTTTAGGCAACTGATCTTTTCCTGTGTAGCCCCTGGTAAATTGCTGCACTCTATATGGGCAGCACAATTTGGACTTGATGGGTAGAAAGACAGACAGACCAAAAAAAAAAAAAAAAAAAAAAAAGAATACACAAAGAAAGTTGGGTGCATAGGGAAATGGGGTGGATCTAGGAGGAGTTGGGGGAAGGGTGAATACGTTCAAAAGACAGACAAAATTCTCAAAGAATTAATAAAGGTTTTCTAAAAAAAATAATAATAAAGAAGAAGCTTATTGTAGAAGAAAACAGCGGAGTGCAGACTTCAGTACCGTGAAATGAGAACTACCTGTGTACCCGTGCAAACCCAGAAAACATAAAGTAAAAGACGGTGACTTTTACCAACGTAAAAGTTGAAAGGTCTATCTGGAAAGAAAACATTAGCACATAATAAAAGTGGTAAAGTAGGGCAAGGTTATTTACATGTGTGAAATACAAAGATCTAGTTTCCATAACACACAACGGGCACTTGCAAATCAGTAAAAAAGTCTGTGACCCAAACACAGGCAGAAGATGTAACTAGAGCTGCCACTCGGCAGGATGAACAATGACTAACAGGCAGAAGAAAAGATGTTTGACCTCAGTCAGGAGCATATAAAAATAACAAAACAAATAAAAGGTGTTTCACCAGTCACATGAGACCTTAACTTCAAAACATCAGACAATACCTTTTGCAGGAGAAGATAGGAAACCTGAGAAGTACCTTTCTGCAAGTCAGAGTTTGTGTTGGCTTAATGTGTTGGGCTGGCAATTTGACAAAGTCTAACAAAAATTAAAAATGTATAAATATTTTGTGTGTGTGTGTAGGGAGGTGAGTGTGTGATTGTACAGAAGCCAAAGTGTCAGATCCTCCTGAAACTGCTTGATGTGGGTGCTGAGAACCAAACTGAGGTCGTTTGCAAGAGCAGTGTGAACTCTGAAGCCCCGAGCTGTGTTTCCAGCTCCTGATGCAGCAATCTTCATGGTTCAAATTTCACTGCAGGTATTTCATTCAACAGATTATAAATCAAACATGAAAATATTTGCTGCATTGATGATAGCATAGGGAAAATTGCAACGACTTACATGCCAATCATAACGGGGCTGGCAAAATAAATAAATTGTCTTACAAGTCTATTTGCATACTAGAAAAAACTAGGAGACATACATAGGTACTAATAGAGGAAGATACCAGTGGAATAGTAAGGGTGGAAACTAAGACCAGATGGAAATACAAACTATGTTCTGGCATTTCCCACACAAATATTCATATAGGACAAAGAAATGTTTAATTTTAAACCCATTCAAGCTATTTTAATTGTTGATAGCACTCTTACTTTATAATAAATAGTGGAAGTATTTTATGTTTCATGGCTGTCATTCTGATGTGGTGTGAGCCGACAGCCATGTTGACTGCCTATCTGCCACACAGAAGGTTTAGAGGATTGTCATTTGAAAACACACTAACGACACTGTACACTGTCTAAAGGGGGCCCTAGAGAGAAAGGCAGGAGATGGTACCTGGGAAGAAGCTCCTGCTTACATATGCTTAGAAAAACGTCAACAAAGAAGATGGAAAATGGCTGCAAAGACTTGCTCAAACCAGCTCTATGTAGTCTAAGTTAAATCATAGTCAGGGCTACAGCACAAAAGGTTTCTAGAAGAGCCCAGAAGATCAGAGAAACATGAGACAGACCCATCCCCCCCACCACTCAGCATCCCCCCCTCAGTGTGTGTGTGTGTGTATGTGTATGTGTGTATGTGCACCTGTGCATGTTGTATGTGCTGGGAGGAAGGCCAGAGATCTATATCCATTTTCTTCTACTGCTCTTCACCTTGTCATTTGAGGCAGCTGGACTAAGTAGGGTCTGTTCTAGAAGGCAAGGACAGTGAAGGTGTGAATGGTCTGATGAGTGGTGACTACGAAACACAAGACACGAGGTCTCATGGGGGTAAAAAGAGACATCAGACACAAATGAGGTCTCCAGGATAGCAGATTGCAGCCCCCAAACCTTCACTTCCAGCTTACATGCTTGGAAGTCAGGTTTCAAAAGGCTTAGGGTGTGGCTCTGGGAACTGGTGACTATGGAGTCATGAATTATGGTATAGAGCTGTGTGCATAGTCCTTGAAGTGACAAGGTCCTTAGAGGAGCTTCTTTCTTCCCTAGGCTTGTCTTTCATGGGGAACCAGTAAGTGTGCAAAATATATCAGTTAAATTCAGCTCCATCTCTTTTAAAAAAGCATCTTGTTCTTTTATTTTATTTTATTTATTTATTTATTTATTTATTTAACATGTCGATCCCAGTTCCCTCTCCCTCCCTCCCTCTTACTCTCTCTGCCCGCTCAAATGCACCCTGACCACCCTCCCCTCCCATCCCCCCACCCCAATTCCACCTGTAGGGCAATGCCATCCAGGTGGGGTCATGTAAATCTGTCAAATCATTTGAAGTAGAGACTAAGTATTTATTTCAACACTGCCTCATGGAAACCTCCATACAAATTCAACCTCATTACAGTTTCCTGAATGAATAATTGTTACTTATTAAAACAACTTCTTTCTCATCACTTGGTCTCAAACAACAAGATGGGTATGTATAACATATATGTATATATATATATATGTGTGTGTGTATATTTGCATTAATCTCATCTATAACTTTTCTACTATTGATGACTTTTCTACTATTATGGTTGTAGCATGTGAGCAGAGAGTAGAGTCTGGCAATTATGACAAGGGTTACAAACAAGAAACCAGAGAGCAGGTTTTAAAAAAATGTTCTGGTTTTGCAGAAGGTTTTGTTTTTTTTTTTTTTTCAACTCAAGCTACTGCAAACATCATCAAAATTCCATGATACAATCAGTGAGGCGCTTTGAAATGCTGATGACTAACCTCTGCAAATTCACATCCAAGCTGTCCAACTTGTATATTCTGAGTCACAGAGTGGTGAACCTACAGGCAGTGAGCAGACACCCAGTGCAATCTGCATGTGGTCAGAGACATGGAGAGTGGGACAGTAACGCCCAGGTCTTTCAGGAATATTGGGTCTGTGTTTTACCATTACCAACACTGATTCAAACCAAACTCTAACCACATTCTCATTGGAGGTATGGTATAAATGCCTTGTATAAGAAGCATATAGTAATGTGGCTTTTGGGGTGGGGGCTAGATTTTACATCATTCAATTCATCTTTTGAGAGAGTGGGGCCATAACGAAATAGATACTTTTCAAATTTGAGGACCGTTTGTGGAAACATGGCTGTTAGTAGATGTGCACCACGATGTCCTTGTGTGTGTGTCAGTAGAACCCTGTAAGCGAGCAGAGAGCGATGACTGGGGAAATCTCCATGTGAGCTTCTCTGGTTAGCTTACAGGGTTTTCAACGGTATGGATGTGGTGTTGATTACAGGACATCATCTGGTGCAGAGGAAACACTGGAGTTTGAATCGTACAGAACTGAGCTCCAGCCCAGTCCTTCCAATGCGAGGCTTTGGTCAAATAAATGAATGCGTCTTGGCTTTCTTATTTGAAAAGTAGACAATAATACCATGTTTAGCAGGCAAGTTGGGGCTCATGGGGATTGGATGAAGGGGTGAGAAGCCATGATGAATTTGTGTGCAGCTTCCCATACTCTGTTGAGCTGAATGGAAACATGAAAGGAAGTGAGAAGGGGGAAACCCATAGGTGTGGTTATGAATGGTTTTAGAGCTAAAGGGAGTCCTTGAACTTGATGATGGGTTTCCAAATC
Source organism: Phodopus roborovskii (assembly GCF_943737965.1). NCBI lineage: Eukaryota > Metazoa > Chordata > Mammalia > Rodentia > Cricetidae > Phodopus > Phodopus roborovskii. Next base: position 20,164,779 of record NW_026126563.1, on the reverse strand, counting down.
CCATGGTGCTCTCATGCTCTTTATCTTATTAGAGCCAACCAGAGCTATAATGTGTCCTTGAACAAACTCAACCCCATTTAACCTTAGGCTCATTATCTAAGAAACAGTAGGGAAGGAGGGTGTTGAGGGGAGGAGGAGGATCATAGATGGGGAAAGACTTGGAACTGAAAAATTGCAACTGACAGCCTGAGCTCCTGGAAAGTTACGTACACTGTCCTTCACAGAGCAGCATAATGATCTACTATTTATTCAGTATACTGAGCTAAGTTCTTAGGATAGAAGTGAGGCATGTGGTTATTCACACAATCTTTGGGGAAATACATGGGGGTCAAAGTGAATTAAAATGTTACGTGGCAAATTTTGCTTTTGTTGTTGTTTTTGAGACATTGTCTCACTATGTTTCTCTACCTACCCCGACATCACTCTGTAGGCCACTGGGATTAAAGGTGCACATCACTATGCCCAGCTAATGTAGCAAAACTTGTAATAGAAGTTTGCATAAAATTCTATTGGAAAAAGGGGACTACTAAGCAGGAGCCCTCTCCAGAGGGCTGGACGTTTGAACTATGTCAAGAGGGAGAGGGAGGAGGTCTGTAGCCAGACAATGAATGGGGGAGAGGAATGTGTTACCCTAGAGAGAACAGTTGCATTAAACTGGGCTAATTGGAAGAGACAGTCTTGAGGATTGTTGGGATTAAATTTACTGTGAACTGCCCTGCCTTCTTTTTCCACTGGCACTCACAAGTGAACTTCCTTTTCCAGTCACAGAGTGGGTGCGGAAGCCTCACAGGGATGGCATGCCATGTGGGCTGCCATTCTCTCCTCTTCCTGTTTCCTCACCAAGATAAGCCCTCACAGGTGGCTTTGCAATCATCACTGGCTTGCTCACAGCAGCCCACATCAGTGCTACTTCTCTGAAGGCCAAGTATAAATTTGCTGATGTTCATTCAATATTTGCTGTGTGTTCTTCTTGGTATACTCTATGAAAAACATTTCCTCTTTAGTTCAGGTTGAGAATGACAGTCCTAACAGTGAAGTTTGCTATCCCTTTGATTTATACAACTAGAATCCAAAATGCACTTTTAAAGCCAAGAATTATTTTCCAAATGTTTGCTTAAAGTTTATTACTGTTGCCTTCAATCATAAAAGTTCTGCTGGGGGTGGGATAAGCATCTTACCAACAACCCCCCCCGTGTGTGTGTGTGTGTGTGTGTGTGTGTGTGTGTGTGTGTGTATTAGCACATGTATTTTTTTTGGTGTGTTATATAAAGCTCAGTGTTATGGATACTCTCATGATTATCTCTTGTTTATCATTAAGACTTTGAGATGGAATCAAGTGTGATGGCAAACGCCTTTAATCTCAGCACTTAACAGGTATAGGCAGGCAGATTTCTGAGGATTTGAGGGCAGCCTGGACTACATACTAGAGAGACCCTATTTACAACAAAACAAAACAAACAAGACTTTGGAACCAAGAAGGATTCTTATGTAGCTATGACTCCCTTGTGAGATATCTACATTTTCCTCTCTAATTCTAGAAATAAGAGTCATTTGGTCTTGGATTAGGCCTTACCAATAATGCTTTGCTCAGGTCAAGGTTCTTTTTAGATCAAAATTATTGATTTAAAAAAAAAAAAGCTTGACCTTGAGGGATGCATTGCTTCTTTAAAAAATATTAAAAAAAAAAAAAAAAAAAAAAAGGCTTTTCCTAGACCTATCCCTTTTCCAGTAAATTTCACTTTTCTTTACAACTGAATAATATTCCACTATCTATATGTACCACATTTTCATTATCCATTGATTGGTTGATGGGTATCTATGGTGACCCCATCTGCTAGAGTACATAGACCAGCCATAACCATGGAAGTATCAGTGTCTCAGCTTTGGAGCAAATGCACTTGCTCTCCATTACACTCTGCCCTCACGAATACTCAGTAGGAGAAAGAATCTTCCCAGATGACCTAAACAGAAGGAAGAGCCTCATAGCAGAATAATCTGAAGAAGTGGTAGGTGTGTAGACTTGCCAGTTTGTGACACTGACCATTTATTGATTCAGGAAGAAGTTACGTTCCTATTGTTAGGTGCCATTGTATGTGTTGGGATCCAATGAACTTATGAGGAGCTCACAGTCCAGAGAGGGTCATTTCATATTTATATTAGTATCATTTAACTAATAAGATTTATAAGCCTAGTCATTAAGCTAAAATTTTGATGGGCTGGATTTATTGTAAGGAGTCTCTAATATCTTATGCTGCTCCATCATCAGAATCTAAATAATTGTTAGATGTAAATCAGAGCATCTTAGAAATACTCCAATTACTCCAAGTATGTTTAGAGTGTGCCTTTTTTTTTTTTTGACAGAGTTTCTCTGTATTGCTTTGGAGACTGCCCTGGAACTAGCTCTGTAGACCAGACTGGTCTCAGACTTACAAAGATCTGCCTGCCTCCACTTCTCGAGTGCTGGGTTTAAAGGCTTGCTCTACCAACGCCCAGCTGAGTGTGCCTTCTTTGTGAAGTGCTATAAAATTAATAAAATACTAATAAAATCAATTAGTTACAGCTTTAGTCACTGAGAAATTACTTGAAAGATGTTATTGTAATTTTGTGCCATGTTAAAAACTTTTGTACAACTATAATATCTGTAATAGTTATAAGAGAATCTTCATACATTAAAAATTGAAACTTCTTGAGAAACAACAGCCACCAACTTTGAAAACAAATTTAAGATAAATGATGAGGGCTGGGGATGAAGGTCAATGGGTAAGTGACTCCCTAGCACACCCAATTTCCTGGGTTTGATCCCGTACACAACACAAACTGACTATAGGGCCTATATTCCCAGCCCTCAGATGTTAGAGATGGGAGGATTGGAAAGTTAAGGTTATCTTTGGCTACATAATGATTTTAAAGCTAACCTGGGATACATAACACTATATCTTAATTAAAAATAGTAAAAGCAAATAATAATCAATGATGAGTAATTCATTAATACTGTATTTATTCATTCCATGGATATCCGTTTGGTGTCTACCACTCAAAGCTCACTTAGTAGAGAATACTGTATGAAAATCTGATGAGTATGAGTGAAATGATCTACTTAACAAAATGCTCAAATAAATTAATTTCTCCACATTGAATATATTATCTCTTTGTATTTTATACAAAGTTCTTAGTATTGAGCTAAAATCTTATCTATTGTGGTAGATAATATGTGGGAAATAGTGGCTTCAGCACCAATGTGGTTTTGCTAAGAAAATAACTAGAAATTTAGATTCCATTTCACTTGATGTCTACATTACCCTTTCCTATCATAAACATTTTTGGAAATTATAAAAATGATCATTTTTATAAACTTTTCAGTATGAGCCACCTTTCCTGTATAAGGGTGGCTACAAGTCCTCATCCCTGAAGCTTTACAGCAAACGGAGACCATCACAGAAAGCCACAACTGGATATGGTGTGGAGATCAATGGATAGTGGGGGCCCCTGCCCCAGTACACACATATGCATCATAACTACTCCATCTGTGGCTCAGGAACAGCCCCGAAGAGGGGACTGTAAGAGCCAGAATATTAGGAAGTCTGCTGCGGAACCGATGCCATAGAAATGTGGCATAGAGAAGATCAGAACAATGGCAACATCAATAGACATGCTCATATGGATGGGGGAAATATTATGGGGTCCCACCCCTTACAACTAGCTGTAGGTTATCTAATGGCTGCGGGGAGAAGAACTAACCTTTCCAGGAATGAGTCCCTTGGCCTTACTGGTTGTCCAGTACAGAGTAGTTAGCTTTGGAATCATATACACACAAACAACAAAAATCTACTCAGCAGGTTAAATCTATATACATTTGTGCATACATGCACATATATGTATGCAACAGATATAATCTATGGAAAAGAGACAATCAATTTGAGAGGGAGGGTATGGCATGGGTTTGGGGGAGGGCAGTGGAGAATGGTGTAATTCTATTTCAATTAATCCTTCTTTAATTTAAAATGTGAAAAAATTATTAAACTTTCTAAAATTAAAAAATCAACAAATATGTGGAAATAGTACTTAATAGTGTTGTTTTATATCTAAGATAATTAGATGTTCTGAAAGAGTATAAAATCAATAATCTTCACATATATTTTATTACACTAGTGGGATAAAAAGATTTTCAAAGTGAATGGGAACAGTTGAAAAACCTCCTTGACTTTTAAATTGCTGTATATGTTGCATAAAATGATTTCTTTCTTTGTAATCATTTTGAAGAGAAATAGTCACCACCGTTTGAAACATTTTAAAAGGACATTCTACATAGTTTAGCTCTTGAATCTGAGGACTGGGAAAGTAAACTTTGGCTGCTTTTATGTCCCGGGTCCCATCTAGAAGTAGCCAATACCTGATAGCCATGAAGAAATTATCCTACTGTGACAATCTTGCCCATCTTCTCCACACAACCTGAGCACTAATTTCTTTCTACAGGTCCCAAGCATATCAGTAAGTGTTTGCAGAAGCTAGCCGGGCAATGATCCCAACTCCACACATACACCCTGAACCTGGAGAAGTTGTTGAATTGTGTGGTGATACATTACAGAATTTTCTAGAATTCTCTCTGTAAGCGGTATTGAGGTGAAAGGGTGACACACAGTTATCAAGCTCTTTAAGCCGGAGTGACTATTTGGTTAAAACATTAAGCCATTCATCTCAGAATAATTTGAGTTTGGCAATATTAGTAGAAGCTGAATTGTCTTCCTTTTCCTGACTAACTACATGTTCAGTTCTTTGATGACGGCTGTCGGGTAGGACCACAAGCACAAAGTAGACACCTCCCACTGGTTTAATGGTGCATGTTCGTGTTGAAGTGGAATAAACCTTGCACAACTCGGGAAGGTTTTCCCACTGTTTTATACCCATTGGTGTCTTATTATCCTACTGGCTACGACAGTTGCTTATATTAATATTACTATTATTTTTCTAAATTAATAGGTCTGGTTAAGGGTGTGCTCAGCAAGAACGTGTTAAACTTGTTTTTTTTTTTTTTTTTTTTTTCTCTGCGTGGGTGCATCCTGCTCACAGAGCTTTACACTCTACCAGTTCTTTCTCTTGAGCAACTGTTAGTCACATAAAACAGTGTGGAACATGAAGGTTTCAAACAGTGTAGGCATACAGAAGCATAAGGAAACTAAGCTAATTTTTCTCAGTCTCACCGTTTTGTGACATTAAAGATCAGAGGTTTTCTTGATGCCATGTAAGGAAGTTATGGGCAATTTTCATTAAGCCTTGCTACCATTCATTTTAAAATAAATTATGCCTAAGTCATGCTGACCCATCTCTGGATTGCAGAGTTCTTTCCTCCAAAGTGAATTATTGTGTTAGGTGAAGTAGGGCTGCTCCTAGCCATAGTAATGTGAGAGTTCAGGAAATAAGTGCTCATGATAAATACATTTTCTTCTAAATTTCAGAGAAAAGGAACACCGGAATTTTGTTAATCAGTGTGGCTCTTTGATTATCTGGTTTTTTTTGGGGGGGTTGTTTGTTTGTTTTTCAAATTGATGTTTTTATAAACACTGGTGTGTTTGTACTACCCACCATGCATTCTTCCTACTTGACAATGAATTAAATCTGGGCTTGGGAACAGCTATTGCTTTAATGTAGTGTTGACACTTTACAAAAGACACTTAGGGACTTGATATGACAAGGAAGACTAGCTCAAGGTTAGTCTACTGACTCTTGTCAAGCATGCTGCCACGTTGGGTCCATCCCTCAATTCATTATTTCATAGATATGGCACTTTGACTTGGGAAAGTATAATTCAGACGTAGTGATACTATTATCAGTGCTACCTAATGATAATCAGAATGATGAACTCACTGTGTGGGCATCCTCAGAGTGAATCGAGACATCTACGCTTTACAGTTATACCAGGGGAACCCCAATTACTACTAAAAATTGCAGATGAAATTTAAACACAGGATCAGAGCTTTACTGTTTTTCTTAATATAGAAAATGTTTCTGTTCAGTTTGTTAATCCTCTTGATTTTTAAAAATGCTTTTATTTAACTTTTGAGAATTTCATACAATACATTTTGATGGTATTTTTTCCTATCCCTAGTTCCTTCCTGATGCTTCCCCATATCTACACACATTAATAATAATAATAATAATAATAATAATAATATAAAAACAAAAATAAATGCAAAACAAAATAGGATTGAACACACTAGCAAACCATGGATTCTGGTTTGTGTGGGTCAACTGCCTTTGAGCATGGGGCCTGTCCTGGGCTGTGGTTGACATACCCAGTGTCACTCCATTGAATAAATGGATTTCCCTCTCCCATTAGCTATCAACTTCAAGGAATTTCTTAGAAGGGGTATGGATAAGACTCTTGATTTTAAGATTGTGGGAAAATGGGTAAGGCCTCATTTTTAGGAAATTTTTATTGCCATTCAATTTATGGTAATTTTACTAATACCTACTTTCTCCCCTTGACTTAAAGAATAACAGGAAGGTAAATGCATGGTTGGGCTTAAAACCTTTCCTCTTCTACTTATAAAACCTATCTGTTCAAAAAGTTAAATATGTGATTGACTAAAAATATAATTTAGCCCAGCAATGGAAGTGCACACCTTTAATTCTAGTATTCTGGAAGCAGAGGCAGGTAGATCTCTGTGAGTTCAAAGCCAGCCTGGACTACAGAATGAGTCTGGTCTACAGAATAAGTTACAGGACATCCAGTGTTTCATAGGGATACTCTGTCTCAAGAAACCACTAAATAAATAAATAAATAAATAAATAAATAAACTGTGTTTATATTTAACAGGAAATCAGGAAATTTTATATTGTTACAATAATTTATTGTATTAAGATGATTATATAACTTCAAAATTTTACAAAAAAGTGTCATCATGACTGTTTACTGTGAATAGGGCATGGAATCAGAATAAATTGAATCTTAAAAATCTGTGAAAAGCCTTAAACTGACTTTAATAACAACACACACCATTGTATGCGTTAATTTTAGGCAGTACTGTAGAGTCACATATATCTGATAGCAGTGTCAGGGCCTCTGTCAGTTGTGGACTGTGTCATCATGGGTTCAGATCCAGCTCCCATCACTTCCCACCTGTGAGACTATGCCGTTTAACCTTTCTGTTTCTCAGGTTCTTAATAAAAAACAGAGCAAATACCTGTGCTTTCTTGATACCCAAGAGGACTGTGCCATCCAACATGTTCTCCAGACTGGAGCAAGTACTGAGCAAAATGTTATTATTGCACTATAGAAACGGATATAATGCATAGAATTAATGAAACTCACACATAAAATTTTAATTTCTGTTGTTTTTTTAAACTTGTAGTTTAGTTAGTGGGAGTTAATTTTGTGCATGTACATGTGTTGACTTAATTTCTGTTTTATTTCTGGGTGGGTGAGTGTGTGTGTGTGTGTGTGTGTGTGTGTGTGTGTGTGTGTGTACAGAATCACAGTGGAAAGGGTCAAAGTGGAAAGAGTATTTCTTAAAATGGGTTATGGTGAAGAAGAAAAGGATTGAAGGCTGCCGGCCTAGAGAACACCAGCTCCTCCTCTCCAGGACTGAGAGCTGCCTCAGCGCTTTCCACCCTCTAGTGAATAATGAGCAGTAAAACTTGCTCCGGGGCTGGGGAGGGCAGTAACTAGCTTGGGAGAGCAGGTGATCACCTCTGGGTGTAGACCGGGTGTGGGTGGGGGCGTCGGGTGGAGAGAGAAGGCAGGGCGGGGCTGGAGAACATCCCAGAGCAAGCAGCAGCCTGCTTTCAGACTCTGGGCTGGGCTTGGGATTTACTGAGGGCTGTGGAGGCCTTGCTGAGATTAGGCATGTTTGGGCCTTAACAAGGATGGGATGGAGGCTGAGAGAAAGGAGAAAAACACATGAAAGTTTGCCAAAACCTTTTTGCACGGTACAGGATGCAGTTCTGAGGCGGGTGCTGTTGAAAACCTGGCAGGAAAGAGGGGGGGGGGGGAGGGAGAGACTGGGCAGGGCAAATGGTGAGACTGAAGTTGTGAGCTAAGAAAAGGTTGGCATCAACTGGATAAAACTGTGGAGGCTCCAGGCTCCCCATGAATCAAGATGCAGGATTAGAATATGCTCGTTCCTAAATGCAATTAAGAGGTGGATGCGACAATGGCCACCAGTGCCATGCCTTTGTGTGTGATTTCTCTGGACCCAGGGAAGGAGGACAGAAAGCTGCTGCTGCACACAAGAGCAAAGTCTGAATTTGGTTTCTGTAGCAGATGATGAGCTGGGTCTAATTGTAGAGTTCATAATGAACTGAAGTAAAAACGTAACATTCTGATATTTCCTGGGATCTGTTTAGGACCTTCTCTGAGGAGATAATGAGTCACATGGGAAGCTAGCTAAGGATTTATGTATCTACTTATTAAAAGTGATAAACTGAGCTAGCAAGATGGCTCGCTGAATAATGAATAAGAAAGAAATGTAAAGAAAATTGTAAACAGTGAAGAGCGAGTTGTGATTTGTGGATGAAGGGGTGAATAAATAGTTGTGATACTTTCATTATAATGGATCTCTTCAGATACAGCAAGTACCCCCCAGACCACCATAAAACTACCATTTTAACAACCCATTCAATCATGTCTGGGATTTCTTAGAGGACTTCATGCAATTGTTCGTGAGCAGAGTTGGCCAGAAGCCATGTGTTTGTATAGATGGCCCTTCCCCAGACACTGGTCCTTCTTCTATTGGGGAAATAGACCAAGATACAGCCTTCTGGAGTGACCCTGGTTTTATTGCATAAAGGAACTCAAATTATTGGTGTGTTACAGTAGCTTTAAAAACACTTTATGGCAAGTGCTGTGATCCAAACCTTTACTTCCAGCATTTGAGAGACAGAGGCTGGTGGATCTCCATGAGTCTGATATCAGCCTGATTTACATAGAGGAGCCAGCTAGGGCTATGGAGTGAGATCTTTAAATAAATAAATATATTTTAAATGAAGGGCTCTGAGCACTGTCTATTCAAATCTCAGGCATCAGTGGAGCAGAAGGTGCTCTGTTGATGTACAATGCTATGTGCTTGGCAGGCTTCATCCTGTCAGCATCCAGGCTCTGCTGCTGGACTGGCTCTGCTCTCTCTTTCATTAGGATGGAGCCTCTGCCTGGATTCTCAGCCACACATTGGTTACTTGACTTCCTGACTATATCTTCACCTAATGTGAAAAAAATATTAGAAAGCTTCAAAGTTCCATAGTTAGAGGGGAAGAAACAATTATTGATTATTTCATTTTAGAGATTCTAAAGTAGTTTTTGTTTTCACAGAGAGCTCTTTTGGTACTCACAAGAAATAAATGATCACATAAAATGTATTCTCTGTGCTTTTTTTTTTTTTTTAAGTAACGGAGTGTTAAAGCTATTTATGAGCCACTCTGGACTCATTCTGGACTCAAGGTTGAGTTGGTAGCCTCCATTACCTCTAAAGTTTGGTGTGTAGTTCCTTTGATGGAACTGGGTGTCCTTTCCTTCCTGTTGTAGAATAAAACCCCCATGTATCCCCAGAACCTCCCAAGTGCTTGCTGCTAGTGATAAGACCAAGACTAAAATGTCATCTGTTCTGTTGAACTGCAGACAAGCGTGCATTATGGCATGTGAAACCCACAGCTGAAGCATTATACTACATACAAATTTATAAGCTAATGCATGCCTGTGATTATAGCATGGGGAAGTAGAGGCAGGAAGATCAGGGTTCACAGTCTTCCTCAGGTACATAGAGAGCTCAAGGGCAGACAACCTGTCTAAAAACAACAGCAATAACAACAGCAGCAGTAACCTCAACAACAGAGCCTAAAATCTGCAAGGCAGATCAGGAGGTTAAATAAGTGAACAAATAATTGGCCACTTACATGATGCAGTTGTCAGAGGCCAGACCTATTTATCACCAAAGGGCTCAAGCTTATTGCTTTTCTTTCTACCACAAACTGAATTTTAGATTTGGGTATAATATCCTAAATAAAGGTTTGCTTGTATGATAAACACGGTAGCCTAGTTGGCAGCTGAAACGTAGACTTCCAGCAATGAGTTGTGCAAACTCTGAAGTGTAATCAAGGCAGTCATTTTCATTCAGCACCTGCCCATCAGTTCCTACCATGTGCAAAGCACCATTGCAGGCATTTGGAACTTAGTAACATATCTTTACACCCCTGAGTTATTGGTGCTTATGCTCTTATAGAGGGAAGGAAAGGAGGAAAATAAAATAAATAGAGAGCTTGACAGGTAAGAATGTGTGAATCACTTTGGGAAAAAATAAATTGAAGAAGGGTAATATAAAACTGGAAATTCTTTCGGATAAATAAGGGGATTAAGTTAAGTTTTCTTGAGCCCATGATTGTTGAGTGCATCTTTGAATAAAAGTGAGACTGTCCATGTAGATATCTGGGGAATGGATATTTCAGCTGGAGGAAAGAGCCAAGCCATTATCTTTGATCTCTCTTTGTTTAAGGCAGTGTCTCCTATAGCCCAGGCTAGCTAGCTTCAAACCTACTATGCTGCCTCCACCAGCCGGTCCTTGGATTACAGGTGTATATCAATACACTTGTTTTATAAGGTGTTGGGGAGTAACCTCAGCTTCTTGAATGCTAGGCAATTGATTTCCTGATTGAACTACATCCATGGCACCTAAGGAAAATATTTTAAAAAAGAAAGTCTCTAGGGTTTAGAAGATGGACATGTCAGGAAGCCAAAGGGAGGGGTATGGCAGAAGATATGGGGGGCTTAGTAAAACCATCAAAAAGGAACTTAAATTTTCAATGAACCTGATGTAATATTTCTGAGTTTTAACAGAGACCAGATGTGATTTGACTGTCATATTCATAGAAACCCTCCAACCACAGTGTCTACTACAGCCTCTAGTGATAAAAAGAATAAAGGATGTGGGAGCCATGAGGCTACTGAAGTAATCCAAGAGAATCGTCTCAGCTGGAGTCTTAGTGTCAGCAATGCAGGTGAGAGCAAGCTGTCTGGAATCCCTGCAGGGAGTGGGCCTAGAGGACTTGCTGGTGGGTTGGATATAGGCCATGGAAGGAAAGGAGAAAGCAGAACCACAGGGCTGGATCGGGCGAGCACACACACACACACACACACACACACACACACACACCACACACACACACACACACACACACACACACACACACAAAAACCCTGAGCGTTCAGGAAGGGGAGACAGAGCAAGCCAAAGAGTGTGGAAACTGGTAAGCAGTAAGGATGAAGCAGGAAGTATGCACACTGGGACTAAACCTCCCATATTGAACACTATTGTATTATGGTGAGCATGAGAAATTAACTATTGATTGGTTTCAATTTCTGAGAAACTGAGGGATGGAAAGCTGGATGTGGAAGAGTTTAAGGGAAAACAGGAGCGAGAGAGAACACAGAGAACTAATTCTTTACCTAAAACTGATGGATGATAGAGGGGCTGAGAATGTGGCTCAGCTGGTACAGTGCTTGAACGCAGCAGAGAAAAAGCCCCGGGTTCCAGCCTTAGTGACAGCATAAACCATGGCACACACCTACATTCTCTGAACTGGGGAGGCAAAGGATGGGAGTTCAAGGTCATCCTCGGCTACATGGTTGAGGCCACCCCAGACGACACACATACATGGAATCCTGTCCCCTGCCACAAAAAGTAAAAACAAACAAAAGACTTTTGGCTTCGAGAAAGGAGAATTCATTTGTGTGTTCAGGGGAATGATTTGGCCCAGAAGGTAATTTTTAAAAAAATATTTATTTATTTTTATTCTTGTGTGTGTTTGACTTTATGTGTATGTGCACCATGTGCATGCAGCATCCTTGGAGGTCAGAAGAGAGCCCTAGATCCCTGGACCTGGAGTTACTGATATTTATGAGCAACCATGTGGGTGCTGGGAACGAAATCCTAGTCTTTTGCAAATGCTTTTAACCACTGAATCACTTCTCCAGCCATGTATGTATGCATGTGTATGTATGTATGATGTATGTACGTACGTGTGTGTGTGTGTGTGTGTCTCAGTTAAGACCAATTTATGACAATGCTTCTTCAACACATGAAGAGAAAGTCAAGATAAATATTAGAAACAGCCTCCTGGCCTTCCGGCAGTGAGACCAGGATATACTATCATAGGAAATTACCTAAAGTTATCCACCAACAATCAAAAGATAAGATCGTAACACAGCAGGTGGCTTTGAATGCTTCCAGTGCCGAGTGAGCTACCAAAACCACAATGATCAGAGACACTCAGTCTTTTGTTTGAACAATCCTTTTTTTTTTTTTTTTTTTTTTTTTTTATACACAATTGGCTGAGAGTCTGGACTCCATGGCCAGGCTGGCTGGCATAGGTTCTGGTTGTGCTGCCGGAATTACTAGTTATGTGGCCAGCGACAGGCTACTTAAACTCTCTCTGTCCGAGTTTACATGTTTGTAAAATGATAAAAAAAAAAAAAAAAAAAAAAAAAAAATGTTCCATCTGCCAGCTCTGAGAACTAAAGAGAATGGTATAGCTTAACACTGTGTGCAAGTGTTCTGTGCAAATCTTCGTGAGCAGTGACAACTCCTGCCTTGTGTGTGCTCATTTAATCCAGACTGACCTAGAGAACCAGGGCAGTCAAGAAAAGACTTGCTTATTTATTTAGTACTTCAAACATTTCATTACATGTTGTTATTGTGCATATGTATTTATGTGTGCAGGTACTGTAGAACATTATTTGAGCGTGGCAAATATGTGTTACAATTATCTATGTGGCAGAATATTACTTTCACTCTGTAAAGGTGGGTTACATTTGTTTATGCTGAGAATATTACTTTAACTGTGTAAAGGTGTGTTGTGTTTTTTCCTGCTACATTTGCTTAAAGATATCAGGACGTGCGTTTAATTTTATGAGGATGCTTCGCATCTGTTTTACCTTGCCTGCCTAAGACACCTGACTGGTCTAATAAAAAGTAAATAGTCAATATCCAGTTAGGAGAGGAGAGAAGGGGCTAGTGGGCAGAGAGAATAATAGGAGAAGAAATCTAGACTCAGAAGAGAAGAACGAGAGAAGAAGGAAGGGGACAGAGCAAGGGACACACCCAGGACAAGAAGTCAGACGGACATGGAGAAGCAGTGAAGGTAAGACATATAGGAGGAAGGAAGGAAGGTAAAAAGCCCAAAGGCAAAAGCGAAACAAGTTAATTTAAGTTAAAAGAGCTGGCTAAGCTAGACTGAGCATTCAAAACTAATAAGTCTCTGTCATGATTTGGGAGCTGGTTGGTGGCCCAAAAGAAAAAGCCTAGGGCGGGACAGTGGTAGTACATGCCTTTAATCTCAGCACTTGGGAGGCAGAGACAGGAGGATCTCAGTGAGTTCAAGGCCAGCCTAGTCTACAAAACAAGTTCCAGGACTGTTACACAGAGAAATCCTGTCTAAAGCAAGCAAGCAAACAAAACAAACATAAAGTTGTGTGTATGCCGATGGACACGTGGAGATCAGAGGCCATCTTTTAGGAATGGGTTTGCCATGTGAGTCCCAGGGATCAAGCTTGGGTTATCAGGCTTGAGTATAAGGGACATTAGAATTGTTTATTTTCACATAGTGACTATTGGGAGCTGCAGAATGCTAGTCATGGAAGGCTTATTTAAAGGGCCCAACAGAAAGTGTCAGACTTAGCCAGTTGAAGCTGAACAGAGATTCTACAAGGGAAAGTCAATATTTGAAAGTGCACTTTGGTGAACTCCCAGACAGAGCTGGAGCTATCTTGACTGTGAATTGAGGGCTGGAGACAGAGTCCTGCTGCATGGGAATTTACACTTGCTCTTTTTACAGGGAGCTATCATCTGACATTGTCAACAAGGAGCCTCCTCCAGCCTCACTACACATCACAACAGGAGACTGCCCTCCCTTCCCCCATTTCAGTGAGTCTGTCCTCCACTCCAGCTCTGTTTTCCCCAGTCTCCTAGTTATACCTGCCAATCATCTGCAGACTCTCACTTTCACACTGACTCCTTACTTTTCTACTTCTACTTACTCAAGGCCAGCTTGAGCCAAACTCTGGGGCTCCCTCATTTTTCTCTAGCCAGGCAGTGTGACATTTCCAAGGCCCCCAGGGTGCTCTAAGTTCTCCCAAGGGAACATTTATTCAGCTTCCTTTTATTTTTTTATTTTTTTTTAGCATACAATACAAAGGGAAACAACACCAGGAATGCTTGTGAAATGTCTTAAATTCTGACACAACCTCTGAATCACATCATGCTGGTACAAATGCTGAAAAATGGACAAATGAAAGTATTAACAATTTTCAGTTTATGTAGACAACAAGCTCTCAAGCCTAGCATGGTGTTGTATGCCTGTGGTCCCAGCACTTGGGAGGTGGAGTCAGGAAGGTTCCAGATTATGCTCGCCTATAATCCCCTCCCCCACCAAAAAAAAAAATAAATAAACATTAAAAAGTTACACTTTTGTTAAAGCTTGCACAAGGCTGATTGCCTGCTGAAAACATCAGTGATCATGAAGAAAGAGCTGGAAAGTTTCTGGCCCAGGGTTATTTATCTTGTCTTATCTTTAGCTTTCAAAATAGATATTTATTAACCACATCCGTGTTTGACTTAATGTCCTTGTGATTTTTCAGTCAAAAAAAATCCCCTTTTCTGGAATGCATAAACAGATGCCCTCACTTCCAGAAACCCGAAAGCTAAGAGCACTGTCAGATGACATCTGAGGCTGTAACAGAAACCTCTCTGCTTTGCCCTCACCTGACTACCCAGTCTTTCTACCACTGTATTTTAGCTCCACCAATGCCTTCTTTCCTGACTTTCTTTGTTCTGTTACTATAAAAAAAAATTTTTTTGTTGCTGCACTGGAACATGGCACTTGGGGCAGCCTGAACCTGTGCTCCTGGTTCATGGCCACTGATGCTCCTCTCCAGGATAAACTGTGATGGGAGCTGAGTTCTTGTATCAGCAAAGGCCTGTTTGAGGCCTGACTTCAAAAACCTCTAAAGAACAAAGAAGAAAAGTGGTCAGGCAATGAGGGGAAGATGGTACTGAAAAGTTGTCAGATGGCCTGAGGAGGAGGCCTCGGGGCTCACCAAAAAGTTAGTGCTTGTGACACCTTGGTCTGATGTTCTGTGGATTTATTGTTAACTATTTTAACTTCGATTAATTTTTATTATAAGTACTGATTAAATAAATGAGTATTTGAAAGCATATGAACATAAAGGCTCAAACTGAGACCCAGATACCATGTTCATAAGTTCTAAAGTTAATGGGAACTTTCAACAAGAGAAAAGGCTGGCCTCTTCCCTACCGTCATACTAGGGGACATGTGCATCCCACAACACATTTACTGGGCCCTGGTGTATGAGCGCCATGTCAACCCTGGGGGACATCTAATTCCTCCCAGATAAAGACAGGCAAGAGGTTGGTCATTTCCTTCATGAACAGAGGCTCCATCCTTTGCCTTAGGCTCAGCTTCTGCAAAAACTGCTTCTTCTCTTCTGCCTGTCATAATGCCACCAGTACCCACCCATGGGGATGATGTTGCCTCCATCCACATACCTTTGGGGGTATATTCTTATAAATCACCTTCTCATTCTGACTTGAATTGCAGTTGGTTGTTTATGTACCTGCCCCTGCTTCTTGTGCTCTGTTACACACACACACACACACACACACACACACACACACACACACACACACACCTCCTACCCCCTACTCCACACACCCTTTCCCTACACTCACACATATCCCAAACCTGCCCACACACACACTCACACAGATTTCACACTCCTCCATACCACATATCTACACCCACACACACACTCACACCCCATACTCGCCCCAACCATACACCCACACCCCACCCTCAATATAACCTCCTGAAAGAACAGTGTCCTTCTCGGGTTTTATGGGGCTTTTCCCTTTGTACTTGCTGTTCAAAGGAGGAAGGAACCAATTTGGGAGAGTAAATAAATGGAAAGTGTTGTATAAATGCCTCTTGACCATTTCCACATGGTGAAGAGCTACACACACACACACACACACACACACACACACACACACACACACAAAGAAGAAGAAAGACAGAAAATTAAAATGAAGGAAAGAGGCACAGAGGAATTAGGACCTACTGCTTACCATGTATTGTAACATGCAATTAAGTGGCACCATCTCTAAAGCCTTTAATTGAGGTGTGAGAAAAGAACGCTTATGTCTTTTTAATAAAGCATTCACTTCAAGAAGGGCATGACACAAAGGAAGGAAGGAGAGTGTGGTTACAGCATCTGTTGTGTGGTTTTCAACTCCATACCTGAGGTGCCTCTATAAACAGGGTGTGTTGTGTGAGACCTGGCCAGATGCAAGCGGGAACTTGTTGAGTTCTGTGAGAAAACAGAAACATACTGATGTGGTTGAGATCTTGATGTAGCGTAAGCAAGGTTCCAAACACCTAGTTTCTTCTTTAACATAACATTTCATTAATCCTTTGAGACTTTTATACATATTTTCATCTTATTCACCCTCCATTCCTCTCCAACCCCTCTTATATCTATTGTTCCCCTCTCGATCGTATGCCTAAAAGTACATTTTGTGCTGTCCAGATATGTGTGCATGTTGGACTATCCACCAGAACTTGCTCAACCTACCACGGGCCATGCCCTTAGGGAAAGCAACTATCCCTCCTCCAGAAGGAACCAGCTGTCCACAGCTGTCCGTTTATGGGTAGGAGCTCGTGAGCCCCTCCCTCCTCCAATCTGGAGTGTTGACTATTGTGATCTTGTGCAGACAACCACAGCAGCTGTGGCCATGTGACTGGAGCAGTCCTGTCATGTCCAGAAGGCACAGTTTCAACCCTGTCCCATCCACCCTCTGGCTCTTACAGACTTTTCTGATCCCTCTTCTATGATGATGGCACCTGAGTCTTGCAGGAGGAGAGTGTGGTCATGTGATACCGATATCCCACTCGTGGCTGAGCAGCCTAGATACCCTTATTCTCTGTATTTGGCCAGTTGTAAGATTCCGTATTCTGTCTTCCACTGCACAGCAACACTTACCTGATGAGGTCTGAGATCTGCAGACCTGTTTTGTTGTTGTTGTGTTTGTTTGTTTGTTTTTGTTTTATTTTTTAACTGACTTTTTATAAAATGTGGGGGTATTTTAGAAAAGGAGGGCCAGGTGCTTATTGATTTTCTGATTTAGATGTCAGCTGGCAGGTACGAGCGGGTGCTTAGGCAGCAACAGTGTGCACCCCCTCTGAGAGAATGTGAGCAGCATTGTAAGTATCTTATGCGTTAGCTTAAGTCATGATTGCCATCACATGACATACAGCTATTCATTTTCAGGATCTGAACTCTTAGAGCCTTGTGGGATTTGGGGATGCTTCCACCCTTCTGTCTGTGATTAATTTCTTAGAGCTGTTCTCTTGGTACTTATTTCTCATTGAAGTTGTGCATCTAGGTAGTGGGGTGCAAGTCAGTGGCTGGATACCCAGTGCTTTCATGCTGAAGAAAGAAGACAAAATCCTGTCACTGAGGGTTTGGACAGAAGGCCCAGTGGTTAAGAGAATTGACTGCAGCCAGGCATCGGTGGCACATGCCTTTAATCCCGGCACTAGGGAGGCAGAGGCAGAAGTTCGAGGCCAGCCTGGTCTACAGTGCAAGTTCTAGGACAGGCTTCAAAGCCACAGAGAAACCCCTGTCTCAAAAACTAGAGAGAGAAACACACACACACACACACACACACACACACACACACACACAGAGAGAGAGAGAGAGAGAGAGAGAGAGAGAGAGAGAGAGAGAGAGAGCTGACTGCTTTCCCAGAGGACCTGATTTAGGACCTGGGTTTGATTCCCAGAATCTTCATGGTGGCTCACACCATTTCTAACTTCAGTCTAAAAGAATCTGGCTTCTTTTGGCCATGTAGGCACTGCATACACATGGTGCACATTCATACCTCCTGCCAGAACATCCATACATATGAAATAAGGAGGAAAAAAAATCCTGCAGTTAAAATCCTTTCCTCACATGCTACATGCAAAATCAGTACTCTTAGCTCAAGTGGACATGAGCCTTCAGTGGGAACTCTTTCATTCAGTGCTATAGAGACTTCTCCTGGGGTTAGTGATGCTCCTTTACCAAATCTTCCTGGCTGTAGGTTTAGTGAGGAAATGGGGGAATTTGGCATTTACCCTGTGTGCACTCATCATCCCATGATAAGCTCCCCATCTTACTCTAGAATCAGTTAGCCCATGGAAACATTCCATTTCCTTCTATGAGGACCCAACCTACACTGCCCAAAAGTGAACAGATCTCCCACACAGAAGCTTCCTCTAAGCATTGGGGGGAAGTTCAAACATCGTCCAGGCTGAAGAGGATTCATAATTCTGGACTTCTATCTCTAGAAGGGCAATAAACTATTCAAAACGTTCTGGGCCATGACATCAGGATTCTTTTTTGAAACTGTAGCATGAATATGTACTCCCAAGAAGATAGAGCATGCATAAAGACCTGTAATGCAAAACAGCAGGAAGGTGATTATATCAGAAAATATATACATTAATTTTGGAAGGGTAGAGATGAAAAGGACAGAAAGGGATTGAAAATAGAGTGTCATGAAGGAAATAATACAAATTGAGATTTTGAAGCTTAGTAATAAAGATTATAAATTCCAATAAAGATATGCCATTTGTGGGGAATAAAAAGCATAACAGCATTTCATATTCTGCTGTGTTGACTTTAGTCAACAAACAGCTCTTCATTTAAAAACATACACTAAGCAAAAAGTCTGATTTGGTGACTATGCTCACCAGAAGAGTCAGGACGTGGAAGGATAATTTTCTCTGATGGCTGGATACTTGGCCAAGAGCCAGAATGAGCACCGATGAGCACTCAAAACAATTAGAAAAGGACTCATTCCGAGTCAGCAGGCATCTGTGGACAGAGGGATTATTAATCTGTCCTGACTGAAATGCTTAAGACACAGGCTTAGAACTGGAAAAGCCAGTGAGCGGGGAAAGACACACTCTGTCAGAGTCAACTAAATGTCCAAGTACTCGGGACACAGATGTGACAGGAAATGCAGTTGATTAACACCAATGGCTTTTTTGTTTGTTTGTTTTTACACTTTTAAGAGAAAAGTTTGAGTGCTAAAATATCCTGATTGACAATGTTTAAATTTTAAGTAAAATCTAATACATCATTTCTCCATTTCCCTTTCCTTCTTCTAGCCCCTCCCATGTGGCTTCTGCCTCCCTCTCAAATTGATGGCCTATTTTTCTTTTGAATATTATTGTTACACATACCTATATGTAAACACATGAATATATAAACTTACCCCGGTAAATCCATTTGGTGTTGCTTGTGTGAACACGATTTCAGGTCTGACCACTTTGTATTGGATAACCACTTAGGGTATCCCCAAGAGAGGCTAATCCTTACTCTGTGTAGTTATTAGTTGTCTGCGGTTCTTCATCTGGGATTGGATCCCTTGAGGTGTCCTCCCTCTTTATTAGTGTGTCCACTGATGCTGTCCTTGTTGATGCACCCATATTGTTGACATAGCTTTTACCACACACACACACACACACACTTGATGTGTGTGGTAAATGCAGAAATATATAACTTAGTCTGTTTGATATTTGATACAAAAAATGTCTATTTGATATTCTGTATGCCTTTTTTCTTAAGAGGTTTTCTTCAGTTTTCAACGTGGACAGAAAAACCAAATAAACACAGTTTTGTTTTAAAATTAAAATTCTTCTTGAGGGCTGGACAGATGGCTCAGCAGGTAAGAGCACTTGCTGCTTTTACGGTGGACCTGTACTTGGTTTCCAGTGCTCACATGGTAGCTCACGAGCATCTGTGACTACACTGTCAGGGATCCAGCCACTAAACACACACATGGTACTTATAGAGCAAAACGCCCACACTCATGAAATAAGGATAAATGAAAAAATGAAAAGTCTCTTTTATTCAAAGATACACTTTTCTTAGGAAATATTTTTATGGAGTTAAAGGTTTCTATGGAAACACTGGAGTATGCACGGACTTTCTTTTAAACAATAGCACTTCAGAGCTGGAACCAACATTTCACTACTATAGGTAACCATGTGACCTAGTTACAGGCCATTCCTTTGCAGAATTGTGGTCAAGGGGTCAGGACCTGTTCATCACCTTGTGGGTATAATTATAAATAGCTTTGAGGGAGAGAGAGGCAGGACCCAAGAATTGTTAGTTATTTCATAAGTGCAATTAGCTATATGTGTCTTCACCCTCGATTCATATAGCTTTGGCATATTGTTTCAACTAATAATCGTCGGGTAGATACTGAAAAGCTGATGGGAATTGCAGTGTATTTCTGAAAGCCATTTTTCTTGTAGTAACTTTGACATCCTTAATTTTGAAAATATTTTGAGATCAGATTTTGGGAACAAAGTCACCTAGATTTTCTTCTTCTTCAAAAAGTTTTACTGTCATCAATCTATTTCTAGAATTTTCCATGTCACCATGATGCAAAAGAAAGTCTCAAAGTCTCTGGAAAACATTATGGTGCTAGAAAATGATCTCTGGTGGGAAGGCATGTCCCACATCCAAAGTCGGAGAGAGAAAGAGAAAGTGACTTATAAAAGTGTGATTAGAGAGGCCTTTGAGCCCACTGGAAACCACCAATGACTGGATGGACCTTTGTGCTTGTTTCCTGCAAACACCCATCATTTAAATAGTCATACTTCCGCCTTTCTCACCCAGAGAATGAGAGAGCCAGAAACCCACACCCACTCTCCGGACAATAATCCTGTGTTTATATCTATCAGAAGGGAATTTCTCACATGCACAAGTGTGCCTACATAGACAAAAACACCACATACAGGCAAACACACACACACACACACACACACACACACACGTAAACACATGCACGCACAGTCTGGACAGACCTCCTTATACATTTTCATTTGTTAGAAAGTCCATGGCCCCTTTAGAACTAACTGCTCAGGGAGCAAGTCAGCAAATCTACTATGGGGTTGCTAAGCTCAAGACTGTGCCATGAGAGCCTGCTGTAACTCCTCTCTAACCTGAAGAGAAATCCATGACTTCCTAGAGCATGAAGAACAAAGAATCTTCTCACTGGAGAGGCAGGTCATGAGCACATGTTTCTTCCTGTCTCATCCGGGAACCCTGACCATGGGAGTGAGGTGCATAGGACAGCTTCAGAGTTTGCATTGTCTTCTTGCCCTGCTTGTCCAGAAGTCCAGAGCTGAGTCATCCTGATGGGAAGCATGGAACTGGGGGAAGGTGGTGTGATGTCTTTGGCGCTCTAGCTTGGTAAACCTCTGTCAAAGGCTAAGGAAAGTGAGCTTGGGGTGGCTTTGTCCAGCCTCTCCTTTCTCTTTTTGCTTTGGCAGACAGCTGAATGTATGTATGCCTTCTGTTTCAAAGGAGGATCGGGACACAAGGAAACTCAGCTTCAGCACAAACCTGAAATTTTCCAGGTGGCTGAACACTGAATTATGTATTCAAATCCCTGCCTGCTCATTTCCAAGTCTCAGCTTCAGAAGTCAGCTTGCTGTAGCACATGGTTCACCAGTCATCAGACTCTGTGAGACGGAGGATTGAAAACAAGGAAACATTTGGGATGGAAGCCTCTCCACTTTCCACGATGACTGAGCCCACTGGAACATGCGCTTGTCGTCTTTCCGTGTTCATAGGACATGCACTTGCTAGGACTCCTTATTTATTTGACCTGGTTCATGGCAGTGAACGCCTCTCTCAGGACTTCCTGGGATTTCCTTTGTCTCTGGTCTCTCATTCATCCCCACTGGCATGTGATCTCAGAGCAGCCCTCCAGTCCAGGACAAGCCCGTTTGTTTCTCTAGGTTACTACTACTCTGATCATCAACATTGCCTTCTAGCTTTCAGGTCATTTCCCATCCCTTACCTTTAGTGTCTTTTTTGGCGTCACTTTCAACATTATACACCTCCAGAGAGGAAACGGGAACATTGGGACGGACACCTGTCACCTTCTGACTGAGTGTTTGTGTTTAGGAAAGTGAGTTCCACCAGTCAGGGAACCAACAGACACCCTCACAGGCATCAGAGCCCTTGACGAAGACATCTGCAATGAGTTGAGCATATTTGTAGACATCTATTATTGTTTAGGAATATTAGAAATGATGCCATTGGGTCAATGCACACACAGTGGTGGCTTGTCTTGTTGGCAGCCAGCCTCGCCAGCTGTGTAACCAGATGTCATAAATGAGAGCTTGCTGCAGAGGCTGGGGACACACAGGCTTGGAGTGCTGCCACCTTTAGGAGAGCTGATTGTACAGTAATGTGTGTCTGTGATGTTGGGAGACATATGTGGGCTTACAGGGTACCAAAGAAGACTGGAATCTGTTCTTTGCCTGTTTCAGAGAGCCAAATGTGCTGTTGATAATTACAGTTCTGGTGCTCGCTTCGGCAGCGCGTGCACTAAAATTGGAATGATACAGAGAAGATTAGCATGGCCCCTGTGCAAGGATAATTACAGTTCTGTGTTGGAAGAACCTGTGAAATGGGCTGTTGTTCCATTAAGAAAGAAAAAAAAAAAAACCACTAATAAAAATATAATGTGAATGTAATGTACTTTTTAAAAAGGTAATCTTTTATTGATTCTTTGCGAATTTCACATCATGCACCTGAATCCCACTCATTGCCCAGTCCTCCCACACCTGCCCTCTATCCTTGTACCTACCCCCTCAAAAAACAATAAAAAGAAAAGAATACAAACTATCTGACCAACCCCCAAATACAACATGCTTTTAAACACTACATCTAACATAGCTGATTACAAGTTGAGAAAAGACTTACCAATGTATCTTCTTGGAAGGTATTAGATGGTGAAATCCCTATGGTTTCTCATGCATCTCACAGTTAAGACATGTTATACTTTAGTCCATAGAATGTTTTCATGAAAGCTTTGTTTTTACTTTGAAGATTTTTTTTTTCTTTTAGAAGTTAGTGGAAATATTGCTGGTTATTTTGAAGCAGATTCAAGGTCTGGCTAAATACCAAGGTAAATCTACCTAAAATTAAAAATTGATGCATTTTGAAATGGATAATAAAATCCTCAGGTTTCTTCAATTCTTACTATACTTTGAGTACCACTTCCATAGATATATAACAATTAAAAAGCACTTTCTTTGCAAAGAAATGCTCATTTCTATAGAGGCGATATTCTAAAGTGCAGGTATACTATATGAACATATTTCCATGTGGGGACATATGGTCATTTTAAAAAATGACACAATAATTCTTTCCTTGTACCTCCGATGCCTAGGTCCTCCCCACACTTCTAAGGTTCTTTCTGAGGATGGAATAGGGAAATGTGCTTGCGTTTACACGTCTTGTATACCATGGACAGGTCTAAATCCCTTTTACTTGTCAATTTGAAGGTGAAAATTCTCTTATTTGTGGTGTAAGTGATAGTTTCTCTGACTTCAATGAAACACAGGCTTTGGCGGTTTTTATTGGTCATTTGAGCCGCTCTGTGGCTCTGCTTGTCAGGTTCACAGATGTTCTCACTTTCAATCATCAGCAGCTGCTGGCTCTTGAATAGGACCTCTCCTTCTGAGCCTGTGGCCCTTTAGGAAGTTAAGGAGTACTCGCCCATGCTTCCATGGGCTGCTGGGATACTCCCATGAAAATTTCAGATATTATAAAAGGGCAGTAGTTGATAAGTTAAAAATTAAAAAAAATATTGTTTGTGATACTGGATCCTTTATTATTGAGTCTTTCTTTCTTTCTTTCTTTCTTTCTTTCTTTCTTTCTTTCTTTCTTTCTTTCTTTTTGTTAGCACTTAGGCTCCTGTCACACTGCTCTGACATGGTCTGAGTATGTAATCCACAGCAACTGAGACACTTCTGGTACTTTCCCTAGCTCCCCTGCATATAACAATTCATCTCTGCTCTTGTGGGATGGTCAGGAAGGAGACGCGGATACTGACTTACATTTATGAAAGTAGCATCGACTTCAGTATAGGTGGGAGCTAAGTGAGAAAAAAAATTTTTTCATCCAGCATACTGTGTAGGTGAAGGCCCAGCCTTTGTCCCTGCAACAACATTGTCGCCTGCCAGGTTCATGACTGAGAACTGTGCAGTAGAGGTGCACAAAGGACAAAGATTTCTTCAGTTTATGATTGTGTGTTGAGCTTCTTCATGGCTGTCCTTGGTCAAATGCTACCTGTGGGCTGTGGGTTGGGCACATGTGGCATTACATGGAAAGACTCCAAAAAGTATGCTTACAGTTATCTACATTCGTTTGTGGTATTGGAGAAAAAGCAAACTGTCTGGAAATCTTAATCTTTACCTAATTATATTTGTTCCTGACTTGGCTGTATTTCTTGTATATGGTTGTATTGTGCTAATTCTTTTTAAAGACAAGGAATATGTGTCTGCCTGCACAAGCATGTGAGTGAGCATGCACGTGCGCATGCACACACACACACACACAGAGACATACTTAACATAAGAAGCACAGGTAGTTCCTATCTATGACTTTAACCTTCTGTCTTATCTATGGTATCAGTCTTTGCTGTTGTTAAGACAACCTAAGTGTTTTCATTTGATTCTTTACTCCCAAGACAAGCTCCTATGAAAAATAAGCATGTCAGATAAGTAAAACAAGCATGGATTACTTTAGTTAAACATTAAATAGAGTGCAAAGTACCAGACCCTGATAAGAGAAGAATGTGGCTTTCCCAGCGAGAAGCTTTAAGGAGGTCTAGCTGGCTTTGTAAATAGCAACCGGTATCAGCACGTGTGCTGAAATATGATGGCAGGCTCCACTGGTTTTTAATAAACTTCTATTTCTATTTTACTTACATTCAAATTTTCATAATAACCAGTTTTAAGAGAGTAAATGGAAAAGAATATTCAGTCTTTTAAAGTAGATAAATTGGGTAAACTAGGTAAATAAGTGTTTAAATATTTAAACGTTAAAAGTCAATAAACTAGGTAATCGAGTAAGGGTTTAATTATTCTGAAAATACCTCTTGGCTGACTGCATGGACTTCCATGTGAATGAGAAACTACCATTTTCTCTACCCCAGGAGGCAATCTGGTCACTAGGGCTGTTGCCTTCCAGTGTCCTGGTTTCTGAGCATGTGCAGTCATCCTCTTTACTGGCCAAGAGTTGGACACAGCTCATAAGCTGAGACCTGACACTTGGATGTATTTAGAAGTCTGGGAAGTCCACAGAAGCCCATAAACAATCAGTCTTGCCTGAGGAATTTCCCAAGTTTATGAATCCAAAGGACTCATCCTATTCCTGAGTCTCCACAGAGTTCACTTAACCCAAGCCTGGCGGAGACCGGAGTCAGATCCCATACATGCAGAGCACTTGGTTACAGGACAATATGGACACCTTAATACAATCAGGAACTCAGCTTCTTAGTTCTAAAACCCTGCTTAAAATAATCCCAAGTTCGAAGGCATTTGGTAGAGGGAATGTTATGATTGACTTTTTGTAGACACTAGTCTGGAATTTATGGAGTATAATGGAGGGGACACAGCAGACCTACTTATTTGGATGGGTTTAAATCTAGATCTTCTCTGCTGGGTGTATGCCCAGTGGCTGAAACTCCAGCTATACAAGCATAATGACTGTAGCTTGCCTCTTTGGTGTTTATGAAAGTGTGTGCAATGTTTCAGAAGGCAGCGAGGGATCCTGAGGGCTAGATGATCAGCTAGACACCCCAAGAACCGTGAGCTTGAGAAAGACTCTCCAAGATCTGTGAGTTCCAGATAGACTCCCTAAGACCTGTGAGCTCCAGAAAGACTCCCCAAGATCTATGAGCTTCATACTACAACTTAATTTTCCCAATACCCAAACTCTATGCCCAGTGAACTCTTCTGGTACTCTCTCTCTCTCTCTCTCTCACCCCCACCCCGTGTGTGTGTGTGTGTGTGTGTGTGTGTGTGTGTGTGTGTGTGTGTGTGTGAGACTCCACATCCATACCCAGGGATTTTTAGGTTATCATACAATTGAACTACATTTCATTAGCTCATTCTTAAATATGAATTGCATAAACTTCTCAGAAACCATGAAAACTAGAATGCAGAAGAATAACAATATTTAATACTTATGGAGAAATGACAATTTACTTGGAACCCTGCTTTTAAAAACCAACTGTCGGTTCAGTGTAAGGCTGTCATGATTAGATACTCAGTGTCTTAACCTTTTTGTTTCTGGTGTCCTTTTTGTTTATTAAAATGAGGACTAATGTAAGTATGGATGGCATGGGCTTAGAAGTCAGGAGAATCAGACTAAGAACTATAGGCTACTGACATTTGACTATTTCCCCCTTCTCCTGAAGACTTCAGCATGGTGGGTGCACATGAATCCTGGCAGAGAAAGGTCTGAGGTATCAACTGAACAAGTGTCCTTCTCAATGTGCCAAGAGTATATTGCTGCCTGGGTGTTTTCTATCTGATGGCACATCATTTTAACTCGGAACAGTGCAGGCTGTAGCTGTAGCTTAGTGATAGAGTGCTTGTCTAGCATGTGCAAGGCCCTGGCACTAAATATTTTCAAAACTATTTACATGATCTTGAAAGTATGGTCACATTTTAAAGGACATAATTCAAGTCTGTATTCTGTAAAGTCTTCATGTTTTGTCTTCATGCTTTTTGTCAACATGCTTGACTCACTATTTTAATCATTCAGGATTTTGCTTAGTCATCAACATTTGGTTTAATCTGTATGAATTCCCAAGGTGACAATATTTGGTTCTTTGTGTATGTGTGTGTGTTTTGTAACTGATCCTGTGCTTTGTCCCAGAACTTAGAACATTGTCTGGCTTGTGGTAAATATTTTATAAATATTACAGAATGAAAAAAACCCAGCAGATGGTGACTTTGGATGGAGCAGACCCTGTTTCTTCCATCATTTTATCTCCAGTCCTTTGCCAAGTGTCTGTAGGTCTACCTATTCCAGAAGCAATTGCTGGTTGAATGAATAAAAAATTAGATAAATGAAATCCATGGATGAGTTCTCTCAGGACAAAATAAAATGTAATGCTATTTCTATTCTGTTATTTTGATGCTAAGGGTTACTACTAGTCAACAGTAATAACAAATTTTTAAAAATGGGCAGAAGATTCCAATAGATATTTCTTAAAAGAAGACGTCTGAGTGGCCAATGATAGAGTAAAAAGGAACTGAGCACTGCATCAAGGCAATGAGCATCATGGAGATGTCACTTCACATCTTTTAGGATAGCTATCATCAAAATGATTTAACAAGCGTTGGTGAGAATGTAGCTAAAAAGGGAATCAACTACATTGCTGTGGGTGGGAATATAGATAGTTAAGGCCATATTAGAAGACAATTGAGGTCCTGCACAATATGAAAAACAGGGCCAGTGATATGGTTAGGTGGGTATAGACAGTACAAATCCCAAGGACTTAGGCTCCAACCCTAGAACCCACATGGTAGGAGGAGAGATCTAATTCTCAACAGTTACTCTCTGACCTCTCTATGAATGCTGGCCACCCTAAATACATAAACATAATGCAAAATTAGGAAACAGAGCTGATATGGTAACTTGACCAGAATTCAGCACTTGAGAGGCTGAGGTGTGAAATACAAGCTTTAAATCTGAGCTAAAAACTATTCCCAGCTACCTAGTAAGACTTTGCCGGAAATAAATAAGTGAATGAATAAATAAATAGTAAAACCACAGAATGATCCAGCAGTGTTGCTACTAAGTATATATCTGGATGAAACAAAATTCCAAAGAAGTTATTTATACTTTCATGCTTGTTACTGTGCTGTTCATAGCACCAAGATACTGAAATGATGTCTGCTAAGACATGAATGGTACAGAAAGGGTGTATGTGAATACTATTTGAGTCATTTAAAAAGAAGGCCCTTTCCTCTGCACTTTGTAGCAAACATGAGCAAGGACAACACTGTGCTAGATGAAATAAGCCAGTCATAGGAAGACAAACTGTATCATGCCACTTTAGGCAAACCTAAAGTTTGAAAGTAGAATGGTAGGTGCCATTTATTTGATCTGTTTTTCTTAATGGTTTTACTTACTGGTTTTTATTTAATTTTTATTTTCAATAAACATTTTAATTACACATGTTTGTAGGGTACAATGTGGCAATTCTGCTTTTATATAATATACTGACCATCCTGGGTGATTAATATTTCCATTTCCTTACTACTTTGCATTCAGAATCTTTAGCCTCTTCTAGTTAATTAGATAATGTATAGCAGGATATTATGAATTGCAGCCATTGCACTGTGCTATAGAAAATGGGACAGTTCCTTCTGTCACCTAACCTTTCTTTACTGGTAACGCACACTTGAAATGCTAGTTTCTAAGTTGGAACTACATTCTGTAATTTGTGTATTATCTTAAAAATCAAAGAGTAAACACATTGCCCCAACATCATTCGGAGACAGGGCATAAGTATGGCCACTGAGCACATTTTAAAAGGATTGTGAATAGTAAACATTTCAATTGCATTTTGATTTAGCAACAAAGCAATCAAACCTAGTGACTCAATTTTCATGGGAATGATCGTTGAAAGGGAGCAGATGAAAAATGCTTATTTAATTGGGAATCACCACATTAAGGAAATTTATCTTATTTCCCATCCCAAATGGTACTGGTATAAGTCTATAAGAAAGTATCTCTGGCCATAAACAAGGATAACTTGTGATCTTGTCAAACATGCCTCCACACAGAAAGGCTACATGTGGCCTACAGTGTCTGAAATTGCTTCATGATAAAGCAACATTTGGAGAATTTGATGTTCTCCTACTATTAATATTGGGAAGTAATTATTAGGACGTAAATTAATGCATTCTCTAATCAGGGCAGGATTGCACAGATAGCTTTTTATAAAA
This sequence comes from Phodopus roborovskii, assembly GCF_943737965.1. Classification (NCBI taxonomy): domain Eukaryota; kingdom Metazoa; phylum Chordata; class Mammalia; order Rodentia; family Cricetidae; genus Phodopus; species Phodopus roborovskii. The sequence goes on along the minus strand of NW_026126563.1, from coordinate 20,135,895 downwards.
TACCAAGGACAAAGTGGAAGGTGCTTTCCTTGCATTTCTTTATTCCTTATTTAGTGTCTATTAGATCAGCAAATCTTACTGCTGTTACCTCCATCCCCATCCTACCACAATTACACCAATTCAAGGTCCTATCTCTTACTCCTTAGACTACTTTATGCAAGCCTTCTAGCCATCTTACTATTGTATCTCTGATCAGTTTTTATTATAGCAGTTGGAGTGACCATTCAAAATATTTAACGAGATCACACCTTCATAGTATTTATTTCAAAAATTTATTTATTTAGCGTGGGAGGGCAAATGAGCCACACTAAATAAACTTTTAGAAGTTGGTTCTCTCCTGCTGTGTGTTTTCAGGGATCCACTCAGTCAACAGGCTTGATGGCATGCACTTTTATTCATCTATCGAGCCATTCTTCCAGTCCTCAGAGCATTTACAAACCTCCCAATAGTAGGATATAATGGGCAATGTACTCCCCTTGGATGTAGAAAGAATCTGTCATTTGTTTCTAACCAATGTCTGATGACTATGGTGGTTGACTATCACTCTCACAGGTTGCAGATAACAAAGGCAGTGGGATGTCACTATCCAGGATTCTGGAACATGACAAAAGAATCCCTTGTGTTAGCTAGCTTGCTCTACTTTATCTTTGCTGGCTTTGAAGTAGCAATCTGTCAAGCTGTGAAAGGCCCTTGCGGAGAAGCTTGCATGACAAGCAACTGTGTGTGGCTTCAATTAACTGAACAAAACCCTGAAGCTCAACACTTGAATAGAGCTAATTACTTGGAAGAGGTATCAAATCCCCAGTAAGGACCCAGGTCTCATTCATCCTTGATGGCAACTGTACATTAGACCCTAATCAGAGGATTCAATTTGGCTGTCTTCCACTCATGACCAGCAGTAGCTGTGTGGTCATAATTTTGTGCTATTTTGACTTGCAAAGTCAGTGGTAATTTGTTATACAATAGATGAGTACTATACAGGTTTATTGTCTCTCACTTGCTAAAATTATAATCTCCAGTGCTTAGAAGACTACTGGCCATGTAGTCTGTAATAGTTATTTGTGAAAAAAAATGAATAAAAACAATAGATTATGAAACAATTCAAATACAACACTGAGTCAGTACATGATGTCCAAATGATTGAGTAAAGCTAGATTTCAACAGCAGGTCAAGGACTGCAACAAGGAAATTATTTTACTTCTGGGTTTTGTTTTAGTTTTTTTTTTTTTTTTTTTTTTTTTTTTTTTCTTTTCCTTCCTTCCTCCCTCCCTTTCTTCATTTCCTTTAGATTTATTTTTGTTTTTAGTTGTGTATGTGTCTGCCTGTCTCTCTGTCTGTCTGTCTGTCTGCCTGTCTCTCTGTCTGTCTGTCTGTCTGCCTGTCTCTCTGTCTGTCTGTCTGTCTGGCTGTCTGCCTGCCTATCTGTCTGTATTATGCACATACCCATTCGTGCCTGCAGAGGCCAGGAAAGGGTATTGGATTTCCTTGAGCCTGGAGTTACAGGAAGTTGTGAGCCACTCAATTTGGGTACCAGGAACTGAACTCGGGTCTTCAAAAGCAGCATGTGCTCTTAATTCCCGAGTCATTTGTTCAGATCCACTTCTTATTTCTTAAAGTCTTTGTTTATTTGAGACAGGGTTTCTCTGTGTAGCTCTGGCTGTCCTGGAACTCACGCTGTAGAGCAGGATCATCTCAGATTCACAGAGATCCTCCTGCCTCTGCCTCCCGAGTGCTAGGATTAAGCCACTATAGCCTGGCACTTCTCATATCTTAAATGATAATGACAATGCTTATTTCGTGTATGAGTAAGTCATAGGGAGGGATTAAAAAACACAGCGTTTATCACCTAAAACCTCATTAGCATACAGGACCTACAGGACACTAACTGTAGGACAGAACTCCACTTTTCTGTTTGTTTTCAGCTTTTCTCAAAAGGAAAAGGAAATAGAGTTTGTAAATATCATATAGCTATGGAAATTCTTAGTGTGTGTTTAATGAGGACTTTGGAATTTAAGAGAAAAGCAAGCAAGCTTGATGTAAGGAGGAAAGACAGGCTTTTTTTTTTTTCTTTCAATATCAAACCATGATTTAGAAAGGCATCAACAAAAATCACTAACACAGTAAAGATAAAACTTTTAAGAAAAAATTTGGGAATTTAAAAGCTATTTTGAAAACACTTAACATTTACTTAACATATTGTGATGGGTACCCATCTCTTATCAGGGCTATAACTGTGTACTTCAATGTATATTCATTTAATGTACAATATAAGAGCACTGCATAATGGAGCTCATTTTATAAGTAAAAAGATTCAAAGAAAAGTTACTTGCTTTCTGTTAGATCTGTATTACTTGCTCTTTCTTGACTTCACATCTTAACAACTATACTTTTACTTTTCTGGCCTCTAGGGGTAATATAGCCCATGGGAGGCATTGAGGAATGAGGGAGGGAGGGAGAGAGGGAGGGAAGAAATGGGACAGAGAGAGAGAGAGAGAGAGAGAGAGAGAGAGAGAGAGGGAGAGAGAGTTGGGTTATGTCTCCTATTATCTTAGCTCCTACTTCTCTAGGAATAGTCCCTTCTCTTTGGCTATACTTCCAATCAGGCAGATCAGTTTTTATGATCTTAGCTATATGAAGTCATCTCTGCTTTAGCTCCCACTAGGCTCTGGAAATATCTTCACCTCCTGGTGGTTCTTCTGGCCTTGGATAATTGACCTAATTCCTATTGTTATGAATCTCTTTACTCTTATGATCCTTTGATGGACATCTGAGCAGTTCTATTGTCTGAATAACAAACTTCATAATTAAGCATCCTTTATTTGAGGAACAAATTTATTTCTACTTCCAGCTTTAGCCTAACTCAAGTTTTAATTATAAAATCCAAGTAAAAATTTAAAATAATCTTCAAAGCCCTTGCTTTTGTTATTATGAATAAAATTTTACTTTCAAGGTCAAAAAAAAAATGAGTATGTTTCATATGACCATCTGTCACAGAGTAATTAAATATAATTTCATTATATAAAAACATGAGACTCAGTATATTAATTACTATATATTCTAAAAAGTATGTTGTTATCTTATAAACATTATTGCTTAAACAATATTCAACAATAACTAAAGACTTTTTGTTATTTTCACAATATAACTTTTGCTAAGCAGTGTCCCACACTGATTATATTTTGTTGACTAAAATTTTAAATATTTTATGAAAAAATACCCCAATGCTGTACTTGTATAATTTCTAAGTATTCTTGCTCTTGCTATAATGTAGAAATGTAAGGTTACAAACACTCTATAATCAATTAACTTAATTGGCTTTGTTTGAGAAAGTAGAGTTTGATGAAGGAAGACAAAGAAAATGACCTGAATCTTGATGGTTTCTGAGATTTTTAGGGTCAAGCTGGTGAATGCTTCTCAAAATTGCTATTTATCGTTACATCTATTTTTATTTGAACTTTCAGATTTAAACTTGAGTTTGGAAAGGAATCCAGGAAATTAATTATTTGAAACCATTATAAGCCAGCCCAGGTTTAAAGTGCTTTTGGTTGAATTCTCAGTAGAAGAATCCTTTACCTGATCTGGTATAATGATAAGCAGCAACAAATACTGCATTGGGAGATGACTTTGAAAGAGATGTATTGATTATATAGAAAAGATTAACAGCTGAAATACTAAGACTTTTGCTTCCAACTACATTGTACAAAATAGTAGCTTAGAATTTTCGACCCCTCAAAGCTGTCATTTTGAATAAGGTATGATTTAGAACCACTATAGAGTAAACAAAATATGAAATCCAAAATTCAAGTCTCAATACAGCTTCAAATATACCTTAAACTCCACATAGTACTTTTCTGTACTCTGAAGCAATCTGTAAAAAGAAGTTAGAAATTGGGAACAAATGTGCAGATTTGTATTTTATAATTCAGTTCAGCAATAGCAGACTAAGAATTCACATCTTTCTGAAGGTATGAAAAATTCTTAGCTAATTCTTAACCCACAATTTTACTGAATGGTGGAACTTCCAGTGGTGTTCTTGGTTCTAAGCTGCGCAGTTCTGTATAGAACATTACAACTTTCTTTGTTACAGTTATGTAGAAGTGTGATCTTATCTTTTAATTTGATGGCCTCCTTCCTTGTATGTAGCATAGAGACTAAATCCTCTATTGTTTTCAATGGTTCATCTATAAATATATTTAGAGTTTTAGAAATTGAAATATATGTATATATATATATACACACATATGTATATATATACATGTACATGTACGTACATACATACATACATACATACATATATATGTGTTCTTATTTCATTTTTGCCTTGTCTGGTTTTGTGATTTCTTCTTTTACTAAGAATTTTTTTAAATTTTACCTCTGTATTTAATTATATTTTAAAATTAGTAATTTTCAGACTTTTTTTACAAAATCATTTTACCTACTATAATTTATTCTTGATTGTCCACTTTCTCCCCTTTTCTCTCTATTCTTTTGAACTTTGAGGTTCCTGTACTGTCAACACACTGACCTAGTTTTGTGTCTGGGAAGTGCAGAGTCAGTTCCTGACTGGAAAGGCCTGTTGGCTTTCTCTTGCTTCCCTGGTGACTTTGGCTGCACCTGTGGCAAGAGTTAGTTTGAGCTTAGGTGGTGTTTCCAGTCAGTGCCCTCATTTAAGCTACCAGCCAGGCCTGCATACTCATGTGTAGAGGAACAAGTCATATGTCTACTATTTCATCTGTCTTATCATTAAATTTTAATGTGCAAGTATATGATTTTGTGTTTTTAATCCTTCTTCAAAATAGAGCAAAGGCTTTGCACCACTTTTCCTACTTATTCAGGAATGTGTTTCTGAATGCAAACACATTTATTTTTCTCACAGCACACTGGCAGTTTCTTTTCCTTGAAATATGCCTTATATGTGTGAGCGACACAGCAGTCATGGAGGTCATGTTACAAAGTCTCCTTATATCACCTCTTACTAGTCCTTTGCTTTATAAGTGTAGTTTAAAAGAATATAAAGACATTGTCACGATGATCCTGGTTTGCCTTAATGACTTTTATAGGAGCTGACCTTAAGTGCACAGAAATTCACCTGATCCCCAACTGTAACAAAACTTTAATGTTTCAGATGGACAGGTGGAATAGGCTTTAAGAGAAAAATACAATCTTAGAATAGTGTTAATAAATAGTACATCCAAGGTCCAGGGTTTGATCCCTAGTGCTACAACAAATAAAAATAGATAAAGTAAAAACTAAAATAATATAAAATAGTGTAAAAATACTGTGATACCTTTAAGAGAAATGTTCAAAAGTTGTTCAGTACTTATTCTTCTTACTGGAACTGGCTGGGTTCATATACACATGTGCCTGGACAACATATCATATCTAAACACTTCAGGCCTCCCTTTGAAGAACTTTCACACCCTGTACTAAGGTCTCTGGTGGCCCATCTGTTCCTTAATGGTATACTGTCATTTGACAGTGGCCAGAGACCGCTGAGGAACAGGTCTGTGAAGCTGTGTTTTCAAGGTGGGGGAGCAGTTAAACACTATCTCCAAATGTTACCAAATCAAGATTAGAGACAGTGAATCTCTCTGTGACTCTCAAATCATGTCTACAAATAAGTTTCAGAAGTTGTACTTAGAAAATCTTCTATGGCCAGTAAAATGGCTCAGCAGGTAGAAGCACCTGCTTCTAAATCTGATGACCTGAGTTTTGATCTTTAATACCAACATGGAAGAAGAGAATGAACATTCACACTAGTGAAAAAAAAAAGTCAGCCTTCAATGTTATGGTACCCGCTTTCCAAAGCGTCAACTCTTTATGAATGTTCATTTAAACAGAGCCCTGTTGTTTTTCTTGAGCATTATATAAAATTACTCAGTTGTGTGTTTGGATTTGAATTTCTGCATTTCCTGTAAATAACTCTGCTTGTTGAACAAACAGCCTCAAGTCACCTGATTCAATGTCTCCTGCAGCCGGATGACTGCAGGGGTGAATAATCAGGATGTGGGCTGGGAAGAGACCCTAAAGTAGTTTTAAGTAGTACACTTGGCTTTCACATCCTTTCAGGACAGTTTTATACTTTGCTCTGGACTTTTATTTTTTGCTCTATTTCAGAATCGTATGGCTTTCTTTATATTGGGCACCATTTTTATAAACCTTCATTTTTTTTTGTAGTTATGTTACATTTTAGTGACAATTTCAGTTCATTTTTGAAATGCAATGACTTTTGTTGCTAAGCCTCTAGCTAATGTAGTGAGATTGTGCTCCAGGCTTTTGCTGGCGTCATTGAGTTGAATATTTCCCGATGTTGGCATCTCATGGTTTGACTGAACCACTGAGCATATGGAGCATGGGGTAAATTGACAGACCTTTCCTTTTCCATCTCCCAGACTATTAGAAAAAGGTTTATTATTTTATGAATGTTTTGCCTGCATACATATATGTGCACCGCGTATGTGCTTGGTGGCCAAGGAGTTCAGAAAAGGGTGATGGATCCCCTCGAGCTGAAACTAAGGATGGCTGGGAACCACCATGTGGGTGTAGGGAATTGAACTCAGGTCGTCTGCAAGAAGAGCAAGTGCTCTTAACTGATAATCTATCTCTAGAGCCATTCCCGGGTTATTTTTTTTTAAAGTATACTTTTTTATGTATAGCAATATAGATTGCATATTAAACAATAGTGTAATAAAATGATTTGGTCTAGTCCTAAACAGAAGAAAACTTTCAGGTTACAAAAGCCTTCCACCAAGACAAATTAAAAACCAGTTCTCCTAAGTGGGCTGATGTGACAAATGTGCTCAGTCACTAGTCTTGTTAATTCCTAGAGCACTGGAGGTCAACAGACTACAAAAGCCAGCCCAAATTTCACAGTTACTGTCTCAGAGGAATAGGATGTGTTGGATTGCTCTTGTTGCTTCGAGAAATTGAAGGTAGTTGAAATGATAGGCAGACACGCATACACAAAAGGAAAGCAAGCAAGCAAGAGTGAGAAAGAAAAAGGAAGAAAGGAAGGAAAAAGAAAAAGAAAGGAAGAAAGAAAAGAAAAGCATCAGAATATCAGAGTGGAAACCAGGGGAGAGAAAGCTTTAAATCTTTTTTCCCACGTGCCCCTTTGCCTATACTCCTCATGTTTGGTCTTGGTCTCCTTAAATTCTCCCTGTTTTAAAACAAGGGCATAATGCTGGTGGATAGGGTGGCTCAGTGGGTATAAGCACTCGCTGAGCAAACCTGGCAACCCAAGTTCAATCCCCATAACCCATGATAGAAGGAAAGAAGCGACTCCTAAACGTGGTCTTCTGACCTCCACACATGTGCTAAGGTACACACACACTCACACACAATTGACAGTAAAGAGACACCCAGCAAATGATACTTACTGTATTTTTATATTTATTTATTTACTCTTTGTCTGCTTATGCATGTATATATTTGATCTGGTGTACACATGCCACGCCCATGTTTGGATGTCAGAGGTCAGTTTTCTCTTTCCATCATGTGGTTTCTGGGGATAAAGATCAGGTTGCCTACCTTGGCAACAAGCAGTCCACCCACTGAGCCATATTGATATCCAAATATTCTTTGTTCTTGAAGGAATTTAGCTCAACTATAAGCTTCTTAAATTTCCTATCAGGTACCAACAGCAAAAATGTCATATTTAGCAGAGGTTTCCCAACTATAGATTTATCTGTTTTTTTTTTTTTCACAATTTTAGTTTTGATCAATTACCCTTAGGGTCATGGAAAGAATTTTAGACACTGCCTGGTTTCCATCATTTTCAAAGTTCCCGGCATTAGATCTAAAATTCTGTTTTTTAAGTATTCTTGTTTATATTATAATAGCTAATTCTGACCTCAATTGAAAGAGGTTGAAGAAATTGCTTATAAGCAATTTTTTCTCATTGACCTGTTGTTTATCTCATGCTCAAGTAGAAAATTGAACCTCAATTTTATTCCCATAATAAACAACATGATTTTTTCTCTTTTGCTTTGTATCTTTATGGAGCCACCATTCCTGTACTGATGTAGCCATCATTGCAAAGCTTAGGACAATAGTGGACAGGCACAGCAACTCAATGAGATGTTACCTGGATGTTTCTAGAGGCATGGGAATCCCTTCCTGCACACACACACACACACACACACACACACACACACACACACAGTAACCCCTCCCAATAGATCTAGTTTAACCCTGAAAACCCCATCTATAATATGATCAGTGGGAATGGAATCTCATTTCACCCCACCAGAAATGATGAAAAGTTATTTTGAAAGTGTTGCTGCTATTTTAACCCATGTCCGGGATCATCACTAATAACTGTTGTCATGTAAAGCTTAAAGGTTAATGACACCAGAGGGCTGAGTTTGTCCACTTGCCTGGGCTAGGGAATGCCCGGATATTTGGTAAAGGTTGTTTCGTGTGTGTGTGTGTGTGTGTGAGAGAGGGGACATTTCTGGATGGGATTATTACCCTTGAATTGAATGACATGTGAATAAAACTGATTCAGACAGCTAAAGGTGAGGATGGAGCTCCAAATAACAGGAGCCTCTATGGCCTGCCTTTGAATTAGGACCTTGGAGTTTGCTTGGAGTATTGTTTTCATTCTTGGACTCAAACTTAAGCATCAGTTCTTTCTAGGTCTCCAGTCTCCCAGCATTCCTACAGCAATTACACCATCAGCTCATTCCAGAACTCTGATTCTAATTATACCCCAGCTCCTTAGACCTTCAGCTTGGTGACTCATTCTGTACATTGTAGGACCAGCCTACCTGCAGAAGTACTTGATTTGATTCTCTTAAATAAATTTCATCTTTGAAGATCCTAGGCTAATGCAAATGATTTAGTTTCAGATGTGCATTTTAGGAAACAACCTTGTTTTTAACTCACAACATCCCTCTACACACACACACACACACACACACACACACACACACACACACACCATTTGCTTGGTGTAAAAAAAAAAAAAAAGAAGACAAAACCAACAACATAAAAACATTTGTAAGCGATCTGAGAAAAAAAAAACTAAAGCTGAAGTAAGATATTGTACAGGAAATACATTGGTGTTTATTACCATAATTATTATAATTTTCAGTGTTAGTCACAGTTCTTGTATCTTAGGTGGTGCTTTGACTTGAAGGAGAATAATAGAAACACTAGAACTATTTTTAAGAAATTACGTATTTAGGGCTCAGTGGGAAAAGGTGCTTGTCACCAAGCCTGACATCCCAAGTGAGATTCCTGGAAATTGCACTGTGTGGGGAGAGAGACCCTACTCTATAAGTTGTCCTCTGACCTCCACATGAGTTCTCTGATATGCTCACATATGCACAAACATGCATGTACTCACACACACAATAATTAAGCAAGTGTAAAAAAACTTACATACTTTCCGATGTTTAATCCTTTGAAAATAAAGGGAGAAAATGTATTTAGTACATTTCAGGGAGCAGTAGACACGGTGGGCATGGAAGAACCACCTCCTTGGTCAGGATTTTAAGGGGAAAGTTGTTCATTTGCCATATGTTAGCTATCTTGCCAAGGAGCAGAGCCTGATTACCTAACATTTGAAGTAGGTACGTTTTCCTCAGCAGGTGTCAAGTGTCTCTGTTTAAGAACTAAGTAAGCAATGGCAATAGTTGCCAGGTGTTAGACTTTGCTCCTTATGCAGAACTAGGAGCTTAGAGATACCTTTCGCCTTTATCACACAATCTCTAGAGAGGCTTATAGAATTTGTAGCACCTTTTGTTACAGTGGATCTGCAGCATCCTTTGCTGTGTCTGCTTTTGATGGTGAAGGACATAATGGGAAAGGAGTTGGCAACTCCAGGCTTCTTCAAGCCCATCTCCAAGTGACGGTGTGATGTCATTTCTTACCTACATAATGAATGGAATTGTCTCCACACCCATAAGACCCCATTTTCTCTGCCGACACTGCAACTTAAATTTATGCTGTGTGTTACAGATGTCTGCAGGAAGGTGGAGCAAAGCCATTAAAACGTGATGAGGAAGGCACGTCTAAGACTCACGTGCAGGGTGGCAGCTTGGACTTGGGGTTCCATTTTCCTAAGAGGAGTATTTCCTTTAGGGACTAATTTCTTAGAGCAAACAAGAAAAACTAGAAGATGTGTTCTTTGGTTGACTTGTCTTGAGGTGGATAAGCTATTTACAATAGGGCTACCTAGAGAGGAATGGCTAAGCTATCCATCCCCAGAGAGGAATGGCTAAGCTATCCATCCCCAGAGAGGAATGGCTAAGTGCACTGTCAGTGCTGCCATGACATCTTCCCCTGAGAGGCCACGACTTCCCTTCAGTAATGACTCTCCTGGGCTATTTCTTTTTCTTCTTCTTTTAAAAGTATTTCATTTATTCTTTGAGAATTACATATAATGTATTTTGAACATATTCTTTTTCCTTCCTCGACTCCTCCCAGATCTCCCCCATCTCTGCACACAAATTCATGGTCATTCTCTCCTTTAAACAACACCAGCAAAAAACCCTTAGAAAATAGGGATTCTGGTTTGTATGGGCATCCTGCTTTACCCTGGTTGCTATACCCATTGCCATTCCTTTGAAAGAATCTGATTTTCCCTCTCCCAGTAACTATAAACAGCTCTTAGAGAATTTATGCTCACCTTTCCTCTGACCTAAAAGGCTCACTTCTCTCTCTTTCTCTCTCTCTTTTTTCTCTCTCTCCATCCCCCTCTCTCCTTCCCTTCTCCCCTTCTCTCTTTGCATGTTTACACACTTGTTAGATACATGTTTGGGCATGCATGTGGATGTAGGCCAGAGGTCACCCTGTGTTTTATAGGAACTGTCCACCTTGTTTGTGAGACAGTGTCTCTCAATTGCCCGGGGTTCACCCAGAAAACTAGGGTAGCTAGGCAGTGAGCCCCTCCTACCTGTAGGCTTCCCAGGCAATGGGATTGATTAGATGTGTTAATTGCAATAATTCTCGGATGTTTTATGTGATTTCTGGGGATCAACCTCAGGTTTTCATACTATGCTACTTTCCTGCCCCAACTCTCTCCCTAGTCCTTTATTCTCATCTTTTACTACTTGTGAAGGTTCAAACAGTAGTTCCACTAAAACATGTTTAAGATGTCAATTAATAGCAAATTCTAGTCATTGTTATTGAATGCAAAGATTTGTAGTTTCTGTGGGATTTAACTCATCTCATTCACTGTTTAGACTTCTGTTTGTTTGTGGGCCAGGCAAGGTTTATTCCTAAGAGTAGTCTTCCAGTTTTGTTGAAAGGTAGAGCCTTGAAGAGAAATGTTCTCAGCTCAGCTCCTGGGCTAATAATCACCTCTCCTCTAGCGCCTCCAGGATTGCCTCTGGCTTTTACAGTCAGGCTCTATTACTTCCTGTTGTGGGGAGGGTAGCAAAAGCAGGAAAGGAATGATGCTATGAGGACAGCCTTCAGTCACACTTGCCCTGTTCAGTAAGGGTTGTTATCTTCTCTCTCATCTGTCTTCTTCCTCCTGAGTAGACTCACTTTTAACAGAACTCTGCCTTCTCTTCTGCTCACTCAACCCTCTCATTTCCAAACCTCGTGATAGTGATCTTGGTATCCATGGGCTCGTCTAATTTAGGGCATCTGTGGCTAGCACACCAATGCACTGCTTGCTATCAGTGTTCAGCCAGAGTGGAACTGGTCCACAACATACTCCACAACGATGACACAAGGTGCAGAGTGTCAGGTCCAAAGGGTATCCCGATCATTAAAAGGGGGCAGGCACACTGGCTCATCCAAAATTGAGTCTAGGCCCAGCTGCAGTTGGACTACGGGAGGAATTGTAGGCAGTTAGATAAAAGCCGGAACTCCTGAGAAATGTTTGAAGCCTGTTCACATCTGCCAAAAGGAGTCACCTCTCTTACCTCTGGCAAAAGGGGCATATGACTCCAATTAACATATACCTGTGGCAAGTATCGAGCAAGGTCCATGCTGATCCCCAGGCTTCCTCAGCCCCCACTCATATGTACTTGTTATATATTTCCAAGTCCCCTCCAACTCACGAGCTCCCCTTCTCCCAGATCTTACAACCCATTCTACTTACAACGTGGACCCTTCCCCCCCCCCCCCCCCCACCTTGCTTCCCTCTGCTTTTCCGAGAAACAGCCTTGGCAATTTGATGCCTTTCTTTTTCCACCTGCAGTGCAGCCATTTTGGTTTCACTACTGCACTCCCGAATACGAAGACACAGAGTCGGGTGGGGGATTGTTCTTGCAGCGGCAAGAGCCTCATTTTGTGACAGGAGATTTGAATTCCAAACATGGTTGGAAGTAGAATATTTAATGGTAGGTAACCATTCAACCTAACAGCTGAACTAAAGTAAAAAGCCTTAAGATTGAAGGAATGATGGGGTTGTCTAAAAATAAGAAATAAATGGAAATAAAAATAATTTGCATTGAAAAGTGGACTTTAAGGCATTGGGCCAAAAATTAGGTAGCAATGGAAGCTGAATAGCCCCAAAGGACAAAGAAGAAGCCTCACATCTGTGGGAAATACTAGCCTTGTAGGAGTTTCAGCTGTGCTACTCTGAGAACGTTGCTTTGGTGTCTACAGCGTGAACAAGGACTGCAACCCAAACATTTTTGGATTCCTTATTTTCTTTTCCTTCCTTCTTCCTTCCTCCTTCCTTCTTCCTTCCTCCTTCCTTCTTCTTTCCTTCCTTCTTCTTTCTTCCTTCCTTTCCTCCCTCCCTCCATCCCTTCCTCCTTTTCTCCCTCCCTTCTTTCTTTCTTCCTTCCTTCCTTCCTTCCTTCCTTCCTTCCTTCCTTTCTTTCTTTCTTCCTCTCTTCTTTTTTGAGTCAGTCTCTCTATTTTGCAGCCCAGGCTGTTCTAGAATTCCCTATACAGACCAGGCTGGCTTCAAACTCGTACAGATCCACTCAGCTCTGCCTCCTGAGTGCTGAGATTAAAGGCAAGCACTGCCACACCCAGACCATTTTTATATTTTCAAATACATGCCACATTGTGATTTCAGCAAGCTAAGTCTACATAAACCCTGACATTTAATAAGAACAGAGAGTTCATACAACTGAACTAAAAAATTGAAGATATGATTCTTCTGTTCTAGGTTAACTAATGTATTCTTCTAATGATTAAAACAAATACTGCTTTTATTCAGTGCAGGTATGCATGCCCCAAACTGCCAAGGACAACCCTGTTCCTGTTAGACTCAGACATCCCCTCTCTCAGGGTGGGTGTGGTTTATGTTTGAATACAGCAATTAAATGTCACCAATTCCTCTCTTCAGATTTATGCTTTACATTTTTCTATCACAACAAAAATATTTTCTGTTATAGCCAAAATAGAATCTTACTTTCTATTTGAACACTTTCTGGCCACCTTTAAAGAACAGGTATTAATAAAGATAAGAAGGTTGAAGTCAATGTCTGGCTTCATATTAACACGTTTCTTTTAAAATCCATACAATAGAGGAGCTCTTATATTGTCCAGGTCCTTCCAATTGGTCTACTGTTCATTGGCTTAAGAATTTCTGTAGCTGAAACATTCTTGGACACGCTCTGAAACCTGCACAAAGTTCTGGGCTTGATCAGGCAAAGCAGCTTTTAGAGAGAGAGAGAGAGAGAGAGAGAGAGAGAGAGAGAGAGAGAGAGAGAGAGAGAGAGTATGTGTTCATGTTGGCAGCAAATACTGATACTGCCTGTCAAGCCACAGGGCAATCTGAGGAACAGAAGTTTCCTTTCCAGTTAGAAAGTTATTAAAGCAGGAATTAAATCTTGTCAGACAAGAGAGATTTGTCTGAGCAATCAAAAGCATTAGAGACACAGGTGGCCTCCCTGTCCTTTGCTTTAAAGACTCTTTGGGGGTGGCTATTACTCAGGTCTCTACTTCCTGCCAGCATTCTCCTTCGGCTGCTGTTGTATGGTCTCTGTTTACAGCGCTGTTCTCAGTAACACTGTTCCGAAGCCTGTCTATCAGTGCCTGTGCCTCAGCCAGACTCAACCAAGACAAGCAAGACCCTGACACAGAACATTCTTGCCTCTCTCCACTGGAGTACTCTCCCCAGGAAGCTTGGTCTGATCACCCCTTACCAGTTCTGTCCTGCAGTGGCTATCTCAGAAGCCAAGGCGCTGCCCCCACAGGAAGCTATTATTAGGCCAGCGCTGTGCCAAGTACAACATTCAGAGAAAGGCCAGGAACAGTTAAGGCTCTTGGCTGCACAGGCCCTAGTATCTTAAGGAGTGTTTTCATTTCCTGTTTCTCTCTGGATCCTTACAAAAATTGTGTATTAGATGCAGTACCCCTCTTCCCACCACCACCCCACCCCACCTCATCTCCACCCCATCCCCATCCTTTACAAGAACTATTGAGCTAATACAAATTCAGGAGGGACAGATCTCAAACTTTCATTTTCAGACTGCATTTTTCCCACACAAGGAGACCAGGTTTACTTTGCTTTCTTTTTTATTCCTTAAGTCTCTCAAGTACAGTCTGTTCCTCAAAAGCTAAGAAAAACAAATGGAGAAGGGGAGGCAAGCCACATTTGAAGGCATTGAAGGTGAATTTGAAATGGAGATAAATTGGCTGTTCCTTTTGGAAGCATTCTGGGAGAGTAGAATGAGGAAAGTCTACATGAGGAAAACACTAGCCTGAAAAGGCCAATCTTCTGGAGCAAAATGCCCAAGACTTATGCCAAGGGTGCTACTGCTAATTGTGGCCACTGACTAGACCATCTTACCTGAGCTGTCTCTGCCCCGAGGTTGGATGACCACAGTCCTGCCACTCCCGGGAAAGCTGGCTCGAATCTATATGGTTTCCCCTGCCCTGCCCTTCCCAGGCTTGTGTGCAGTGCTAAAGAAAACAAATGACCCCACTCCGTGTGTCAGGCTGAAATAGGAAGTCTTAGCTTGTATCTTGTCTGGGCACCCAGAACGATCTGTCTGCGGTATCCACACCCCTTTGAGACCACAGAGAAAGCCTAGTTCCCACTTCCAATGGAAAGCTAGTTCTTGGATTCAGCAAAGATCAGAACCTTGAACTTGTTGATGAGTTCTCGTTAGACTCAGCAAGTATTCCAGAAGCCATGTCTGTCTAGGGGGTTATTGGCGGAGTAGCAAGAAAATGAGGAAATCCCCGACCAGTCTTCAGAAGACATCACTTACATAGACTCACACTGAGAAATAAAATTTCAGTTATGTGTATTTGTTGTTCTCTGTGTGGCCCTGAGCAGAACCAGCATTTTCCCAGGAGCTGTTGTGAAGCCAGAGCTTGCAGGGCAGTGGCTGTTTAAGACTTGAAACATGCCATGGTCAATTCTGCAAATCATACTCTCTTTCAAGGAGAGTGGTTTAGCTCTATTTGAGGAAAAGGAGAAACCAAAAGCAAATAAAGACATTCCAGGAGACTTAGCTCTGGCCTTTGTCCCGTTGCATTATCTGTGTAGATTCCTGCTTTCTGAAATCATTTGTTTTTTTACTTATCTAAATCATTGTGCTTTTGCTTGTCCTATTTCCCACCCATCACATTCACTTCCTGAGAGCAGAAATACTGCTTTACATTAAAGATATGAGGGATGACCACAGGCGACTTCAGACAGCACCTTCAGCCCCTCCGTTTGGTACATGAAAAGACCCACTATTCTAGTAAACTAATCACATTCGAAATGTGGTTGTCTGGTGCTGGTTATTGTCAAGTGATCACCCCACTCATTCCATTCGGAGTGTATCAAGTGATGGGCAGTATGTCAGGCACCTCATTAACTGGTGTGATTAATAAAAAAGGCAATAATACTCTTCTTGTCTCAGGGGATTTATTATCTCGGGAGAACAATAGCACATCACACTGAAACTACGCCCCCAAATGGGTTACTCCTCCACTTTGAAGACAGCCACTAAATTCTTGGGCCTATTTATTAATGACACAGAAGTCTGGCACACACACTTTGGTAGAGTAAGGCGTATTACACGTTATATGGCATCTTCTCTGAAATCCATCAATCTTTGTCTGGTCCCCCCCCCCCATATCATCACAGTCACTGTGGGCACACAGTTAGGAAGCCAGCAGCTCTTTACATTGGGTGTCTTCCAGGTAGTGTACTATGACATCTTTTGTCACATAATTTACTGATCTCCTACAGGCCACCACAAGGGAAGGGGCCAGGTGGGGCTGGAACACATAACAGTTAAGTTTTTATCTCTAGGCCCTTAAACAAGGCCTAGCATCTTCTGAGAACCCGGGGTACCCTTGCTAATACTGGTCAGGCAAAATCCCATATTCTCAGCAAAATGTTGATATTATCAAAATACATATGAGTCATCTAATTTTAGCTTTCTGAAGGTGGGGCTTGAGAAACCCTCAAGGAAGCTTCACTCATGGGGCAGAGTGAGACACCCCCCAGCCTGTAGGGCAGAGGGCTCATTAGTGGCTCCCCTGCTTTGCAGTTAAAGAGACCACCATCAAGGGATCTGGGGCAGTTCTGTGGAGGATTTCCTCTTGCTTCTGTGTCTTCTGAAGCTGTGGGAAACAGTCCTGGTCTGGGAATCCTGCAGTCTCAGACAGATCAAAGATCTCCAAGGTGGAGGTGCTGGACAGTTTCAGTGCTCCTGGCTAATTACTCATTCATGGGAGATTCCACCCAGGGAAGTTGCTGAGCCGGTTTACTGGCTGCTTGGTGGAGACTTTTAAAGGGACATCGCCCCATTTCATGAAAGAGAATTTTAAGATGATACTTGAAGAGGGCAGTGAACAGATAAGCTGCTTTGTAACTGAGTGGACAGGACTTTTTCTAATTGTCATCCTTATAGAATAAAAGGATGGCCAAGACATCCTTTCTTGTCAAACAGACACTTCCGAGGGCAGATTTCCATGCTCTTCACAGGTGCTGTTTTTAAGCTGTGAGTGGATGGAGATAAGTTGGAAATATGCCATGTATTACTGTGGGAAAACCACGATAAAACCTTACCCAATGAAGCCCTGTTCAGAGACTACACACACATGTAGACACACACCAGGGACAACCATGCTTCTAAAGCCCAGAGGGCAGTGTGTACTTGATTTCTTGCTTATTAGTTTTCTTTCTTGAGGAATAAAATTTGCTTGGACAAAAAAAAAAAAAAAAAAAAAAAAAAAAAAAAAACGTTAAGAAAGGAATTCTTTTAAGACCATTCTTTTAACTTGGTTTCCTGAGATCCTTGATTTCAGAGAGATTTGGTGTCGACCATGCTTCTTCTTCCCAGATCTTAATGGAAGTGTTGAAAATATTCTTTCAAAGATGGTGAAATGATGGCCTGGTTCAGCGTGCTTACCCATAGACCCAACTGCATGGAAGGCTGAGGCAGGAGGATCACTTGACACAGGAACTCAGAACCAGACTGGCCAACAAAGCATGACCTACATCTCAATAATCAACGTACTTGTGATTAATTAATTGTTGGGTCTGATTTGGAGACACTTGGTTTAGCCACTTTGAGGCAGAATAGGGTGGGATTCTTCCTGTATAAGTCTCCATAGCTCAAGCTCTGTGTGTGTATGTGTTCATATGTGGTCATACATATGTACAGGCATGTGGAAACCAGAGTCCAATATTGAGTGGCTTCTTCAATCACTGTTTCACATTATTTTTTGAGACAGGGTCTCTCACTAAACTTGGAGCTGCGTGATTCAGCTGGACTGATAGGCTAGCTAGCCTGCTGCACAGCTTTTTATATGGGTTCTAGAGATCAAACAAGCGTCTTCACGCTTGTACACCAAACACTTAACTGGAAGCTATCCTCCCCAACCCAACAACTCACATATTTTATTTTATTATTTCATTTGTAACAAGAGATCATCATTAGCATCATCATCATGTTTGAGAAAGGTTTCCAGCCAGCCACTTGATGCATTGTTGAATACAGTAAAAAACAAAATGGTTTTTTTTTGCAATGAAATGGGTCTGAAATTGGATTTAGTGTGTGCATATTCTGCTTTTCTGTTGATGACATGGGCTTTATAAATGTCTATTTTATGAAATATATAAAGTCTATAGTGCCAGATTTCTCACTGAACCCATAAAAACTCCCTCTATTAAGGTATCTCTTTCCTTGCTCTCTTTCTCTTTTCTTCCC
This sequence comes from Phodopus roborovskii, assembly GCF_943737965.1. NCBI lineage: Eukaryota > Metazoa > Chordata > Mammalia > Rodentia > Cricetidae > Phodopus > Phodopus roborovskii. Next base: position 20,117,815 of record NW_026126563.1, on the reverse strand, counting down.
CCAACTCAACCTTCCTGATCCCTCATATTCTCCTTCCCCTCCCCTTTCTCTTACCTCCTCCCCATCCATGCTCCCAATTTACTCAAGAGATCTTGTCCTTTTCCCCTTCTCTGGGGGTCCATGTATGTCTCTAGGGGTCCTCCTTGCTTCTTAGCATCACTGAGGTTACAAATTGCAAGCTGGTTATCCTGTGCTCTATGTCTAATACCCACTTACGAATGAGTATATACTATGCTTTTCTTTCTGTGTTTGGGTTACACCACTCAGAATGGTTTCTTCTAGTTCCATCTATTTTGCCTGTGAATTTCAAGATGGCATTGTGTTATTCTGCTGAGTAGTACTCCATTGGGCAAACATACCACATTTTCTTTATCCATTCTTTGGCTGAGGGGCATCTAGGTTTTTTTCTAGGTTTTGGCTATTACTAATAATGCTGCTATGAACACAGTTGAACAGATGTCCTTGTATGAATGTGCATCTTTTGAGTATATGCCTAAGAATAGAATTGCTGATCTTGAGGTAGACTGATTCCCATTTTCCTGAGAAGCTGCCACACTGCTTTCCAAAGTGCCTGTCCAAGTTTGCATTATCACCAGCAATGGAGGAGTGTTCGCCTTTCTCCGCAGCCTCTCCATCATAAGCTGCCATTGGTGTTTTTGTGCTTACCCATTCCGATCAGTGTAAGAAGGAATCTCAGAGTGGTTTTGATTTGCATTTCCCTGATAACTAACATGTTGAGCAATTTCTTAAGTGCCTTTTGGCCTTTTGAAATTCCTCTTTTGAGAATTCTCTATTCAGATCTGTACCTCATTTTTTAAATTGGGTTATTTGGTGTTTTGGTGACTAGCTTCTTGAGTTCTTTGTATATTTTGGAGATCAGCCCCTCTGTCAGGTTGGGGTTGGTGAAGATATTTTCCCAGCCTGCGGGCTGATGTTTGGTCTTGTCAACTTCATCCTTTGCCTTACAGAAGCTTCTCAGTTTCAGGAGGTCCCATTTATTAGTTGTCGATCTCAGTGTCTGTGCTACTGGTGTTATGTTCAGGAAGCTGTCTTGTGCCGACAGTCTTCTCTTCACAAAACTAAACGTTCTCCACATATTTCTTCTCTACTCTTTGAAATGGATTCTCACTGTAAATCTAGCTAAAAACACCCAGCAGTAACCATGCGATAGACTACATGTTATGCATATTTAAAATTTACTTTGTCAAATAAATTAGTTTATTCCTTTTGGATTCAGCTGTACTCAGATTTTCAACATGAGGGCTAAACACAAACAGGTTCCTTGCCAGAACGTAACATTATTATTGGTCTTTAACTTAAGTCTCCAAAGGGTCTGTTCCTAGTTGAGACTTCATGAACACTGTCTTCCATCCCTGCACAACCACCAGAGTTGCCCGTTTATACCACAATTTCAACCTCATTCACATCTTCCCACAAAGCAAGCCCAAAGACCTAAGAGTCTTGTGACCAAGTTTAGTGACAGTAATGACCACACGACTCCTGCATTAATTTTCTATGTTCATGAATTTCATATCGCACAAGGAAGCTACTTGATACAAACAATTTGAGAGAAAGGATTTATTTTGTCTCAGTTTCAGAAAGTTTTAGTTCACTATTCAAGGATGGTGTTGCAGCTGCTCCATCCACGGAGGTAGAACCTGAGATGGAGAAGGATGAGGTGAAGGATCAGAAGATGGAGGATCAGGAAGTGGACGCTCCTAGCATCCACATTGTGGCTGAAGAGGAAGCAGAGAGTGCGCACGCAGCAGACACAAGGGACCAAGTCTTCACCCTTAGTGAGTGACTTACAACAGCTTGGTCCCATTTCCTAAAGCAGAGCCACTAGTATGGGGATGAGCACTCCAGTCACGAACCTGCGTGGGGCATCCCGTATTCAACCTGGAACTGTACCTGTTGCCCTTGTGTGTGTGTTGGGTTAAGGGAGGCATGCAGGGAGGTGGAAGAAAGAAACACTGATGGGCAGACAGGATGGTAAAGGTATTCTTCAAGGATTCTGAGTTTAATTCTTTTTAGCAATGTGAAATGGAGCGATCCTTCTTCAAGTAGTAAAGGGACGCCGAAAGCATCTGTGATGGGCTGAGTGAGAAATGCCCCCCACCCACAAGCATGTGTGTTTGAACACTTGCTCACCAGCAGGGGATGCTTTGGGGGAGGCTGTGGAACCCTAGGAGGTGGAGCATTGCTAGAGGAAGCCTGTCCCTGAGAATAGGCACTGAGAGTTCATAGCCTTCTCTCCTTCCAGTTCACCCTTTACTTTCTGCTCTCCCCACCTGCTGCCATGGCTCCATCACGTTCATGGATGCTCCCTCTGGGGCTGTGAGCCTAAGCAAACTCTCTCTTCCTTTAGTAGCTTTTGGTCACAGCGAGTGTTTATCTGAGTGTTTATCGAAGAACAAAGAGTAACTAATACAATATTCTGAATGAGTTATTTCTAGGCTGGACAGTGGTGGTGCATGCCTTTAATTTCAGCACTTGGGAGGCAGAGGCAGGAGGATCTGTGTGAATTTGAGACCTGGTTGGACTATAGAGTGAGTTCCAGGATAGCCAGGGCTGCACAGAGAAACCCTGTATTGAAAAAAACAAAAATTAAAACAAAACAAAAACTAACTAACTGTAATAAATAAATAAATGAATAAATAAAATACATTTTATGTCTTTAAATTCTACTTCACCGACATTTTCATGCGTATAAGAAGATGTGGCAATAAGAATAGACCCAAATAGAGCTGTTAGGTTTGAGGGAAGGGGAGGAGTTTTTACTATATGGAGCCAAGGACTTGCCTGGCCCCACCTCTGGCACTGAGGTACCTCAGGTGTTGGACATTGAAAAGCAGACATATATTTTCATCCAGCAGATGCAACACAGAGCCTGAGTTTCTGCTGCATACGTCTGTCACAGACAAGGAGTCACAAGTACCTCTTATCCCTCTGAACAAATAATAATAATACATGAAACAAAAGATGATTTACAGCAAATATTTACTGGCTAGACTCTGCTTCGATTGCCAGGCTTTAGCTTTACCCCAAAGTAAAGCATGAACCCTGAGTGGATGAACTTGTCTGAAACAACTTCAGGTATCTTACTAATGTAGCCAGGAGTCTGATACCACAGCTGTCACCGTAGTCACGATTTCAGTGTAGTCACTGGAAGGAGTGGCGAGGTGAATCTTGTCATATGACTCGGTTAGCACTCTGCGTGTAAACTCTTAGTCACTCCATTTTCCCCCAGCGCTGGATCCCAATGTTCCGACTAGTCTTCAGTCCATATCACATTTAAGATCTCCAGGTAAGAGTACTTCAGGGTTCCCACTTCCGCTCAATTCCTGTGTTCACTAAACCACTTTTCTCATCGCCGTGACCAAATGCCTGACAAAGAAGCTTCAAGGAGGAGGGGGTCTACTTTGATGAGGTGGATCTGTAGCATTGGGAGTGTGTGGCAGCTGCTGTATCATAATTCACTAAAATTCTATACGGCTGAAAGCAGGGACAGGATAGAAAGCAAGGAGGGCAATGGACCCCAGTGTCTGCTCCCCAGAGATCCAGCTAGGCCCCTCCAGCTAGGCCCCACTTCCCAAAGAGTCCACAATTTCTACAAACAGAATCACCAGCTGGGGCTCAGCTCTCCAACCTGTGGGGAACATTTCACATGTAAACCATGGCATGCAGAGGTTAATGTGAAACTCATATAGGCTCCTACCTCCTAAACTTCATCGGGACACAAAGAGGTAAGTGTGGAGGGCCTCAGGAAGTCTCTCAGACAGGAACTCCCTTTTCAACCAATGCTTCTTCCACACATACTGACTGTTCATTCACTGTTCTGCTCTACAGTCTTTAGGATGTGAGCAGTGTGTATGGGGGCTGGAAGGATTGCTCAGCGGTTAGGTGCCCTTGATGCTCTTGCAGATTACATGACTTCTGCTCCACAGCACCCACATAGTGCCACAAAACCACTTGTAATTGCAGCTCTAAGAGATCTGATGCCCTCTTCTGACCTCTGTGGGCTCCTGTACATAACACACATGAGCTCATATTGGTGCATACACATACACACAAAATAAATAACTTGCTAAAATAAATAAAATGATCAATATTACCATTCTATCCCCTAGGGAACTGAACTTAAATGTAATCCATTCCAGGTGATTAGAGGCTAGAAAACTCTAACATGGGGAAAATTTGCTTCTGGAGAATTAGTACCAACAGGTATTGCCATTGTCATTAATTTAGGCTTCTGTTATCAAGCAATATTGTCTTTTGAACAGATAGAAAGTGAAAAATTAATTCTCATATATTCTTCTAAAGTCTACCATAAAGGCCCCTGGCTAGGAGCCTTCTACAGATGAGTCCTTCTGCAATAGGACCTATAGAGGAGAGGGAGGTGTGGGAACACACTGTGCACATCAGGAGATTGCACAATCCATATAGCATCTGCACACATCAGCATCAGGCCCTGAAAGCGCTAATGAACCTGACCTCTGCCTTCTTAGCTCTTCATACAGCAGTAGAAGTCTGGAACAATTGCTAGAATGTAATTTAATAGAATAATTTTATTGCACAGTGCCAAGCATGTTGTCTTAAGTGTCCTTGCCAGTTTGGAATGCAATGTGTTGTTTTCTTTTGTAGTCTCTCTGTGACTGTCATCTGTTATTCACGAATGCTTTATGGCTTAGGCACTCAGGCAACCATCACCTTTCTGATACTTATGCCAACACACAACCACCACTAACAGAGGCACGTAAAAAGATTGCAAACCCAAGAGTCATTATTAGAGGACACTGAGTCACAGCACAGTAGTAGAGTTCATTCCTAAAGATTATCGGTGACATATTAAAATATCAAAATAAAAATGTTTAATAAATTGTAAAAATAAAAATTATTTTATTATTTGTAATTATGTGTGTGTGTGTGTGTGTGTGTGTGTGTTCTTGTTAAAAAATTTGAAGACAGAAACACAGATTTGTGGTACATAGCAAGGCTCTTTCTTAAAGAAAAATAAAACAAACAAGACAAACATGTAGTACTCCTTTCTATTTTTTTTTTCTTGACAACTAAGGTTCATTTAGATGCTGGAATCTTTTTATTATTCATGGAATTCTTTCTTCAGAGTAAAAGAGAAAAAATATACCTTCACCTTTTTATTTATTTGTACTAATTTCAGTCCTTTTTTTTTTTTCTTTTGCCAGTGTTGGAGTAATAGAACTACAAAATCATTTGAGTTTATAAAATAATATGAGGGACTGGTTGGTAGATGGCTCAGCAGGCCAGTTTAATGATGTGAGTTCATCCTCACATGATGGAAGAAGAGGACTCTCACAAGTTGTCTTCTGACCTCTATCTGTGTGATGTTCTTCCCCACAACACGTGCACTCCAAATAAATGTAAATAAAACCTAAAACAGCATGAAAGATTAAAATGCTTGATTAAATGTGGAAATGATAAAATGCAATATACATGTATATAATTAAAGAAGAATAAGTCATGGATTTGAGGGGGAGTTGTGGAGATGCAGGAGGACTTGGAGGAGGAAATATGGAACAGAAACTATATTAATGCAGTGCACATGTACTGACTAACAACTCCTATTTTAAAAATACCACTTTGAAATATAGTCATGCAGAAAAATCTCATTTTGGACATTATCAAACAAAGTAGGCTTCACATACACAGAGAAAAAGACAAGAACCCCCTTTCAACTACTCCCCAAAATGATATGATACTTACTAATTAGTTAGTTCTTCAAATCTTCTAATTCCATACCTAAGTCCTGAAACTAACCCTGATGATAACACGGAACTAGATACAATTTAATATTTTTTGAGTAGAGAAGTTGAATTACTTTAAAAACACAAACACAAAGTTTGCGATCTGTTCTGTAATTGTATTTCTATATATATACTTACTACAAACATTTTTGGTTTTTCAGTATCCAGACTTTCTTTGTCCCTTTCTTTTCTTTTTTTCTTAAATGTCTGGTTTTATTAACTAGTTTTTGTGACCAAATGTGATGTATAAACATTTGGTTTCATAAGATGCGGTATTTATAGAACAGTTGGACTCAACTATGACATGAAGTTCGGCTGTGTGTGTGTGTGTGTGTGTGTGTGTGTGTGTGTTGGTGTGCACTCACATGCATGTATTTGAGTTAGGGTCTCATGTATCCCAGAATTTCTTTAACTCTCTCTGTAGCTGATTCTGGCTTTGAACCACTAATCTTCCTGCTCCTACCTGCCACATGCTGGGATTGAAGCCCATATCACCAGGTGCAGCTCAAATCCATTGATGAAAATGCAGGAGTATAATTAAGTTCCTAGAAAACCTGGAAAAAGGAACTTCTTAGTTTTGAAATAAAGCCTATAGACTATATCCCTCAGGGATTTTAATGACTAAACTTTTATGGAGATTTTGTTAAAAATTTAAATGACTATTGAATAATATTGGGTAAAGCATAATAAAGTAAAAAAATATTGAAAGTAAAGCATTATTTCCAATTTATGGGTCTATAATAAGCTCGTGTTGATAAATCAATACTGCAGCAGTTTCATCTAAAGCAACTCATCCTTTTACAAGTTCTGGCAGAATTGGAGAGCAGTTGAAAACAGCCACATGAGAGCTGTCATGTTAAAGGTGATATTTCCTGGGTCTCTGCCCTTCGGCTCACCTTTTCCTTTCCTTGTGCAATTATTTCTCCAGCTAGTAGTGTCAGTTCTCCCTTTGTGGTTACGATTCACAGGGAAGACACACGTCTTGCCAAGTCTTTTTATCTTGCTGCTATTCATGTATGTCCATCTTTCTATTGGACATGATGTCATCCTGACACTTGGTCCACATGCAAGGTTAACTACACTCTGGAGAGAAAACTGTGTGCCTGCCTTGTTTGGACACAAGAAACTACTATTCACATCCAGACAGACAGGTGACAGGCAGTTGGAAAGACAGATAGCCATCTAAGACTTCGCTCAGGACAGAGTGATCTCACTTCTCCTCTATCTGTGTGCACAGATGATGTTTAAACTATGCTGGTCCCTTTTCTCTTCTGTGTGTCTCTCTTCAGTTCTTTATTTTAAATGCCTAACACCAGAATCCAATCCCCAATCTTCCTGACTCCCCACTATATTACTGGTCACTTTCTTTCAGCAAGGGCACCTTGGGAAATATCAATGAATGATCACCATGTCATGCTCATACCATTCGAACTAAGCAGTTGAGTGTAGGCACTTGGGGTAGAGTGGAACACACAAAATGAAGGGGCTCTTTTAGGGCTGCGGTGTAGGCTTCAAATTCATCTGAGAGAAGAAGTTTTCTGTAACCACTTCCAGATAAAAACATGCAGGTTCTGGAATTATACAGCCATTTCAAATTCAAGACTTCATCACCTAAAGTTCAGCCCCTGCCCCTGCTCAGCTTCCCAGGTGTTTTGTAGGCCAGAAGGTGGGTGCTTCAAGTGGGGTGTGTAAATAACCTCCTTATTGGCTCCCAGGACCAGAACTCTCTCCACAGAACTGAACAGATCAGAACATCTGGGCAGAACAGGTGAGATGTAGCTACCAGGGAGAAAGTCGGGTCTAGACGAGTCAGATGAGGCAAGATCATTATTTTCACTTCAAGACATATATTGAGAGGAGGTGAAGCCCCTTTCTATAGAAGAAACATTTTCCATGTTGATTTGTCCTCCCTCTAGCAGCTAATTTTGGTTTCTTCCCTGGGATGCTGCATGTGTCAGAAGATTTCTTTCTCAGTTACTCAGAGGTGTGCATCAGGGTGACACAGAATATAACCCATGTGGATGCATGCTGGAAACAGTTTAATACAGCTGTGGGTCCACATGCCAATAATCAGACCTTTAGTCTCAACTGTGTGTGTGTAGGTCAGGGAAGATGGCCTCAGCTGTCCTTCTTCAGATGTGTTTATAGCTACTGTTTTGGTGTTATTTCCTTAGGTGTTTTTTGAAGCAGAGTCACTTGCCTGGAACTTACTCAGTAGGCTGGCTAGTGAGGCTCAGGGATCATTTCCTCCTGCTAGAAGGCTTCTCTTCTTTTTTTTTAAAATCATGGGTTTGGGAAGCAAATTGTGGTCCTCATGCTTACAAGACAAGGACTTTACCCACTCATCTCCCTAGCTTTCTTTCTTTCTTTACTTTGTATGAACATATCTTTTTGTGTTTTTTATTGATAATATTTAAAATTCTTTCTATATGAAAAACTGGCCTGACTAAATACACTGCTCTGTACAAGACAGTTTTTACTTTATTTATAGACTTATATACTTAATATTTATTTATTTTGATCTGAGGACAGCTTCTGGAGTCTGTTCTCTCCTCCCACTGTGTGGGTCCTAGAGGATCAAACTCAGGTTGTCAGGCTTGGCAACAAGCACTGAGCCATCTCACTGGGGGACCCTGAGGAAAGTTTCTGATTCTTACTTCCATGCTCTTGATAATTTGATTAGCTGCAGCAGATAACAATAAATACATAAGGAAGTGCTGCAGTATACAATTTAGCACATTTCAGTCAGGCTAATTTTTCATATAGTTACCAGAATTGAAGATTTAAAATATTATAATGAAAATCACATAAAGGTGTATTATATACCTGTATTGTCAACAGTATTTTTGTTGTTGTTGTTGTTTTGTTTGTGACTCAAGATCAAGATCAAGAATGACTGTTGCTCTGACCATATGCAGCATTTTAAGGCACTTCTTTCCCATTTGGCTCTCCTTGTTTTCTAGCAGTGCAGGATTTTGCACACATTAGGCAAATGCTCAACCACTGAGCTACATTCCATACCCCTGTTTCGTTATTTCTCATCATCACCACTGAATGAAAAGGGTTATTCAGAAAACATCTAAGGAGAGACAAACGATTTCTGAGAGAGGAAGCAAAGGAAACATCAACCACAAGATGCACAAGCAGATTCTATAACATTCATTGTTCAGCTACTCAGCTGTCTCCTGCTTTCCTCTTGAGCTTTTGCCAAGTCTAAAATCAGTGAAGATTCTGACAGAAAAATGTAAATCACAACAGAGGGAAAATTTTCTAAGTCGAATCTCTCTGGGGACTAGTTGGCTCCATTCTGTTTTAAAAAGTGGAATTTCCCTTGAATTTGAAAACAACCTCACTTCTTATCTGCCGTTTCATGGAAATTATATTTTTGAATCCCTTGAGACAGAGCCCTCTATCATGATGGACTCATTCAGAAAGAGCCTGTGTGTCTAAGTGGAAAACACTGTCCTACATACTCTTTGAAGAAATCATCTTAAATAGCAATGAAATCCCTCACCCAATCAAAAGCTTATCTAGCTAAGTGACAGACGTTGCTCTTTCCTCCTTGTAGAATTAAGGCAGCCTGGAGTGTTTCAGGGATCCCTTGAGGCTTTTGGGCATGCTTTTGGTTGGTGATGACTCATTGAGCAGAAAGGCATCTTTCACTGCTAAAGAGAAGAAAACATGTTTAAACAGAGCATTCTTAATCCCTTTTAAACGGGAGGCTACCTGGGTGACAGTCCAGCCCTTGTTATGCTGTGCTTTCATGCAGGTGAGTCATAATTAGAAGTTACAGAATTCAGGCATTATAAAGCCAAACAGAAAGACAAAAAATAAAAGTTAGAACAAGTTGGTGAGTTCACAATGATCCAAACTGTATGATCCTTTAAACAGTGTGTTGTTGTTATAAGACAATTTAAAATTTCAGTACAGTGCTTTATAATACATGTGGGAGATGTCTCAGAGGCGCTACAGAGTGGTAGAGCCTCTTTCCACATGGCTGTGCTCCTATTGTTAGTTTCATGGGTAGTGAGGACTGAGTTGGGGCCTGTGGATGCTGAGTGCACATTCGTCACTTTTCTCTGTGTCTGGTGGAGACACTGATACAGGCTCGTCTTAGTCAAGGAAATCCTTACAGGTAAGACTCTTTGTGTACACAACATGCTTATAAATTCTCACGTGCAGACTAGACAAACTGACAATCAGACAGGGATGTAAACAAAGAAGAGAAACTGGTAGGGCATGGCTGAGTTCCCGTCCTTCTTCAGATTGATTTTATTTTATATGTATGAGTGTTTCGTGTGTGTGTGTGTGTGTGTGTGTGTGTGTGTGTGCATGCAGGCACGTGCGCGTGACTGATGCCTACAGAGGTTAGAAAAGGGCATTGGATCCACTGAAATAGAGTTACAGATAATTGTGGGTACTGGTAATTGAACTGTGGTCCCCCAGATAACCTTAACCACTGAGCCACATCTCCAGTCCTCACAACGTTTTAATTACTTTATATTATAGCCTTTGCTATAATGTTTGAGAAACTGGTACTGGAAGTGGTACAGATATCACAAAACAAGAATTGATGTAATTTTGGTAAGAAAAGCCAGCTAACAGGAAGGACAAAATACAGCAGACTGGAAAGGTGATCACTCATTCACATGCAGGAAAAAAAAAAAAAAAAAAAAAAAAAAGAAACTGACAATGGTATTGCATGTGATGGTATGCAAGACAAACAAATTGCTCACTGAACTAGGTGAAGTGGCTCGAAATTTTCAGAAAGAGTATGTGAAGAAGCATGGCTGAAGTATAGAAGTTAGAAAACAGGTATTTTTTTTTTTTTAAAGAGTAACATTAAAATAAATATACAATGATAGGGAGACAAACGTTCTGTTTTCAGGACCCATGCTATTGAGTCAGCAATCTGCATAGTCCTAAAAAGCAAAATATTGAGATACAAGAAGTCCTGAGAGAAAGTCAACTCTCCGGTGTGCACTTAGAAGAGATGACCAGCTCCTCGAAGGCAAGGTGAGAACGCAGCAAGGACGGAGGCAAAGGCACTTCTCTTAGAAGGGCAACGAGCCACATGGACTCAGGTCTCCTGCTATAGCGGATGGATACACAGCTCCATGCCATTCACCCCACTGTGCTACCCACACCCCCTTTTTTCCCATTTGTAGTTTCTGCCACAGCCACCTGTTGATTTGGGAGGTGGGACAGAGGTCTGAAGGGGACAGCATACCAACCTGATGAAGAAAGCCTGTGTTTCAACCAAGGACCCTGAACTTCGAAATGGGGTAAAATGACTTCTTTTGGAAATCAAATAGTGCTTTTTATGTGTAGAAAGAAATCTACATCAGAAAAATTTATAATCAGAATCAAACTTTGTGTAAGTCAGGCCGCCTTCCTACCTAACTCCTATCTCCTGACTTTGGTAGTAACACTGATTAGGTTGTGTATGCTTTTCTTTACATTTCCCAGGGTTCTTTGCGATGGCAGCAATGTGATTTCTCCTGCAAAGGTAATGGGGACAACATTGACAGATATGATTTCTGCTTTATCTTTTTAAAAATAAGTTAAAAACTCATAGCCTAGAGGTTGGAAGATATGTGATGTTAAAGAAGGGCCCAACTTCTGGAGTAGAAAAGACCAGAATGGCGGATGCAGGCCAGACCAGCTCATGTTCAAGCTCAAAATTTTAATACTGCCTAAAACAATCCAGGGGTGGTGTAAGAGAAAATTAATGAACGAGAAGACTAAAAGAAGAGCTAGTTTTTCCTTTATCTGAAAGTTTCCTGTTAACTGCCCTGTGAAGATGGTTGTAGATCTGGCCTCATTACACTAGAGACCAGTGATGGAGAGCTCTACTGTGTGGGTCTCTGTGTGGATGATGAGTAGAAGAGAGTTGAAGGTTCTCTTCTGGGATGCACAAAATCCATAAATTGGGACAGGAAAACATGACCAGTGAAGCCACAAAAGAGGAAGTGTTCTAAAGGCTAAGAGAGTATTTCCGGGTTCTCTCCTATCCTGCTGCCTTCCTTGAAAGAGACAATGGTAGCATAATTAAATGCAGTTGTGTATTTGTAAATCTGTGCTATTGTGTATCATGTCATTCTTTGATCATTCTTCAGAAGAGGAAGTTAAAACTATGACAGATACATGAATGTTCACACCAGCAGTACTGACTGGGCTATGGTCTTTAGAAGGGAAAAAAGAAGTTTTCCTGCATCCCCTGCTGGTTTAAGTGAAAGCTAGATCCTGTTGGAGAGCATTCATTCTGAGCACCTTAGATGGCAGCCTCGAGTTATACATGACCCAGGATGATGGTAAATCCTTCCCCTTCAAAACTGTTTGATCAACATAATTGTTTTAAAGTATTTCAGGCCACGAAGAAACATACTTTGCTCCTGGAGGCAGATGGCCTTATTTGGAGTGGGGGTTGGGGCAATTTCAGCCAGCAGCAAATGGGAAAGGCAAAAGTTCTCTTGAATGGAGTTGTAGTCCGGGTTAGGGCAAGCAAGGAGCCCAAGGAGCTGTTTATTAGGGAGCTAACAATGCAACTTAGGAACACGATTTTCACTGTAAACAACCTTGGCTGGGAACCTGTGTGTGTGTGTGTGTGTGTGTTAGAGCCCAGAGAATTCCAACAGCAAGGAAAACCGCAAATGAAATGTGTTCCATAAGCCACCTCGGATCTCGACCATGCTGTTGCTCAATCACTTACAGATGAATGAATTGAAAAAGCTTGTAGAAAAACAGGTTAAAAAAAAATTCGACCATGCTGTTGCTCAATCACTTACAGATGAATGAATTGAAAAAGCTTGTAGAAAAACAGGTTAAAAAAAAATTCAGCAGCTGTGTACGGGGGCGAGGGATTCCTCAGACAAACTCAGGTGTGTTTCTTGCAGCAACTAAAACAAATAGAAAAAGGGGAGATTCGGAGACAGACAAAAGGAAATCATAATCTAGGCTTATCATAGTATCTGAACTTTCAGGGTTCTATAAAAACGGAGAGCAGGCAAAGGTAAAGAAATAGTAAAGCATGAATCACACTTAGTATAAAAAGCTGTCTCTGTGAAAATTGTCTCTGACTGGGATGGCATTTAGTATTAGATCTGACACTGCCTTTGTGTTGAAGAATCCAAGGAATTATGGTGCATGTGTTTAAGGAACTACAGAAAAATGCAATGATAGCTCCTCAAAAATGGGGAATGTCAGTAATATAGTGAGATTCTAGGGTTGATAAGTATGGAAATAAATATTCATAGGCTCCAACAAGTTGGAAGAAATCCAATTCTGTATTAGTTTGTGAATGAAAAAAGCATTGTGCCCATTTTGAATATTATGCAATAATAAAATGACTAAGTCTTGAATTACTTGATTGTATAGATGAATATCAAAAATGTTATGCTGTGTCCCTCAGTGATATAACTACAGCACTCAAGTAAATAATCCCCTTCCCATGATCCTAATGTAAAAACGGCCACCCCCAGTAACTAGAAAAGATCAGATAGATCATTTACCGTACTCTTTCTAACCGAGAGATGGAACAACTGAGATGAAAAACATTAAAATACAGCTCAAAGTCAGACTGTTAAGTAAGAAATTTGATAAAATAATTCACATAGCAATTGGGACTCCATATGGTTAAACTAGATGTGACCAGTGAGACAATTTTGACCACATAAATGAAGTTTGATCGACGTTTTCATGAACTTGTTGATAGCTGATATATTGAAGGGCCAGTGTGGAACACGAAATCTAAGTGATGTCTCAGAAGAATGTGGAGACCTTTCTTTTTCTTTCTCTCTATGATGCCAAGAGTTAGAAAAAACAACACTGTTCATCCTCAGAAGTTCATCATGAACAGGCAACCTGGGTTTTGTTTTGTTTTTTTTTCCTAAACCCAGCAGAAAGTAGAAGTCACACAATAGCTTCTACTGCGTTAAGAGAGAAATAACTGCAGCGAGAGAAGGATGGGACGCCGGCTGAAATGGAGTAGGGAATGGGGGTGTAGTCAACTGTGAGCATCAAAGATATAAGGAGAAAGGCCAATCATTATGGTCAAACTAACTAAAGCAAGCTTTCTTATTCATGTTCATGGGCTGTCTCTCTCCCTGAAAGCAAGGTTAAAGAGTTCAGTATTAGATATGAGCTATAGCTCTTGGGTAAGTGGTTTCCAAATAGGGGGTTTGGAGTGCAAAACAGGTGGGGTTATGGGAGCTGAACATAAGCACAACAAGTTAGTCATGACAACCTCCTGAAACAAAGACATGACTGCAAGGTGGTCATCAGGCCGACATAGCAACAGGTGGCCATGACAACATTCTGAAACAAAGGTAGGGCAGCAAGATGGTTATAACAACTTTTTGAAACAAACACGTGGTTGCTGTTTCCTGGAACAGACAGCACAGAACCATTTGTCGTTAAGGTTACAAGTAGGGCATAGCACGATCCCTGAGAAACAGATTTAATCATAAGTAGGAACCAGTTTGTTTTTACTATAAAAGGGCTTTTAAGCCCAAGATGGAGGCAGCTGGTTTATCACAGGTACCAGTAAGAACTAGTTAATGGATTTGGTTAGAGAATTGGCGGAAGTTGAACATGAGCTGCTGAGAGGATGAGCCCCTGGGGGCAGTAGATAGGACAGATGTTTACACACATACATTTTTCTCCAGGATTTCACTAAAATAGATTGATGAGAACCCTGATAGAGCATTCTTTCTTTCATGATGTGTGTCCCAAGAATGGGGTAGGTCCTGCAGGACAGGCTGGAAGCCCTGAGCATCCTTAACTCTCATACTTATTTTGGCTTCAGGTACTGGAAAATGAAGTAGGGTTCAATACAAGAACAGGAAGTGCTCTTAATCACTGAGCCATCTCCCAAAGCCTGATTCTATTCCTTATTATTGTCAATTAGTAGTTCATTGTATGCCACATGTCTTTATCCACTTATCAAATTTTATAACTATGAAGAAAAGTACTATGGATATTTGCATATCTTTTGCATAAATATAATGTTTATTTCTGACATAGGTACATGCCTGCACCCCAGGCACTGGCAGGAGCTATCTTGGAGAATTCCGACTATTTCAGTAGAATCAAAGCTGCAGTGTGGTGTACAGTTAAAACAGAAATGAAAAGCACTGTAAAAATTTGAATACACAGTGGAACAGAAAAGCTTGCTGGCCTTGGAGGAGAGGCAGGAACATGCACGGAGTGCAGAACTGTAGCAGGTCAGTGGGAGATTCTAATGCCCCTGTCCACTAAGTGTAACCATAGCAACTGAAAACCACAAACTCAGTTCAACTCCCCCTAGAATGAATGACTCAATCTTAGAATATGAAGGTGCATGCTAAGAAAATGGCACCAAGAAGGCTACATCCTCAAGACAGTGGTCACAGTATGCATGTGGCTGAGGCTCAGCCAGAATCCCCACGAGAGAGAGAGAGAGATGACTCCATGTTGAAGGTGAAACAGGCTACGAGGAAACCCTCTCAAGATCAGCCCCACTGTAAGCAGGGTGTCTCTGCAGACATTTACACTGTAACCATAGTAACTGGAAACTCACTTCAACAGATCTAGTATACGGAAAGGAATGTGTTCATGTAAACTGAGAGATAGGTTCCTTAGTTTCTATTCCTACATAGATGGCTAATTAAAAAAAAAAAGTTGTACTGACACACAATAATGAACAAAGTACCAAAAGAATAAGCAGTAATGGATACAAATTCAGATGACAGTGATGATGGACCTCTCAGGAAAAGACTGATGAACACACTAAGGCTGTAGAGGAAAAGATAAACAACAAATAAGAGCAGACTGACTATGTCAGTAGAGACAATGCTGCAATGCAGTGTACAGTTAAAACAGAAATGAAAAGCACTGTAAAAATTTGAATACTCAGATGCTTATTCGAAGACTTGATGTACCTGAAGGAAGAATCATCCAATGAGAAGACAGGTCAAGGGATAATTAATAGGTTTTCTGTACCCCAATAATAGGTTTCTTCATCAATGCATACTGAAGCCAGATTTCTTATTTATTATCAATGAGAAGTCAAAATGACACAGCCATTTTACAAGACAGTTTCACCGACCCTGTAGCATGAAGCTGCTTCTTATGATATAACCCTGGAAACCTCTCTCTGAGCAATCACCCAAAAGAAATAAGCATTACATTTATACAAAAGATATGCAAATATCCATAGTACTTTCCTTCATAGCTATAAAATTTGATAAGTGGATAAAGACACGTGGCACACAATGGACTACTAATTGATAATAATAAGGAATAGAATGGGGAGATGGCTCAGGGATCAAGAGCACTTCCTGTTCTTGTATTGAACCCTACTTCACTTTCCAGTAGCTCTATTAGGTAGTGTTTAACCACGGGTAACTATAGCTTCAGGGGATGCAAAATCTTCTTCTGGATTCTGAAGGGAACTGCACGTACAGGTGTAAGTACTCATGTAGACACATACACAGACATAACCATACTTTTAAAATAAATAAAAATGTAAAAGCAACAGAATGAATAGATATAAGCAGCACGTTTACATTTCAAAAAGATTTGCTAAGTGAAAGAAGCCACCCTCCAAATCATATACCATACATCACATTTTATAAAAGAAAATTACTGAACCGAAGGCCCAATCAGTGACTCATGGGGATAAGGATGGGAGGGAAGTATCAGGAAATCTAGAGATATAGAACAATTATTCTCCACAATTATTTTTATGTTGGATAATGTGATGATATATTTCTCAAAAGGCTTAGAGTTCCATATCCCAAAGATTAATTCTTACCAAGTATAAGCTAAAAACAAAACAAAACAAAAAACAAAATTAAATACACACACACACACACACACACACACACATATATATATACATATATATCTTGTTTATAATGCTGTACTCAGAATTTGGAATTGGTGTGATTCTTACAACTAAGAATATTTATAGATAAGTGATAAATACAACTTAAGGTTGTTTATGTAACAGGCTACCAGGCCTTAACATAACTGACACCATTCTGAGCTTAAACTGCCACATATAGACCCCAGCATCTGCCAAGACAAGAACAAAGACCTCATTTCCGGGATCCAGGAATGTCTCTAAATTTGCTAACCTTGTTTTTGGCTTCAGTAGTTTTGCTTCTCATTTAACTGTTCTTGCTAACTGAACGATGTCAATCAGGGTATGGTTATTATGTATAAAAGACAAAGAATGGCAAGACTAGGGGCTATACGATTTGGGGCAAGTTTCTCGTGCAGCTACGGGTGGGCAATACTGACTTCCTATGTGTCTCTGGTGGACTTGCTTGAAACATTCTTATTCTTTTGGATGTTTAAATGTATCCAGGGTGAAAACACAGGAGAGTCCTTTCTCAGAGAGCCCTTCTTACGGACAACAGCAAATTACAAATTGAAATGACATCTCAAGGTGCTGGTCCCAGGCAGGTTGAAAACAATGTACATTCTAACGTTCACTAAATGCTAATGTTTATTTCTCAACAACCTACTTAACATTTTGTCTAAATTAATCCTTCCTTTCTTCCTCGCAGACAACTACTGTCCACCTTTCTTCATCATCTTATGAAGCATCTGGTTGTTTGTTCTCCAAGAATGCATGAGGGTATGCTAAAGCTCATAGACTATATACTGGACACACACTGTCCTTGCCTAAGAAAAAGCCCAGCGACTGTCCCTCTGTGGGATAATTTTCATACTTACATGGCTTAGCTGTTCGTTTACATCGCCTGACTTTCCAAGGAATAATGAAGGCAATTTATAGCTATAATCAACTTTATTGTGAAAGTCCCATGGCATACTTCCTCAGTTATTTGAATGGCATACACAGACAATGGGAGGGGATAAAGCAACCGAATTTTCAGAGCCATCATTAGCATATATTCATTTGAGGCTACCTTGGTCATAAATGGACTTTCTCTATGTCTATTTGATAGCCTAGCATGCACCTGGAGTACAAGCATATAATTTCAGTTTAAAGTGTGGGTACTAAAAGGGCAAGATCTGGAACTGACATGCTGCCTCCTACCAGTTAATAATTGTTAATGTGGCCAGGGAGAGGCTGGAGGTGCCAGAACTGGAGATGGGACAAAGGGATAAGACACAGAGAATCACAGAAATCAAGTACAACAGGGATTCTAAAGGGATGGACTCTAAATGGATGGATTGTCTGCTGCAGGGAACATGGCACCATTCTCTTCTCATAAACAATCTGGGATTTAGTGTTTACAAATACTCTTTTAAGAATATGAGACATTTCTTAGATTCTTAAAGTACCTGCTAACTTAACTGTGTTTTGCATCGCCTTGGGAAACAAAGGCCCAAGATTTGTTTCAAGACTAAGGATGAAGTGAGAAGGGCGTGGTGGCACGTGTCTGTAATCACGGTACTCAGGATGCAGAGGATTGCAAGTCCAAGGCCAGTGTGGACCCCATCGAGGGGCTCTGTCTCAAAACAGAGGCAAACAGTGAACTCTGAAAAAAAAGACCATAAAGGCTGATAAGTTGGGTTTGAGCTGCATATCCAGACGAGAAAAGGAAACTCTTACCTCTCTTAAAACTAAACAAAAGAAACAAACAAAACATTGTGTTGTAGACACCTGTTCACTCAGAACCAGAGCCAAGGGCATCCTCGGGTAAGTTCTTCCCTTGCTGTCTTAGGCTATGCCATTCCCAGGAGTGCAGTGTCTCCAGGAGAGTGGGTTCTTCCGACCATCTCTCTGACACTATTGCAACCCCAATAGTTCTCTCCTTTTGCAAGGAGCCTTACTTTGAGCCCAGCACCCCTGCTTTTGCAATTAGTGCTCCTAAACATTTCAGTTTGACCCGAAATGTATTTATTGGGATCGGTTTGTTCTCTAAACCTCTGTCGTCCTCCAAACTTCACTTTTTCCTAAGGTATTGCAACTCAATATGAACACATTGAAAGCAAGTCTCACTTTATAAAGGTTTTTAAAATTACATTGTTTATTGATTTGTTTCATGTGAGTGTGCATGGGTGTGTGTGTGTGTGTGTGTGTGTGTGTGTGTGTGTGCACGCCATAGGGTGCTTGTGGAAGTCAGGTGATAACTTGAAAGTCTGTTGTTGCTGTTTATCACGTTGGCCTTAGGAATCCACCACAGGTTCCTGGGCATGTCACAAGCCAGCCCCTTTTCCAGCTGAGCTATCTTCTGTCCCCAAAAGGATGTTCCTTTTGAATATCTGAGTAACTTGTTCCCATGACTTAGTCAACAGTAGAAAGATAATCCTGAGGATCCGAAGCCATGTGAAGGGTGATGTGAAGATGGATTTAAGGTGACAAGAGAAACAGTCTGACCCATCAGATGGTCCTTGTGATGCCTCAGAGGAAGACAATGAAAACTTCAGAAGATGAAAACCAGACACGGACAAAGAACATTTTATATGCTTAGAACCTCTCTAAAGAATTCTAGCAAGGAGTCATTTGAAGAACATGATGGCAAAGGTTAAACTTCAATGGCCATAAAGTATTTAGCCTGTGGCATACAGAATACACCAGTGGTGGGAGTTGGAAGGAGTTTGATGGTACCAAGAGGCACTGGCAAGCTTTACATTTAATGAGATGCTATTCATAACCTGTACTGGACACTTAAATCCATATGACAGCAAACACATTTTAATTTCTCCCTGCATTACTTGTATGCTCACACACAGAGATTAGTACACATCCCCTCAAGGAGCCTTGTGATGTGGATTGAGAGCTAATGCATGGGAGGCACCTATTACACAGGCTTCCAGGCCCGTGAATGGAAATCAAAATTGTTATGACCACTGTAAAGAAAGGCCTGTTCTAATTACCCATCAATGATTAACAATGACCCACAATAGGATAGGCATAATGGAATATTTACATGGGGTGGCTCCTTGTGCCCCAGGGATCTGGTCTGACTAACAAGAGTCTAGCAGTCCACTGAAGGGTGATTAGCATCAAGGGATTTGTGTTTGAAAAAGGGTTTTGGATATCTGCTTATTTCATCTGTTTTGCTCATTTGAAAGTAATTCTGCAGGGAGACATGGAATCTAAAGGGAAATGCAAGCTACTGGGTTGAGGAACGGGTAGGAATTTCTGTAGAGGAGCAAGGGAAGTCAGGTAAGGGGAGACTCCTTCAAGACACAGGGCAGGGGCGGGGTGCAGCGGCTGCTGAGCTAGCCGGTACAGTAGACAGGGTGTGGTATGAGAGCTGTGAGCTGAAGAAGCCATTCACCTTAGAAAGAGGGTGGCTCCTGGGAAGGGCAGGTGGCCAGAGGGTGGGGCATGGGCCAGGCAGGGCTGGGAAGGGACAAATTGGAAATTGCTGGGCCTGGTGGGGTGTGGCTCAGCCAATAAATCATTTGCAGTTGGTGGAAATGGCATGCGTCTTCCTTTACATAGTTGCTCCATTAAAAGGGCCCTGCTTCCTTTCGGCACTGATTTTAGTCACTCAGCTCCTCATTCCAGAAAGCAGCTGGACAGCCCCACGCTGCTGAGTGGTGCACAGCAACATGTTTCACTTAAGCAAGTACAAGCACATTACACATCACCGAAACCATCAGGGCAGGACAGGATTGTTTCTGGAATTAATTATATGACAAAGATGTGCTGTTAATGAAATGGAATGTGCCATACATATGTAAATGTGGGTTTAGATTTTTCTGATTTAAACAATGTGTGCTTTGATAGGAACATTGTTGGAGCCTATTGCTCACTGTGCTTGGTAGGGAAGAACAGGAAGGAAGGGAACAATGCTACTACTAAATGCATGGCTTTGGTGTGAACAAAGGATGGGTTCAAATCCCAGCCCTGTCTCTTGGCTGTTGGGGCTTTAGGAAATTGCTTAGCCTCTTCAGAGCTTAGCTTGCTCTCCCTCAAAGACATGGCACAGGGACTCGGTGCAGTGTGTAAGGTAGCCAGCATCATAGATAATATTAATGATAAATAATAATGGCCTATAGCTACTATTACTATACTATACTATACTATTGGTGTTATTTATCTGTCTCCCGCCATTATCTTTTACTCCTTCCAAAGCTATTGAGTATCACTGTGAGTTCACAGAGGAAATAAGTGAACAAGGATACAGAGATTCCATTGCTTATGAGGGTTCTAAGGTAACATGCAGCTGCACTGCGATTCATGTGTCCCACCCATTGCTCTATCTCTATGAAGGGTGGGAGCCCAGTGCAGATTGGGTCAGACCGACAGCGTGTGCTCACTCTAACGCTTCTTTACACAAGACAGAATGAGAAGTTCTTCACCTCCACCAAAATGGTATGATTTTATTTTTTAAATAGGACTTAACTGACATAAAACACTCACATGCTGATGGGATGGAGTACGTGTCAAAATTACATAAAGTTTAAAAATTAAACAGGGCAAATGGCGTGAAATATAACCAAAGCACAGTCAGAGATAGTCACCGTGGCTTGAGAGAAATTTAGTCACTCTTGACCATGTATCTGTGAAGTTCCCCAAATATTCTCCAGTCAGAGCACCTTAGCAAAGAGCTGTGGGACAGAAGGAAGATGAGCAACTCTGTGTGTGTGTGGGGGGGGGGGGTTGGAAGGGAATGAAGGGGTTGGGGGGGTCTTCAGGAAGGGTTTCTGAAAGGGAGGAAAAGTCACTGAAGTCAGGGATGGCTGTGAAAAACAAACAGTTGTTACGAAATGTCCTATTCCTTTCTCCCTGTAAAAGGCTGTGGCAACCACAGTGGTCTGTCATCAGAATAAGAGGCCAAGCTCAGAAAGATGCCTATAAGTTTACCCTAGCCAGCTGCCTTCAAGCTGCCCAGGGTAGCTGTGAAAGTAGTTCAACATACATCTGTGAACTTATTCAAAACATTGTTATTTATTTATTTATTTATTTATTTATTTATTTATTTATTTATTTATTTTGGCCTTAATTCAGTTGTGCAATGCTTGACTGTGCACATCAATATGGGCCAGATGTGATGAAAGGTTGCGAGTCCCACCAATGGCTCCTAAATGCCTTCCTTGTCTCCGTTACACTGCCACCAGGGACCCACTAATTGCAGGATCTAGCTCAGTTTGTAAGCTTGGCTGGCTGAGCTCTGTGCAGCTTGCTTCGTCTTCGGTTCCGTATCTTTACCTCAAACTCCCGATCAAGGCAGATGGAGCTTTTCTTAGTTTCTGACATGCACCATCACCCTTCATCTACAGACCCTCGCTCCTGCTGTGTTCTAGTTTGGAACCACCTCCCTCTTCGGAGTCACTTCATCCTCATTCGGTCCCTGAAGGTCATTCCCACCACCTGCCTTCCCCACCCAGCAAAGTGAGGCTCTGAGGTCCCTAGTGCTTTCCTTCAGTGTACTCCTTGTTCCCGGCCAAAGCCATCCTCACACACTCTGCATGTTTACCTGTGTGTCCTCCTTTATGAGACAACTCACCTTATCCCATGTTCCCCAGGGCAGGGATTATAGCTCTCTTGTTGCCATCAAATCCCCAGGGGCCAACACAGTTCTCCCACGCAGCAGAGCAAGCTCACCGTAAATACCTGCTGAATGAGTGACGATACCGTCAAGTGTACTTTGTTATTTGTGAGGTCAATGACTGAGGAAGAAGATGGAATTTATGAGCAGAGCTTTCCAGCAAATTTGTAATTAGTACTAACATTAAGAACATGTGTATACTTATTTCTACATTTCTTATTTGGGGATGATTATTGTTTTTGCAAGTTCCGAATGTCGGTGACAGCTAATGAATTATGAGCAATATCAAATGTGGCAGTAGATGGCTCCTTTTCATAGCTTATGAGAGTAGCATTCTAGAAGTAGACTGCTTGATTGAAGTCTTCTCTTTTAAAAGCAATACAACTTAAGAAATAAAGGAATTTACTTTGAAGACGGAGAAACTATGGCTAGCTCTTAAGTCTTAATTCAGCGGACTCTTTGTTTGCCCTGTATATCTGAATGCATATGCAGTGCCTGAGGCCCAGTGCTTGGTTTCATTTCAAACGCCTTGGAGACTATTGGCGTTTCAGATACGACACAGTATGTGTGTATTGAGGGACTGTGTTGAAGGAACATGCACATTTATTTCTCTTCTGCTTATTTTTCATTAACAAGAAGAGACTCTGCCGTGCCTAGGGGTAAAGCAGCTGTTGTAGACACAAAGGGAGTTCGGACAGCTGCAAAGCCACACTTCTGGCACCAGCATGTCAAGGATAGAGTAATTGCATTCATGTCAGCTGAAGGCTGCATCTGGGGCCCCTGCTGACCCTTCCATGCAGTAGGGCTATCTGCTTCCCCAAAGAAGGAATGTATCTGTCTACAGTACGAATGGCAGTGTCCATCAGAGAGGCTTGTGAGAGAAGTAGGTCCTCCCAGAAACCGAGGAAAGAGGTGGCCACCAGAGACTGTGCTTTGGCTTAGCAAATGTTGGTTAAAGGATACGCAATTTCAATTGGAATGAGGAATTTTGAGGGAGCTGTTTCACACCACATTCACTACTGGGAATAATAGCATATTGACTATGTCCAAATTGTTAGGAGAACTGATTTTGAAGGCCTAGTCTTTACTCCACCCCAAGTAATGAAGACGTGAGGCCATTCACTTTAAGCAACATGATTTGGCCATTCTGCAACACATGGATATGGGAAACATCATGTTAGAGGTGATAACTGTATTCAGTTTTTATTTTCCAGTTAAAAGTAAACACACACACACACACACACACTTCCCCAATTGCACCTCTACTCCCTTAAAATAGGCTCAATATTGGTCACTGGTCCCCTCAGCCTTGCCATTTAGTGGGGGAGAATCTGGGTACTGCTTGCTCTCCCAAAGATGTAACATCCCTCTTCCTTGTTGAGTTTTGAAAATGCAGCTCAGGAAGATGATTAATGACCAGGCTATTCACCAACTGGAGAACTCTTCAAGCTTAAAACCAGACCAAAAACAGATGATATAAAATCCACATTTCCTTTTCCAGTCTTCATTTATAATGTATGTGTATGTCTCTGTGTATCTGTCCACCTCCCTTCCCTTGAGAGCTGCTTACTGCTCACGCTCCGAGTCCCCAGACCGGGGAAGGCCCAGCCATCTCTTCTGCAGTGAGAGTCACAGATGCAGTAGTTTCAACATAGCTTTGCTTGTTTTGAATTTTGCATTTTAATCATGGCCGGCCTTATACTGAGAGGTGTGTTCCCTGGATTCAACAAAGAGACGTTTATCCGCTAAGTCATAGGTTTAAAGATACTGTCAGCAGAGCTGTCAACTTAGCTTCCTGAAGCTGACAAAGTAGCATGCAGGCTTTCATGGTGGAGCACATACTGCAGCGCGGACATGGAAGGAAGGTTTGATATGGATAGCAATCTCTAGGAAGGCACGCATGTGAAATCCCACACTTAACTATGATGAAACCACCACCACTCAGCTACGTTGCAAATGCAGATCAAGTTTTTCCTGAATATCCCAGGCTGTAATCAAGACTTTCGCCTGGGTTTGGTCTGAACTTAGAGGGCTAATGAGACAAGTCTTAACAAGGAGTAACTGTGGGCTTGGATGGCAGGGTTGAGAATTTCACATGGATGGGTGCCCAGAAACCATTGCCAGCAGGGCACCCGGAAGAGACTTCCAAGTGACAAGGACAGCTTGAATACAGCTTTCCCCTCTAGAAAAATGAATGCTAACTGCAGGCTAGAGGGACAAAGAGGATTCCCCACATAAATATTCATGTCACACCAAAATCTTGTAATTTATGAAATGCCAGATGCTTTAGCTTTCATATAGTACAAATGTTTTGATTTTGAAAGGTTTATATAATCTTTTCTTGCAATATAAAAATACATGTTCATGTTGGGACAAGATTATTGGTTCCCTGCAGAAATGTGGATTTGAGTTTCCCCAAAGAATATTTTTTTTATTAGGTAAGAGTGTCCTGTTCTGTGACATGGGAATTCTGGAGCTGCCACCTCTTTGTGAGCTTCATAATGAAGTCAGTCACTGCTAAGAGGAGCTCAGAAGTTAGAAGGAATCTTGGAAGAGAATCAAGGTTTATTTGCTTGATACAAGTCAAAAGTTGCTGTCAGGTTTCTGAACACATCAGGACAGGAAGACAGTTGCATTTGAAGAGTAAAACCCAAAGGACAGAGGGAGTGGTGGTCCTGAGGTCGATCTTAAGTCAGGAGAAGGAATCTTGATCTGCAGGGCAGGATCCCTGGGTAGGAAGAGACATTGTCAGTACCATTATCTTGCTATTGTGATTGTCAACTTATTGCTAAGGTTAAAAGTTGGATTTGCAGTAACTAATCTAATTCTTTTCAATGGCCCGAATGCAGGTAACTGATTCTTACTCAAGCATCACATGCTAGCAATACTTGTAGAGTTTTCTTATGTGAAGCTAGTTAATCCCAAATAAGGCTCTTAGCCATTTCTCACTGTTTTTTCATTGTAGGTTCAATAATATTAAATAGGATAGGAATGGGAATACAGTATTTCCATGAATCATCCAGATGGCAAAAGACATTAAAACAAAGACAATTTCAAAAGTTTGATAAGGGATTTCTAATTTATTTACAGTCATTTCCAATGGATCAAAAGATTATGTACAACACACACACACACACACACACTTTAAAAATAAGTAAAACAGGAGAACAATATGAACATTTTTAACCTGTTTTTCTCCTATGAAGACAATCTGACCAGTATGAGGGACTAGGGCAGTGATGTTCAACCTTCCTAATGCTGTAACTCTTAAACACAGCAGTACCTTGTGTGTGGTGATCCCCAACCGTTAAGTTATTTTTGTTGCTACTTCAAAAGTGTACTTTTTCTACTTCTATAAATTTTAATGTAAATATCTGATATACAAATGATCTTAGGCAACCCCTGTGAAAGTTCGATCCCTTTCCAAAGGGTCATGACCCATAATTTGAGAAACACTGGTCTAGGGGCTTCTAATATACTTCTGGAATGATGCTCCTGGGGAGGGCTATCTTCATCTACAGCTTGTGAATTTTATCTTTTCTCAGGATGATATGTAACAGACCAATGGGGGAAAAGCAAGATGTGTTTCAGTTGAACATGTGCCAACCACAGTGAGTCACAGCGTCCTCATCAGACGGGTGGGACATCTCAGTAAGAAAAAAGGTTCACTCCACCCACCCTGTTCGCCATGCTTTGCCATACCTCAGCACTCTGTAAACTACTTTCTAGACATGTCACCATGTTCCTTGTGGATTGACAAGGAAACTTAAAGCACTGATCAGAGCAGGGGTTAAGTCATAACTTGAGTAAAGGCTGACTTTGCACATAGACTCAGCAGGGTGTGTGTGTGTGTGTGTGTGTCTGTGTGTGTGATTGAAAAACTAGCCATTTTTATTTGTGGGTCTTTAATTTGTTAGAAAATGTTCAGTAATACATATCTGTTTATATGGTCCAATTGCTTTTGATGAAAATTACAAAAAATTTTTTTGCTTGTATTTCTTTTTTTTTTAAAGATTTGTTTATTTATTTTATGTGCATTGGTGTTTTGCCTGCATTTGTGTCTGTGTGAAGGTGTCAGATCCGTTGGAACTGGAGTTACAGAGAGTTGTGAGCTGCCATGTGGATGCTGGGATTTGAACCCAGGTCCTCTGGAAGAACAGAAGAGCAGCCAGTGCTCCTAACCACTGAACCATCTCTCTAGTCCCTATATTTCTTTTTAACATCTCATTTTGTAGGATTATCTAGTATATATCTACATAATTAAGAAAACTTAATAATTTACTTTTTTGAGATAGATTTTCCATGTAGCCCAGGCTGACCTTATACTAGATATGTGGTAGAGGGTGACCTTGAACTCTTGATCCTCATACATCCACCTCCAAGTGCTGAGATGGGATTACAGGTGTGTGCCACCAAGTTTTACTTAAAGGAACTTTGAAACTCATCTCAAAATCTTGTTTATAGGTGAGAGCATAAAGTCCATTCCTACCATCTAGGATGGCACTTTAGTCCACTATGCAACAGTCAGAACAAAACTTGAACCTCTATACTTATTTTCTGATTTTTAATAACAGAGTTATTTTAAGGTTGCGTGAAGTGTTTAACAAATTTTTGTCAGTTCAAATTTGCTAAAAGATTAGGAATTTGGGGTTAAAGTCATGCTCTCCTATCATTACTGTTCATGACAATTATTAAGACATTTAAAAAGTAATTACCAAAACAAACTACCAGCACAGATCTACTAACCATTAAAATATTAAACAAATTTGATGTATGTGTCTAGACTAGTATTTGAGAAAACTGGATGTTGAAACAGACACTCGTTTGCTTTCTAGGATGGTTGGATAGGAAATAGACTAAAGTATCCAGCTGAAAGAGCTAGCATATCCAGTTACACAGAGAATGAAGTCGTAGTTATACTGGCAGAAACAGTTTGAATTTCAAGATTCTGATTTCCAGGTTTTCTACTGTCACAACTTCATTATAGAATATATAAGGAAACCCATGAACTTCTGATATTAAAAGGCTTGTGTCATAAAAATATTTATGGGTGTACAAGGCCTCTTTATGTAGTCCAGGTGGACCTCAACCTAGTGACTCTCATGCTTCTGTCTCCCTAATGCCATGACCTTAGGCTGTGCCACCATACCTATCTTGGCTATATTGGCTTATGTAGTTATTTACAGCTGATACCCTGTACAAAATGGCTGCTAGG
Organism: Phodopus roborovskii; assembly: GCF_943737965.1. NCBI lineage: Eukaryota > Metazoa > Chordata > Mammalia > Rodentia > Cricetidae > Phodopus > Phodopus roborovskii. The sequence goes on along the minus strand of NW_026126563.1, from coordinate 20,090,354 downwards.
ATATTAGAAATAGTGACCTAATGTTTTGATTAAATTCAAATGAATATCCAAAGGAACCATTGAAGGCTATTCTTTTACTTTTAGGGTTATAAGGATCTCATAATGTTTTATATCTAATAATAATGTAAAAGGACAGAGACCGCAGCACTTGGGGTTGATCAAATGTTGCCAATAGCCTTGTGCCAGGCAGGATCAGAGGCCAAGAGTAAACCACAGAGAATATTTCATATACGATTTTGTGAATCTCAATGTTCTAAGGCCACTTCTTTTCTTCACTTAATTGTGTCCTTGACCTTTAGTTCGGTGAGCTCCATAATAAAAACACCAAGAAAGATATTTGTGATTGCTTCACTTTGATGTGTGAGTGTGGCATATGGATATGTTGTATGCATACATGGTAGTCATGAACATGCACATGGAGGCTAGAGGAAGATGTGGGATATCCTGTTGTCTGACTCTTTCTCAAAGACCCTAGTGCTAGGATGATGTCCTCCAAGTTCCAGGTAACCTCCTGTTTCTGCAACCCCACTGCCACCCCCCCCCAATCACTGGGGTTACAGGAACATGTAGGCATTCCAGGATTTTGTTTGTTTATTTGTTTGTGTTTTTCCAGACAGTGTTTCTCTGTGTGTAGTTCTGGCTGTCCTAGAACTTGCTCTGTAGACTAGGCTGGCCTCAAACTCATAGAGATCCACCTGTTCTGCCTCCCGAGTGCACCAGGCTTTTTACATGGGTGGTAGGAGCCAGGCTCTTGTTCTCATGTGTATATAGCAGACACTCTTACCTTCAGAGCCAACTCACCAGCACAGCCCCTATGTCACCTTGTGACATCCCAGTGAGTCCACAGAAGAAAACCTGGACCCCCAGGGATACTCATTAATGATGGTGAGTGTGTTCTCTCCTTAACCTGGGCATCACTGTCCTTCCCTTGCTGACCAATTCTCCTTCTTTTTACCTCCATGGTTTTAGGATATTTTAATTATAATATTCTCATCAAGTTGTGAGTGGCTCAAAAAATCTGAAGACTTCTTAAGATTGATTTAAATATCAGTTTAAGAATATTCATTTCATATATGGATTTTAGACCTAGAGCAAAGGATCACCAGCCTATAATTCACACCGCCAGAGGAACTAGGATACAAGATGGATTCTAAGAGATTCATATAAAGTCCCTCACAGAAGGGGGAAGGGACAAGTTCTCCAAAGCACATGGGGAGTGGGGGGGGCAGAGAGTGGAGAGGGAACTAGGAGAAAGAGAAGGGGAGGAGAGGAAAGCACATGGAACTAAGAAGATTGAGTCAGGGGAGGAATAGAAGATAGGGGAGAAAGAGAGAGAGAGAGAGAGAGAGAGAGAGAGAGAGAGAGAGAGAGAGAGAGAGAGGAGAGAGAACATAAAAGAGGGAGCCATTATAGGTTTGAAGAGAAAACTGAATCTAAAGAAATGTCCAGAGACCTACAAGACTGACTCCAACTAACAATTTGAGAAGTAAAGGCTACCATAAATGCCCTTCCTTGATAATGAAATCAACGACTAACTTATCCACCATCATGGAGCTCTCATCCAGTACCTGTTGGAAACAGAAGCAGACACCCACAACTAAACACTGAGCTGAACTAGAATCCAGATGCAGAGGGAAAGGACAAGACCAGGCTACAGAAACACATAGAGACAGCTGACCTGAACAAGGAGGAGCAAATGGCCCCCCCCAGACTGATAGCTGGGGCTCTGAACATGGGTCTCAAGCTAGAAGGCCTGAGCAGTCTAAGGGACCTCAGACAGTGGAATCAGAATGTCTTCCTGGTGGACAAAAGGACCTTGCGGGCACATCCCCCATGGAGGGATACTGCCTTAACCTAGAGACAGGAGAGAAGTCCTAGTCTCTACTTCAAATGACTTGACAGATTTAGATAACCTCTCCTGGATGGCATCACCCTACATGTGGAGTAGGGGGGGCAGATGGGAGGGGAAGGTGGTTGGGGTGCATGTGGAGGGGGGAGAGAGAGAAAGAGGGAAGGAGGAAAAAAGGGAGGGAGAGGGAACTGGGATGGATATGTAAAATAAAAAATAAAATAAAAAATTAATTAGCAACTACTTTAAGAGAAAAAGAAAAGAATATTCATTTCTATGTGTGTGTAGGCACAAATTAACCTGTTATAGGAGTGACTAGAAGCAAACAGAGAGACAAAGAGACTTGATAGTTTCCAGACAATGATGGAGTCCTTATCCTGTTATCCTATGGCCTTTCCTTCTCTTTCCTAATTCTGTGTTCTGTGATGCAGTAAAGTTTTTCTTTTCAACTCTAGAAGTATGGACTGTGTTTCTGTAACTTGCTTATTCAAAATGCCTTATATCTCACATCCTACTCAGGGATAACCCAAAGTCTACTTTTCTCACATAATGCTAGGAAGAGGGAGAGATGGTTCTGGAAATTTTGTTATTGGCAATACCCACAGAAATTTCTAATTGTTGGATATTCTCTGAAAAAACAAGAAAGCAAGAGGATGGCCACATAGCATCAATGGCATCTTTGCTAGTATGGATTCAGTCAAGAGGAGAATAGGTACCAGTGATGTCACTGTACTGTAATTTGTAGTTACATTTTGTACAACTTGAGCTATAATTTTAATAGAATAAACTAATAGAGCTGTAATTTAAGTTCAAAATGCCAGTAATTTGGGATATAATTACATTTGATGTAACCATATTAAGCATTTTCTTTTGAGACAGGGTGTCATGTAGTCCAGGCTGGCCTAACTATTGATCCAAGGGGGACCTTGAACTCCATATCCTCTTGCCTTTGCCTCTTGAGGGTTGAGATTACAAGTATGTGACATAAAGCTTTACTCCTTGCTGGGGCTTGAACCCAGGGTTTTGTGCATGCCCAATAATCACTCTACCACTTGAACTATATCCCTATCCCATAGAACAAATATTTTCTAACTCTCAGATGGTAAAAAATGCCCAAATATGCCTCAGGTTTTGACAGCTGTTGTAGCACAAGTGTAGATTTTGGTAATTGGTCAAGTGAAACCTTCAATGACCATGGTGATGCTGAGACATGATGTGTATGTTTTTATTTGGATTAGTCTGGTTGACACAGTCTTTTTCAGTTCCTGTGTCTGTAATCCAAAAGTTTGAGTCATTTCATATACTCAATACATTTTGTTGTGAGTTTGCTGAGGCCCCATTTCTTGCATCATATGAAGATATGAATAATATGTTGTATGGTCACGGGTGCTGCTGACTGCAATGCCAATTTCTGCTTGTGACTGGCATGGGAAAATCTACAGGAATGTGTTTGCATTTGTAATCACCAAATACTGAGCACACATAGTGTTTGACAGAGGGATTGTGGTATGGCTAAAATGAACACAGGCAATGGTTAATAAATAAATAAGGCTTATTTATACCTTTCACTGATTTTTAACTAGAAGTTTAGAAAAGGAACAGGTAGACCAGATACCTGGTGCTGGGTACCTCTTGAAATGGAAACTTCCTATATAATAATATTCTGGTAACTGATGAGGGAGGGGTTCACAAATCCCACACTTGCTGAGGCATTTTTGACAATTGAAGGCTGCTAAGGAAGGGAGAGTCAGTTTTCTTTAAGGGTGTGGCTCTTGTAGATGGACTATGCTTCAGTGGATGGCTCCACACCCATTCAAATATGTGCAGTACTAATTGAACTTACTGGGCTAGTAGAGAAACAAGAAAAGAGGACATGAAGTTGAGAGGGGTCTAGAGAGTAGGATGTGGACCCAGGGGGAGTTAGGGGAGAGGTTGTGAAATGATGAAACCACATTGTATGTATGTATAAAAATTTCCAAGAATGAATAAATATATTACAATGAAAATTAAAATAAAGATTGAGATTAAATATGCTGATTAAATGATCAATTTGGCAGTATTTAACTTGAAGAGTGGCAAGGAAGTCTCTGTCTTCTGAGGCTCCTCATTTCTTTGTAGGCTGTTCAGTGAGAATGTTCATTGTGTTTAACCGAGATACATCTGAACAGGTAGTTTTACCCTCTCTGGTTAAGTGCCCGCTGTCTGCAGATGCAAGGATATTCATTCAACCAGGCCAGTAGTGAGGAGGACTACTGGGGTCTTTGAAGCACCCAGAAATTGTGGGAAAGCCCTCACGTCAGTAAGAAATTGAGAAGGTAAGCTTTGACTACATTTATTTGGAACAACTCATTCTAGAATTTTTCTTGAGTATGATCAAAGGGGCAAAATAAATGAATAGACATTTTTCAGGCTTCAGGCTTCTTGAGGGTTGAGGAGATGGATGTATCCGTATTGCTATACTGAACTCCTGCAGAACATTGTGCAGTAGGTGACATCCTCTGCATTCCTTACTGGATGCTTAGACAGGGTGAGCACAGCTGCTAATTGCCCATCATACCCTGTTGATTGTTAGTTCTTGTCTTTAAAGATGGGTCTTTAGATGGGGAACTCCACACTTATATTAATCTGTAAACTTGTCCCCAATCTAGAACAGTTTGGGGAATGACAAAGCCCAATATCAGAATTATGTGTCAACAAAAAGTATATACTAACACTATCTGTGCATACCTGGACTTCTGGTCACCATCATTTAAGGGCATCATGGAGTTCTTGCTAAGAGCATTCTAGCTTAGAGACTGGAGAGTCATTGTATCCCAGTCCCAACTCTCATAACATGTCTCTGCATAGTGTGAGGAACTTCTGTTCAAGAACTTTCCCCAGTTTTCTAAGGGATGCATTTTCATGCAAATTCACTAGGGCCCTGTAAAAATTTCCAAGAAAGAAATCATTTGTCTAACAATACCAGAACAGAAGTAAAGATGTAGCTCAGTCCTAGTGTCTTCTGCTCATAGGGTGGGGCTTCCTTCCTTAGATGGTACATTCCCTTACTCTCAAGGCTGGATATGCTGGGAGCGTTATTTAAACTTTTTTGAGTCACCTGGGATTGCTTTGCATTCAAATCTCAGGAAAGGGCAAAATGACTATAGAATCCCTTTGAGATCCCTGGTGAGAGATGATTGATAGTGTCAAGTACCATTATAACAAATAAACCCTGAGATGCTGTCTTGTTAACATCGAGAGAATGACTCCAAACCCCCATTGGCTCAGGTTTCTCCTAAAGGTGCTCATTGTACTCAGTAAGTGTTTTTTCAATCCAGAGTGAGGATTACTTTTTGTGAAGATGACTTAACAAGAACCTGAAACTTGTTCTATCCGCAAAGATGGGATGAATCGGTTCTGACACGGGATAAGCTCTGACACAGGCTGAGGCTTGTTCAATGACACATATTGGATGAGGCCTGCATCAAAAACAAGACTCCAAATTTGTCAGCATTTCCCAAAGGACTCCAGATTTGATTGCATTTATGTTCCAGAACCCTTTAAAACTCATAAGCCTATAAGAATTTCTAATTTTCTCATGTGTTAAACTGAGAAATTCTAATTTTCTCATGTGTTGGCTTTATTATACACGTAATTTTATATATTTCAGTTATAAAATCCATGGTGATAGAATGAATTGATTAGTTAAAGTAGTCTATTTTCTTTAATCCTATTAGTTTATGGACTTGAGAAAAACTTCTTGGATTCCATTGTATTCTGGATGCTCTGAAAGGGTTTGTTAACATGATACATAACAGAATTCCTACATACCACTTAACTTAGCAACAGATACTTATACCATGGATTTTTTTTTAATGGTTTTGTGTGAGAAAAGTATTTCAAATTGCAAAGTACATTTTAAGTTAATTACTTGGTCAGAAGGCTGTGCAGTGAAATGCTTGCATTAGTATTCTTTATGCTGAAGAAGACACTTTAGACAACCTCGAAATACAGAAGGCAACATAACAGAAGTCAAATGTACTTTTTATACTGTTAGGCTCTCTGTATATAGGTTCGGTGGGGTGTGGTTAGTTATACCAATCCTTTTTCTGGATAATTTCAGTTCTTATCAGTAGGATTTTCCAGAGACTGGATTTTCCAGCCTATTTTCCACATCAAAGGGGAAATGGCCCATAAGCCCCTTGTTTATGGTTGTAACCTGAGGTGTTGGGGATTTAGCTCAGTGGTAGGGTATTGGCCTAGCAAGAGTCAGCCTCTGGGTTCTGTCCTGAAATGGTTGGGGGTGGGGGAAGGTAAATGATTGTAACCTGGTACGAAGAGCTAGAGAACTTCCGTGAAGAGACCCTTTCAGCCACAACTGAACTGGCCTACAGAAGGGTTGCAAAAGCTTCTTGAGCTGCTTGCTAAACATGAAGTTTCCTTGATCTTGCCCTTTCCCATCTCAGGATGGCTCTTCTTGTCTGGTTTGAGATCAGGAATTTCTGGTTTACTGAGAGCAACTGGTTGTTTCCTAACATGCTTAATCTAGATGCTACTCAGAGAAATGCTTCAAATCATCACCCACTAGAACCTGGCTAGGGAGCCAAGTGCAATGCCATAAAGGTAGCAGTGTCTGCCTTTTCTCATCACTCCATCTATGGTGTTGGAAAACATGAAAACAGGGCTATAAAGTCTTAATTGCTTGTTATTTCACCTGATTTCTTCAGCTCTGCCACATGCACCCACTCTTCAACCCTTCAGGATAGACCCTCTTTATCTTTGTCTCTTTAGAATGCTACCTATTGTGATTTTACAAAAGCCCGTTTCCCAGAGTGAAATTTCAAGTATTTTAGGATATTCTTGGAATAATTCCTTCTTTTATTAAAGGGAAGGAAGTTTAGTCCAGTGGCTAAGTCAGACTGCCTGGATTCAAAGGCTCCTCTATCATCAACTGACTGGGTATCCTCTAAGAGTCACTATGTCCCAGGTTTGTTGTCTTTAAGATGGGATAATAATAGCATCTACCCTATGGCTGCTAATATTGTCACTTCTCACAGTTCCAAAACTTGTGAGGGGTGAATAAATTAACAGGTGTAAAACACCCAGGACAGTGGAAGAAAAACCTATTAAAACCATGTAAGTGTTACATATTATTCCTTGTGTTTAGAGCACTGGGCCATTTATCTGGCCCTAACCATTTGATGTAAATAATTTCACTCTTGGATTTAGGCAAGTGAAGAGTGTTCTCTTCTTTAATCTTTAGAAAGCACTGGCTTCTTTACAGAGAGATAGCTATAAACGCACCACAGGAAACCACAACCAATCAATACAGAGTTGTGAGTCCAGTCCCAAAGGGTACACTTACAAAACATGCCCATGGGAACACTGGAAGAGTGGGCCAGGGGTTTTCCTGTAACATTATGTCTTCTAGTAACATCAGAGGCTATGCTTGTAAAAGTGTGTCACTGACATGACCACTCAAATGTGAGCTGAATGGAGACACCATTAAACCCAAGGGAAAGACCACAAGGTCCCAACTCCAAAAAGAACTCTAGGCACCTGAGGAAAATTGGTTGTTCAGTGCCAAATGGTCAGCAGGAAAATGTACATACAAGTGACATTGTAAGGACTTAACAGGCTATATTTAGAAATATATATGCATATACAAATATATGTGTCCATGCAATACCAATTGACTAAACATGACTTTGAAAGAGAGCAGGGAGGGATACATGGGAGGGCTTCACGGGAGGAAACAGGAAATGTAATTAAAATACAATCTCAAAGATTAAAGCAATGATAAAAATGCATGGTAATGAGGTTAAAGAAATTGAGGGAGAACTGTGATAGCACGAACGGTATTTATATGTGAAGCTGAGCCTTTTTTATCCACATAGAAAAGTGAATTCAGAAGATTCCTATTTCACACAATTTGGTAGCTACTCCTGATAACATTGTGTTTCATTTATTCATTCATTTATCCATTCATGTGCTGTTACATAGCTCTGGCTGGCTTGGAACTCACCATGAAGAATAAATTAGCTTTGAACTTGAGATGTTTCTCTTGCCTTCATCTCTTGCTTGCTGGGATCAAAGGCTTGAGCCACCATACCCAGCATACTTTTTTTAAGTATCTAAAGAGGAGTACATTTTCTTACCACTAATAACATTTTATCAGCTCCACAGGTGAGTAATTTCATATTTATTTCACTGTCTCCCACAGCCTCTGTGGTGGTGGTGATTCATTCTTATTTGCACTTAGATTGCTCTGCATTTTTCATGTTAAACTTTAAGAGTGAATTCCTTTGTTTGGGGGAATGCCTTGATAAGTTTATTGGTGATGTAAAAGGAGGAGTTGAAGAAACAAGAGGAGAAATAAATAAGGAAACAAAGGCACAGGTAGCTCTCTCACCACATTACTTCAGCTAAAACTGCATATTACCTCATTCTCCCCCAAACAGGTGGTGAGACTCTATTTCTGAAGACAGCACACACTGTTGTTGTGGTACATAGAGAAGTAAAAGTATCACTGAACTGGAAGCTTCCTCCATGCTGCAGGGCTTTCATAGTACTGGGGGATGTCATGCAATCTAGTAGGGAAAAGTCATCAATGAACTTACCCGGTGGCAGACCTACATACCAGGCTGGAGGTGCTCATAGGTACAATAGTGGTGAATGGCACAAGCTTAACCAGCCTCTTTCTGATTGGATGTGAGGCATGCTTCTCACTTACAATTCATATCTGGTGCTCTAAGTCCCATCCAAAGCCCTTGGCTCAGCAGAGTATAGGCCCTAGGGGAGCTTACTACTATTGTTTTGTTAAATGGACATGTTGTCAAAATGCCTCATAAATATTTGTTTATGACCATAAATTAGGGCTGATGTCAACCTTGACCAGAGAAGTTTCTGTTTCTAATGGGAGATGGCTAATGCTGAGACTTGTAAGTGGTCCAAGTGCTGAGAGTAAGTGACTGTTGAGTGCTCATCTTTAAACAGGACATCTACATCACCCCTCCAAAGCTCAGAATATGTCACAGAAGAGGGAGTGGAAAGATTTTAAGAGCCGGGGGGGGGGGTTGAGGAGGAATGTTGTGGAATGCTGTCTTTGGCTATGGTACGGGTGTTGAACTCGTGAACTCACAACAACTGTAGTTGTCAGCACAAGGCTTGAACAAGATGGGGCCAGTCAACAGTCCATCATGGATGGGGGAGGGGTTTATAATGCTCCACCCTCTGTGGGTAGTGATTGGTAGGCCACTCCTACCCCATCTATTGCTGCTGGGGAAGAATAAGCAGTTTATTCAGTATTGTAGCCACTAGTAAGTTGCTCTTGCTCAAGTAAATGAGCCCCATCCATGCTCATATAAGCAATTTTAATTAAACTCAGTAGGTCACAAAACAAGCAAGCAAGTAATAAACCAAAAATGATCAAAATTAAGTAAGAGGGAGACTTGTTGAAAAGCAGGGCTTCAGCAGGATTTGGGGGGGAAGAAAAAATTCAGTGGGGTAAAATAACATAAACACAATAAATACATGCATGAAAGTACCTGTATTAGTTCCTTTACTATTGATGTGATAACACTCAGTGACCAAAAGTAACTTGTAGACAAAAGTGTTTGTTTGTTTACAGTTTCAGAGAAATAAGAGTGGATCATGGTAGGGAGGCATGGCAGGCAGTCACAGGAGCAGGAAGGTTAGAGACCACATCTCAGCTGCAAACAGGAAACAGAAACCTAGAAATGAGATGGAGCCAAACTCCAAAAGCCCAACCCCAGAGATTCATCCTCCAACAAAACTCCATGCTCTAAAAGTACCATAACCTCCCCAAACAGTGCCACCAAATAGGGACAGGGACCAAGTATTCAAACACATGAGCCAATGGACATTTCTCATTCAAACTACTACAGTGTTAAATATAAATTATATATATCCCCCTTTTCCCCGTGGGATAGTTTTGTGGTCACTGAAGGGCCCAGACTATGGAAGACTGTGTCCTTGACCACACCCTGTCACACACATGGACACATGGAGATTGGCTCTGAAACTCTGGGTACTAAAAATCAAGGAGGCATAGAACAGGTTAAGGAAAGATAGGGGAAGAATGGAAAGCTGTTTCCTGGTGGTCCTGCAGATGGGAAGGCCACTTCCCTTCTTCCCTGCTTAGTCAACCACATGTAGTGGCCATTTACTTCAAGTCACACACTAACCATATAATTTACACATAGTATCCTGTATTCCACAAGAAACACAATGCGGAGACTATTATTATGCTTGAGATGGATAAGAAAACAGAGGCAAAGTCACATTAATTCTCTAGTTCAAGATCTCACAGCTCAGGAGACCCAGAATGACAGAATCAGGTGAAGAGGCATTCCCAAATGTCAGAGGCAGCATGATATTCTCGGCACCATAAGCCTTTGCTGACCTTGGGGATGGGGGAAAGACATGACCTATTTGTATCTGAGGGCAAGGAAGCTACCCTTGAGTGGGGTGGGCTTCAAGTTGGAACCATATATATATGTGTGTGTGTGTGTGTGTGTGTGTGTGTGTGTGTGTGTGTACAGGGAGCCTATGCAGGGAGTATGACTAGTGGCCAAGGCCATCATCATCATGAAGCCCATGGTTTTCTCTTTTCCAGGCTTTTGACTGTTCCTGGGTCATGATGTCATTAAAAAACTTAGAACATGTCCAGTGAGGAAATACTTAGAGGTGAAGAGGCATGGACATTCAGTGTAAAATAAGAACAAGAAAGACAGACTTCATTTCACTGTCGATTAACAGTATTGTGAGAGGTGAGAAAGACCAAACATAAGATGAGACAGAAAAGTGGAAGGAATTAAAAAGGAATGCAGAAAAAAAAATCTTACTATTTGCAGCTGACATTGAAGACATCACTTTGCTGAACAACAAATCAGCAAACAATAGAGGGCTCTATACAGGCATTTCAGAGAAACCTTTGGTAAACATAACTTTATACTTTATTTATTTAAATATCTATACTCAAATGACTATAGGTCTGATTACTGCACACACGCTTAGTCAATCTCAATATTCCCTCTTGTCTCTTTTACAGTTCTTAAATATATTCTCGTGATATTGGTACTTGATCTTGAAGTACATTAACTCTGCATCAGATTTTTCTGCTTTATGATAGACCTTTGACCCAAGTAAATGTAATCAGTTTTCAGGTAGGAAAAGAGATTCAAAATGGCTTCAAAAGAAATGAAAAGGAAAAGAAATTTGTAAAAATTACTATACTAAAAAATAAAAATATTTCCAGTTCAACTCCAGTTCAATCTCTCTTTCTCTCTCGCACATATACACACACACAATTAAGTTTCATATATATATATATGTATATATATTAATGTATACACACACATATATGTGTGTACACACACACACACACACACACACACACACACACATATATGGCAATGGGGATCAAGATGCTAGGCTAACTCTCTCCTGACCTACATTCCCAGGGAAGTTTTCTAGTCTAAGAGACATCTTTAAACTTTCCCTTGCCTGATCTGTGTAACACAATTTTATATATATATATATATATATATATGTGTGTGTGTGTGTGTGTGTGTGTGTGTGTGTGTGTGTGTGTTTATAAATACTCAGTATAAAATAGAATAAACATAAAAATGACCTAAATGTAAAATGCATATTTTCTTTATGCAGAAGATTATGAACATTTGCTAGTTTTTATAAAATCATTGGATGGCATCATAGCTTATTATTGAATTGGAATACTAAAATGTCCGAAGAAGCCAACTGTTCATGCAAGCATCGATGGAGTTAGAAACTTGGAGCTAAATTACTGCATTGTACTGCTTAGACTGGGGAGAATTGTAAAGATGCCCCTTAGACTGGAAAACTTACCTGGGGATGTAGGTCAGTTGGCAGTTATTGCCTAGTGTTTTGATCTCCATCACCACATGGAACCAGGCAGGATAACATGTGTTCTGCCTGTTTCCCCTCTCAAATGCTAAGGTTACAGACAAACATTGCCAGTTTTAAAGGATGGCTTCTGGGGTTTTGGACTCAAGTCCTCATGCTTGGCAAATGCACAGAGTCACTGAACCACCTCCCCAGCCCCGATTCCAAAATTGCATTCCAGTTACAGCACCCTAGCTGGTATCAGTAGGTTCAGATTCATGTCACCACTTACTAGCTCTCTGACTACGAGGGGGTTGCTTAAATTCTATGGGTCTCAATTTACTTGTCTATAAAATGTGATAATAACAGGACCCATTTCATGGACTTGTTATGAGCATGAATTGAGATAACGCGTGTAAAGAATTTAAAAGTATGTCTGATGCACAGAAGTCAAACAATACATGTTGGTATTATAATTAAAGCTCTGTTTGTGGTGATGGTGATGATTTTAGTCTAGTTCACCTACTCTCTCACCTCTGACCCTTGGTTTCTGTTGAACATGACCAAGAAACCCCAAATATCAATTCACCATCTCTTCATGTCAATTGGGTTATTGAGTAACTCCAGACATAATTACCCAAACAGACAGTATTGGAGCTTCTGTTTTTATGGTCTCAATCTAGAGGAAATTTTGTTTTCATACAGTACTTGCTGCAAAGATTAACCATATTCACTGCATTCTACATTAGATTATTTAGAAGTGAAGATATTAGTCTGAGAAAATCTGAAATCAAGACTTAGAGGCCCCCAAACCATCTTCCTTGTTTTGCTTCTATACTGGTGCTGTAACATCTCCATCCATGCCCCCATGTACTAGTACCCAAGTTTAAGGGTCAAGACCAGGCTGGAGAAACCCACAGAAACAGCTGACCTGAATAAGGGGGTGCTCATGAACCCCAGTCTTATAGCTGGGAAACCATCATAGGACTGACCCAGACCCCTGAATGTGGGGGTTAGTTAGGAGGCCTGGGTAGTCTATGGGGCCTCTGGTAATGAATCAGTATTTATCCCTAATATACAAATGGACTTTGGGAGCCTATTCCACATAGAGGGATACTCTCTCAGCCTAGAAACATGGGGGAGGGCCTAGGCCCTGCTCCAAATGATATGACAGACTTTGAAGACTCCCCATGGAAGGCCTCACCCTCCCTGGGGAGCAGAAAGGGGATGGGCTGGGGTTTGGTGGGGGTGATGAGGGAGGATGGGAGGGTCAGGGAACTAGGATTGGCATGTAAAAAAAAAAAGCTTGTTTCTAATTTAAATAAAAAATGTAAAAACAAATAAAGCTATCTGATTAAACAACAAAAAATAAGAACTCAACACCTGTTCTGTTCCTTGCCTCCTCTGGTCTCTTAGCAGTACTGCATCAAAGCACTGTCATTACTTACATGTTCCAATTCTGACAGTCTTTCCTCTAAAGAGTTCCTCAAGCTGGCGGCTTTAGTTTGAACCTCTGCCCTGACACTTCCATCGGTGTTAACTATAACAAGCCATTTCTCTTGTGAATTTGTTAGTTAACCTATATTCAGTTAGAAGTAATTCTTAATGTCGAGTGGATATGGTGATTAAAATGGTATCTGTAAAGTGCTTAGAACATGGCTTGATTATAATAGCTGCATAAGAAACAGCCACTATCATCTCCTTCATGCAGAAGGAGTTCCTTGGAGGACTTTGTGGGAGGCGTCTCTTCCCACCTTCTGGCATCCTGAACTAGTAGATAGTCAATAGTTCCGAACAAACTGATAACTGAATCTCAAAGCTAAGAGACTGGTTTTGAGGATGGCAGTGTCAAAGGCTCTGTGTGGCATTGCTAGTGGTACATCTCAGAGAGATGGTCTCTGTGGCAGGCTGTCAATTGTATTTTCTTAGGGTAAAATCTCCCTGGCCACCTCCAGTTTTGTGAACCTGGTTCATGAGATTTTTCTATTGATTTTTTGATGTGCCTCAAATTATGTCAATGAATTACTTTTCTAGTTTGCTAGCTGATGTACAAGTATCTGTTGGAACCAGCAATCTGGACAAGTGTAGTGCCTACCATGGCCTCTTTTTCTGGAGATAAAGTCTCATGTAGCCCAGTTTAGCTTCAAACTTGAGGACGGGCTTACACTTTTGTGTGGGAGGATCATTGCTTTCTTTTTCATATTTTGGACACTTCCTCATCATTTCTGAATCAGCATCTTCCATTCAAATGAATGGGACATTCTTGGGGTCTGATAGCACTATGCACAGAATGGCAGGCAATCAAGGATGTTTGCTTTGTATTCTTTGCATCTTGCCTCTGGATCACCTCATCCTTGTTGAAAGGTAATTGGGAAGGGCAGGGAGCTCCATTCTGCTGACTAGCCTCTTTCAGGGATCCACCCAATGGAACTCTGCTCAAGGCTGCTTCTTTTCTGTCAAGTAGACATCAAACTGCTGCTGCCAAGTGCAGATGAGTTGGGCAGGGAACTGGACCTCCTTCTACACTGTTATAGTTTAAATATTGCATGTTGGTCCAACAACCGCATGGCCATCTTAAACCAGAACATCTGGTTCCAAGTGCATGGAAGTCTGCAACCCTTCATGCATCCTTGAGAAAAACACACTCTTCTGCACCGCATCTTGAATTCTTGAGACATGACTGACAGCATAAAACCAACTTTGTCTTCAAAAGAAGACCCTAGCCTCCTGCCAACCCACACAGGGGCCCTCCTTTCCCTCCCCCTAGTCCAATAAGGCCTCTAATCTAAAAGACAGGCACTCTGACTACTTGCATGGTGTGAGTCCCTCTCGGATTATCCTAAATAAATATGTCTGTGTTAATAGCTGTTTCCTGTTTTCTGACTCACACTATGGTATCCTAATTCATAAATATGTTTATAAACATTTGCACTCTAGAATCAGCATGCAAGTCGAGAAACATACATTTCTCTTGTAAGAAGGTAAATATGTGGTGACAGGTCCAGCTATAGAAGGTATTTCACACCTAGCCAACAGACAAAAGCAAATGGATCAAGTCAAGAAAAACAGCTAAGTAACATGTTTTGGGATGACAAAACATGAGCTCTCATTCTTTGTTTTTCTTTCTCAATGTAGTCTTCCCTTTGTGCTCACAGTTACTTTTCATTTATCAGTCCATACCGTCTGCTGATCCACATATGTTTATTCTGTTAATTCTATAGGAAAGAGAAGCGTGATGTGTGTGTGTGTGTGTGTGTGTGTGTGTGTGTGTGTGTAAGGTCATTATTGGGGACAGAAGAAGGTTATTGCAAAGCACACGAAATGAGTCATCAATGTTATACTGGTTAATGTTGGACAATCAGCATTTTAGGAAAATTAGAGACAATTAGAGAAAAATCCCTTATTCAGAATGTTTGATTCCTGTGGTGCAAATTCTTGACTGTCTTTCTGCTTCTATGTTTTAACTAATGTCTCAAAAACACTTACTGGTACAAGAATTTTCTGAAGGCTGCTTTTCTTCTGCCTCCCTCTAAGTGCTTCACACCTCTGAAATGACCTCAACCGTTTCTTCCTGTGGCAGAGTGAACTGAACAGCATCACTTTCCTTCCCTACCATGCTGGGTTTCTATCTCTCTTCTCCATTGCACATGGGTTTGTGTGTTATAATTCCCCACCTCACATTGCATAGCAGTTCTTTTCCTCATCTGTTCTTTCCTTACACTCTGACTAGAGGCCATGTCTACTTCTGAAAAGACTAGATAGAGCCGGTCTGGAAGCAGAGAGAGGAGATGCTACATGTCTGTTGAGAAAATTGGTCATACATTGTCTAGTTTTCCCTTCAGTTCATTTTGCCCACGTTCCTAAGTCTTCCCAGCTTCCCCTCTTTCTAGAGTTTTCCATTCCTTGTGTAACCTAGTTCCAAACTAGATGTTTGTTTCCATTAAAGGGCATACTCTTATCCTTCCTAATCTCAGCGACATTCACAGTGAGGAAGACAACACTGATTTCTTTCTCTTACTTTCTCTCTCTCTCTCTCTCTCTCTCTCTCTCTCTCTCTCTCTCTCTGTGTGTGTGTGTGTGTGTGTGTGTGTGTGTGTGTGTGTGCGCGTACATGTGTGTGTGTCTTATGTATATTGCCTGTGGAAGCCAGAGAGTGATGATAGGTATTATTCTCACCTGATCCTCACCTACTTGGGAGGATTAGGGTCTTTCACTGAGCTTGGAGCTCATCTGTTTGGTGAAACTGGATAACCAGCAAGTCCTAGGAATCCTTGTCTCCCTATTTATCTATGCATTGTTAAAAAGTACAGTTTTTTTTTTTTTTTAAATAAGGGTCCTGGGGAATTTATGTTCTTACTTTCTGTGTTAAGCACTCACTGTCACTCCTTGTCCTGGTGCCCTTTTGGTTCATCTGGGCCTTTTCTCACACTTGCATGCTGCACAGATCACTTGGCTTTTACCTCACTAACAAGGGATGCCAGTCTGATTTCTTGAGTACCCAGTCTACCTTGAACTTCTGAAACACTGCAATTCTGTGGCTGTATATGCCTGTGACTATGCATTCCATGTATGTTTTCCTTTCATACAGACTCCTTTTCTCTTTGCCAGTTCTGTATTCATCACCTCCATGCACAGTTTCTCTCCACTACTCATTTTGCTATCTCTGTATGTTCTAGCAGCATTTTAGACACAATAGATGATTATTCATCAGTTCTAGACACATTGTGCGCTAGCACTGTCTGATGACTCGCAACATATCGAGCCCATTCCGACCTGAATCTGGACTCTGAGAATGGAGTCTGGGCGTGCCCAACCTCAGCAATTTTTTTTAGACTCATGTTCTCTGACCTATGCCAGTGCAGGAGGGTTGTCTCCTACCGATTGATTGCAGGAGCATCATAGCATAATGATAATTGGAGGCCAGTGGCTAATTGAGGTTATTTCATAGAGGGTGTATGCTTTAATGAGTGTAGTTTCTTTTGTTTAAAGCTAATCACTCTTAATCCATTTACACAAAAGAATCTATAGTTAACACAAATGTAAAGTGGAGAAGTATGCTTTCAATGGGGCTTCTTCTAAAAATATTTCCAGAAAACCACACTACTTTTCCATCTTATATTTATGCTATACATTATGCTGTGCGTATCTGTTATGTAAGGACCTCATATACCTTATTAATGAGAATAGAAACAAAACTGTGTAGGAAAATATTCTTTTCAAATGAATGGTTTGCTATTATATGGCACAACTATGAATAGTAAAGATTTTAAGTATCCTTTTTAATTGAAATTTACCAAGACAGTGCATAATTTAGAAGTATGAGTATCTTAGCCTATCAAATACTCCAACATCAAATTCTGAAAATGTTTGGCTTACAATGCAAACATAAAATACCTCTAGCTCAAGAAATAATTCTAAATCCACGCAGAGGGTTTATGTAGAGATGGTCCTTACAATGAGTAAGTGTTAAGGATGACTTAAACACTCAGTTAAATCAGTTGTGATGCATTATGCTTCTCTTAAGCGAGTTTGAATTAAGTGTGTGTGCTAAATGGAGAGAGCCCTAAATTGCCCTTGGATGGCTGCTGACGTTTCTTTTCTTAGGCTTGACAACAGTTTTGATGATAACTGGGAGTGGTTGCTTTGTGTAAAATAACCTGTAAGAACTCTTAAGAAATCACTCCTAGTAATTTTCACAAATAATTTACTTCTAAACTCAATAACCTTTTTTCCCAGACACTTTCCAAGTTCGCCAGAATTGCTGGCTTTTCTCTCTAGGAAGTGAGAAGTCAGTGTTTAATAATGTGCTTCTTAAAAGAGGAGAAACATCTGACAGTAATGTTACAATTAAAAATAGGTTTTAGGTAGTCAACTTTGAAGGTCATCAGAGGAAATGGCAGAAAATGAATTGTTTTTGTTTGTTTTTTGGAGTGTACCGAAATCAAAAGCCTGGGGATGCCTGCTTTCAATAGCTCAGACTTCCTTTTTTCCTTCAGTTACACATTTTTCACATACGATTGCTGCCCCCCCTTTTTTCTCCTTTCCAGAATTTGGCTCCTTCAACTCATGCAAAGCTTTATCAGTACAGTATTCCTACAAGTCTAGTCTTTTAGAATAAATGAGGTCATATAACAGATGCCTTAGTGTAGTTTAAAACAAACAAAACAAAATGTTTTAAGGTCTTGAATTTTTGTCTTAAGTAGTTCTTCCTATAGTTGTCCACATGTAATCAATCTCATTGATATGTGTTGCCCTGTCTCCTTAAAATACACCATTTAGGTTATATAGAGATGTCTTCTTGATGTACTTGATGCTAATGATTAAAGAAATACACACAACATGTGAGCTTTACATGTTAAACTTTTCTCTTTTTGACTGTAAGTTGTGGTAAATGAGAGATTATGCAATATTTACACAATACAATTAATTCTTCCCCCTTAGCTTCTGAATTATGCATGGACTTAGGATCTGTTATTTTGTTTTTAAGTGCTAAGATATTTAGTTTTGGTTGTAACATCTTTTCCTTATTCTTTCAACTTTTATGCAATCTCCAAAAAGTGAACTTACTTTTGGCTTCATGAGATTCCCAGTGTTCTTTTTCTGCTTGAATGCTATTCTTTCTTAGCAGAACACAAAGCCTGGTATGTGAGTCTTTCAGTATTTGTTCAATGAGTACATCTGTTCATACAACTTTAGGTAGCCTCAGCAAATAAAGAGATAACACAAAAGGTAGCACTTTGGTGGCAGGCAGAAGTAGATCCCATTGTCTACTTTTTCCACTTTGCTTTTTGGGACAAGGTATCCTGTATCCCAGGTTGCTCTTCAACTTTCTAAGCAGCCAGAGGTGACCATGAATGTCTGACTTCCTGTCTCCACATCCTGAGTGCTGAGATTACAGGCATGCACTACAACACCTGGTTTATACAGAGCTGGGTCTTAAACCTATGGCCTAAGCTGTATGTCCTGCCCACTTTTACACATTTGTTCATGAACACAGGGATGAGGTTTACTTTTCCAAGATTCCATCATTTGTTAAAAGGAGCCCTTGTTGGTCTTTTGGGAATACTGACTTAAATGTCTCTTATGACTCTTGATTAATAGCAATAGTCCTGAAAAATGTAAATTTAGTTTCATCCATCTACCTAACACTTAATACCTGACAATATTTATCATCTTTCTACAACTTCTATCACTGCCATCAAACACAACTGACATCGAACAACTTGAATTAAAATGGAAGACAAGATACTAAAGTCCCCGTTGCAAGAGCCATTAGCGTTTACAAAGCCTGAATGCATGGTATTATTACAGCCCTGCTCTCAATCAGCTTCCATGTTCCTCACAATGCAAATTAGGGGATTGTAGTGATTTTAATGTGATTAGTCTAGTAGATTGGAGTTGTCCCACAGTGGGAGTGGACAACAATACAGGAATAAAGTTGCCAGTGTAACAAAAGAAAACAATAAGGAAACTATATCTTTGACGCTTTACCATTATTATTTTGTTTTTATGAGGCTGATATACTTTGGGATATTCCTGTGATGTCTAGAGGACTGACTCCCAGGAGACAGAAAATAATAGGGGGTAAACACAATGCACCGCTGGTGGCATCAACTGGAATGTCATCTCTCCGGCAAAGCTGTAGTGCTTCATGGCACAGGCTATACCCGAATGCTTTGATGGGGAGATAACTCCAGATGGAAGTGATTGCACAAGCATACGTCCTCTGATTTGCCAATGCAACCAACAAGGCATTTTTTTTCCATGGGGTTTATGCCCAATTCCTGTTTGCACCCGGGGGGCAAGGCAGGTTAATAAGGCCAAGAAGGAGGGGAGGCTGTGGGAGGACATAATAACTGGGAGGACTTCACAGCCTCTACCTGGGGGTAAAGGGAGGAGGGCTGAGGATGGAGGGTGTTGTCTTCTTCTTCTGACTATGTGTTAAGTGGCAGGAGAAATTTGGAAAGCTGCTTTGAGGAGGAGCCAGAGGCTGGGCATGGGGTGTTCTGTTCCTCACTCTCCCCTCTTGTAGGAAACCTCTCTACATTCACAGGTAATTGGACTGGGAGGAGGAAGACTGGCCAGGGAAGAAGGCCATTCTGTTGCTCCTCCTCCTGTTGCTTATCTCTTGTCTCCTGACTCTCTTCCAAAGCTACCTCAGCTGTGCCAACGTGGATGTAGAGCATCTTGACAAGTGGCAGCATCTGCTTGGCCTCCCTGTGCACTCCTGGCCACCCCATTAGCTGCTCACCATCCCTGGCCATTGGGACCTCTTCTGATGGCTGTGGCCTCCGCTGCCCCAGGGAGCACCTTCTCTAAGCAGCTCCTTTTCTCTCTCCTGGTGAGTAACAGCCAAAGGATTAGGGAAACAGGCAAGCTAGCACCTGCTTCCTCCTGCCAGCAAGGGCTTGAAATTGAGTCTTGGTAGGAAGGGAAGGCAGGGGGGATAGACAGAGGAAAAGAGAAGCTGGTGAGAGAACAGATTAGAGAAGAGCTGAGGGGCTCTTCCAGGATGGGAAGATGAGCTTCATCTCCAAGCTCCAGTGCCTGGGTAGAAGTGTCTTTCAAGGGAATCCCTCATTTAGTTTTTTTTTTTTCCCTGTGGTGTTTTCTTCTAGGGAGTGGTGAAGTAAGGTTTTGGAATTTGGCCCAGAAGTTTCTGAGATTTACTTTAGATACTAGGTATCTACAAAACACATGCATTTGACATGCTATTCCACAGAGCAGCAAAAAGAGAAAAGGATTCTGGGTATAGGTCTGAATTACTCAAGATGTTCTTAGTTCACTCATGAAGCCTTTAGAAATGGGTAGAAGGATCCATGTGAGGCCGCAGTTCAACTCAACAAGAGGAAGGGGACAGTCAATGGAATTGCTATGATGATGCCTTCCACTTGGGTTGTAGCCACTTTTAATTGTTTATAGGATGCTATATTTGCCTTTGATGGGGAAAGTTTCTCAAATCTCCCTCCAGAAATTCTGCATTATGACTCCTGGTTTTTAATTTAATGTTTTATTTTATCAAATATACTTTAGCTGTAAATTATACTTTCAGAATTTGAGGTTTTCACAAATATTTTCCATATGAATAATTTTTAGTGCAGGGTTGACAGTCTACCTCTCATCCTGTGACTATCTATAAAGAGCACACAGAAACTGCCAGAGTCAGCATTGGTTAAGTAAAACATGGTTAAACCCAGCTTCTTCTTGCTTTTTGTTCTGGTCCCTACCTAGCCCTATATCCCTTGATTCATCCTTTGCTTTTTCATCCTTGAATCCTATACTGACTGGAAAGGTCACAACTCCTTCCAAGTCATTTAGACCCCAATTTAACTTGGAGGCAGAGGAACTACTTTAGATGTTCTGGAAACTTCCTTTGTTTCTGTCTATAGAAGGTATATTCCTGAGGTGGGGGTCTTAAGAGAGGGAGGAACTAAAATGAGGATAGGTTTGAAAATGTAGATATATCCTATAAAATATAAGTATACACACATATATATATATATACATACATAGGTATATGCATATATAAATGTATATTATATGCATGTATTTCTAATTATGATGGGCTCTTCCCATACTATACATGTAGACAATTATCTACCTAAACTTTATCCCCAGACCTGAGGCACAGTCTAGTGCAATTCTTAGTATTAGGGATGATGATACTTCTAAAAAGCCAAATGAATAAGAATGTCTCTTGTTTTCATAAGTGGTTATTTAAATTACAGCTGTATGCAGATGTGACCTATTAGATGGCAGCTTGACACATTATATGCCTAACAAATTTACAACCTGTGTTAAGCCGCTATGGTACATCTAGTAGACTTAAGTTAAACTAGAAGGCTACAGCATCCTTATAATGAACATTAACCATTTTGTTCATCCTTACACAAATATCACGTCTGTAACTTTAGAACTTGGTCTTTGAGAAAAACTGATCACAAATTGATCTGTGAGATTCTGGGAAATACAGCAGTGATATTTTTTCTTTTCATTTTAAAATCAGCATGGAATTATTTTAATAAGCGGAAAAGAGAACAAATAAAGTGTCACAAAGAAATAAAAATATTTTGAATTTATAGAATTCTTCAAGCTCATAACTTTAGTGTCCCTAGATTTTTATAACAATAGCTGTGCCTTGAATATAATTAAAATTCAGAGAATTCTGTTAGCTTAAAACATTTAGCTAAGTGATTTGAAGATAGTTTTTGAAAGCTTTTATTTTCTTTTCCAAGACAGTCTGAAAAGTGATTTAATGACAGTGGGTTGCTTCTGAGTATTATTTTTATGAGCCTCAAAAAATGCTCCAAATATTTTTCACTTCATCAACAATAAGCTCAAGTAGTAATAATAAAGAAAAATAAAGGTTGGAAAGATAGTACATCAATGCTTATAGAATTCTAGAATTCAGTACTTTTTCAGTGTAAAGATCTGTGAGATTTGTGGACAGCCTTGGAGACAAAAACTCTATAAGTTCAATGGATCATAACACATTGTGTTGCAATTAGATAATAATGTTGTGTCCTAAAATTTTTATTTGTTTCTAAACTTGATAGTAATTTTATCAACCAGACAAAATTGCAATGTAAAAACAAAAAAAGTGACCAAATGTGATATTTGAATTTGTTATTTGTTTGTTTGTTTGTTTTTCTTGAGGTTTTGGTATTGTTTTGTGATGCCTGTCAAAAAGTTTCTCTTCAAGTTCCCTCTCATCTTAAGGCCGAAACACCTGTAGGCAAAGGTGAGGATCTGTCCTGGGGATTGGATAGTTGTAACTTACTGCAATTAGTGTTTGGCTGCTCTTTGAAACTTTGGGATGAAAGTTATGTAATTGCTACTCAGCATTAAAGCTTACCATAGACTGGAAAGTAGCTCCTTTTCAGTCACGGTGGATGAAGGTAGTCAAACCATCAAATCTGGTTGTGTATCTTTCTTGCTGGAAAAATTAGAAGACATCAGAGAATGAAGAAACTTCTCTTTACTTCAGACAAAGCCAAGCATCCAAACCTGAAGCTAATCTTAAATCATGTCAGCCTTTCACCTGCCAGAATCTTAGTGTCAGCTCTCTTGGCTGCTGAATCATGAAACAAATCTCAAACTTGAAATGCTCCTTATAAACTCTGCACTTATGGCTGGTAGTAATGAATAAGTATTTATTGGGAATGTATATGGTCTCTTTCACAGGATATCTTGTGAAAGTCAAATACAATTTTAGTGGATTTTTACTACCACAGCCATCAATATGCATTAAGCAATGAGTTTATCAAACCTCAAAAAGGGTTTATGTAAAGATTATTTGCATTATTAATGAGAAACATTGCACAAGAACAGACTAGGTTTCTCACCTGTTGCAACATAACTTTTATCTTATTGCCAAAGAAAATTTAACTTAATCTCAAAATCTATTGACACCATCATACAATAAATGCTGTTTAAAACTATATAAGTCTACAATGTGCTATGAAACAGAAATTTATTTATAGCATATATGTATAATTTATATATGGTATATGTGTAATTTATGTATACCTACATAAATTATATAGTATAAATAAATTTCTATGTTATAGTACATTATATCATTTATACATATGCATGTATATACATGTTTATGTATTTGATCTATAAACATAAATACATACATACTTGTATACCTTCAGATAGCTCTTGGTTTATGATGGAGTCACCACATTCTCTTAAATCCATTGTGAGTTAAATGTAGGGGGAAAATGCATCCAGCATACCTAATCCACCAAGCATTGTATCTTAGCAACAGGGTCCACTGTACAGTTTCAAACCATAGTCCCTTACTCTCTCCTCATTTGAAGATCACTGGGAGTGGCTCCCAACCCTGGCCAGCATCATGAGGGAGGGTTTTACCACATATCCTTCCTTGAGAAGAGGTCAGTATTAAGGCCCTAGGATCAAAGTCAGTTGGTAGCACATGTGCATCACTTTCACACTGTCATGAAGCTCAACCACTGCAAGTCAAGGACAGACCTGTGCGAGATAGGGAAAGTAGAAGTATACCAAAGCCAATAAAGCTGCAGCATGCTTTATTTCTTAAATCAACTCATGATTAAAGTCATGGGAGAGGCAGGAATGTAGTTCAGTTTGGTAGAGGCTTGACTTTTCTGGATGAGGTGCTGTGTTGTATCTTCAGTATTGTCAAAAAGGAAGGAAGGGAGGGAAGGAAGGGAGGGAGGGGAGGAGGAAGGGAAGGAAGGGAGGGAGGAAGGGAAGGAGAGAGAAAGGGAGAAGTACCAAAATTCCACTAGTTTAATTTTCACAGCCCCTGTGTTTTAGAAGAGCAGGTGTTCCGTGCCCCACCCTTCTGCTCCTGCCATGGTAACTGGCAGCTGTCATTCCGGTAAGACTTGCTCCCTTCTGGTTCGACCTGACATTGCTGTGTAATGTCTTCACTGCAGTGAATCTGGAGGAGTGCCTCAAATCTCCCAGCCTGATCCTGTCCAGTGACCCAGCCTTCAGAATTCTAGAAGATGGCACAATTTTGACAACCGGTGACCTGCTTTTGTCTTCTGAACAGAAGAGGTTCTCCATCTTCCTCTCAGACAGTCAGAGGACGAAGCAAAAACAAATAGAAATTGTACTGTCAGCAAGAGAAGCAAAGGTAAAGAGGTTAGGGCAGGAGGTCCTTATAGGGCCCCCACTGCTTCTGCAAGTCTAAAGTCATCCTTGAGTAATTCCTTCGTCTTTTGCACTCAACGTTCTCATAACCAAGGACCAGACTGGTAAAGAGAGTGGCATATTCACTATTTACACAGTTAGTATTGATGAAGAAGACCATGGCCAGTGAGCAGAGTGGGGATATCAATGATTTCCGGTAAAATGTGAGGTGTGGCAGGAAGAGCAGCAAACCTGAAGAACAAGAACAAGCCTGGGGCAGGTCTCAGAGAACAATGAAGTAGGCCAAGAAGTGCCACTCCACCCTGTGGCATCCTTCCAAGGGGGCTCGTGGCACTCATCAATGGGACCTGTTCACATAGTAGAAAACTCTATAGGGACCCTATCTTTAGAGTGATTGTGTGGCCCAGCCAAGAAGGGTATGTGCCTCTTGTATTTAAGGCAGAAGAAGATTGTTACACCACATCTATGTTAACTAAACTCAGCGTAATGACTCAGTCTCATAAAACTACTGATTTAATTTATGAACATATTTCTGAACCAAACTTCTTTTGTTTGCAAAGACCACTCGTTTTTGAATTTAAAATATGCTTCATGCTTATCATTGCTCTTTTTATCCAAATTGCATGGAAAGCTGCTAGAATAAATGCTTCTCACATTTTTTTTTTTTTTTTTGTGGAGGTACGTAAATACTAATAGACAGAGTTTCCATGGATTTCACCTGTACCATTCTTCATGAAATGCGAGAACCAGAGGAAGTCTATAGCTTCTCAGAGGTGTTTATATCAATAACCAACAACCAAATTCTGATTGCTAAATAATTACATTAGAAAACAGATAGAACTAGGGAGTATGATGTGGTATGAAGTCAGTGTGTGTGTGTGTGTGTGTTTGCTGGAAAAACACAATACAAATTCTTTAGAGATTATCTGATATTGTCATGTATCATCCCTACTTATTTTCTCCATCTTGCAGTACATGGACAAACCACAGTTTTAATAATGCAAAGTAAAGCTGTATTTCATTGCTCATCAAATGTAGGTTTTTAGGAAGAGACATACCGAAGACTCGGTGCACATTCGCAGCAAGAGAAGATGGGCTCCTATTCCATGTTCCCTGATGGAGAACTCATTAGGCCCATTTCCACTACATGTTCAGCAGGTATATCTCATGTTTATTAAAATGTTGTATGTGTTGAATATTTTGTTTGTTTATTTCACATCCCAACTGCAGTTTCCCCTCCCTCCTCTCCTCCCAGTCTTCCCCCTTCTGAACTCCTTTCTGTTCCCCTCCAGCCACTCCTCCATTTCTGTTGAGGAGAGGGCAAGTCTCCCACGGATGCCAACCAAACAAGACATACCAAGTTGCAGTAGTACTAAGCACCTCCCCTTGTATTAAGACTGGGCAAGGCAACCCAGTATGAGGAGTAGGGCTCTAAAACCCAGCAAGAGTATCAGAGACAGGCCCTGATCCCACTGTAAGGGATCTCACAAAAAGACAAGCTACACAACTAAGGTGAAACTTCAATGGTTGGAGATGCAGCTCAGTGGTAGTATGTTTTCCAAGCATGCACGGGGTCCTAAGTTATATCCCCAATTCCCGGTAAAGTACATAAGTAAATAGTGTATAATATATTGAATGATGAATTTAAGTTTTCAATAGTATTGGCATCATCTATTCATCACAACAAGGAACATATAATGACTTCATAGAGTTTTTTTTTTCATCCAAATACTTGTTTTTTTTTTTTTTTAAAAGCGTTTTTTAAATATTGCATTTATTTATTTGGGATAGGGGGCATGCATGCACCATAGAAACACATGTGTATCAGATGCCTTGAAGCAGTTGGTTCTCTCCTTCTACCATGTGGAAGGTTTGAACTCAGGTGGTTAGCCTTAGTGGCAAACATCTGCACCCTTGAGTCATCTCTCCAACCCTATGCTAGTTTTCCAAGCCCTCATCTGCAGATGTCTACAAATTTTGCATCACTCAACCTTGGCTTAAATGAATACTCATCCCCTAAAAATTGGCCACTTTTTGGTTTAGTGAGTGAACTGCCTTGCTGCCACACAGCTGGAATAAAAGCAGAGGGCAGCTGTGGGACAATCTGTAGAATTAATTATGCAGAAAGTTGTATTACTATACCTGTGATCATACAGTTTTCAGTGCTAAAGGATTTGAAAGCACAGGAAGGTTTCCTGCACTGTGTGTAGGAACAGAACAGAGCAGTGAAGGCACACTGCTCCACGGGCTCAAGAACTCCATGGATAGTAAACCGCTGGGGATCAAGTAAGGGCCAGAGTCTGTGGCTTCAGGCACAGAAGAATTGAGGTAAGAGTTTGAAACAAAGGGGAGATGTTGGGCAAAGGAAGAAAGCAAAGAGAGAAAGTGATTAAAAATACACATTCTCAAGAGGCTAGATTAAGATATTGATCAAGATGTATCTGTTCTTTCTCCAAATTGTTGCTTCTTTTTGTAGATTCAATCTGATGCTGCTCAGAATTATACCATCTTTTACTCCATCAGTGGACCAGGAGTGGACAAAGAGCCTTTCAATTTGTTCTACATAGAGAAAGACACTGGGGACATCTATTGTACCCGAAGCATTGACCGTGAGCAGTATGACCAATTTTTGGTAAGATTGCTGAAATATTTATTTAACACTAGGTGTTTATTATTCATGTATAAATAATTTAAATATTATTTTTTAAAAAATACTAAGTGTCTAATAATTTATTTAATATGTAGACTATTATTAGTATTCAATATGAACTTCAAAGTTCCATTGGTGCTAGGCTGAAAAAATGAGAGGTATAATAAGGGAAGCAAATGGGTAGAGGATGGGAGGATGTGTCAAAATACAAGGACAATTTCAAGCATAGATGTTTATCTATAAGCTCTAGAGAAGCAAGACAGATTTTCCTCAGGTTCAAAGTTCCCTGTAATAAAATACTGCAATTATTGTCACCTATGCTTTTATGTTATAAAACACATGAGAGCTTAAAAAAAAAAAAACAGATAAGTAAAACTGGTACTTGGGTGAATGCCCAGGAAATCTGAGCTAATTGTTTTGAGCTGGGCTCCATCACCCAAGGGATTCTGAATGTATGTATAAGTTGGTAAGGTTTAACCACTTTAGGCCTTGCTCAGTGAGGTGCTACTCCTTCCTCCCCCCATTCCTCAGAAATTTAACCCTTGAATAGCATTTTGTCTTCCTAGGCATCTAGAACTTATTTATCAATCCATCGTATTCTTCTACCTAAAGACAAATCCACACATCTGTTTGCCATTCTCATCATTAACTGACATACAAGAGGCATCCCCACTGGCTTAGGAGGATGATGTTGAAGGGTATTAGTTAAGTTCTGACAATTCCTAACTGTAAGTAAGAGTGGTCAATAACCAAATTATTTGCTGGTGGAATTTATTCAAGAGAAATGTCTATGAAGGAAGTTCAGAGAATTCTTAGCAGCCTTCTGAGACCTGAGTGGGAGTTGGTGGCCACAGAAAGCCACCTGTAGAGGGCTCCCAAGAAGATGCATTTACAACAGAATGACCTATTTGGAGTCAGGCACATTAGACAGGACCTGCCATCCCATCATGGCGGAGGGGAGACCAACAAGAAGATTGTGAATCTCAGGCCAGCCTGGGCTATTGAGTGGAAGTCTACTGAAATAGCAAGAGAAGAGAAAAATAGGATGGGGGAAGGGAAAGGAGAGTTGTGGGGAGGAAGAAGGAAGGAAAGATAAATCAACCACACCCAAGTCTGACCTGAACGTTACTTGACACTTAGAATGTGAAATAGGAAAGTAGAAGGAGGAGTCAAGGGGAGAGGTGCTTGGTAAAGAACTGACGAAGAGGAGGCTGGTGTTTGTCCTGGAATATCACCAAAGAGTTCACTGGGGTAGCACGTGTTTTAAAACCACATAATTTCCACCCCAGATATTTCATAATTGAAGGCAAAGGATGGCTGTTGTGACACTTTCTTTTTTTATTTATTTATTTTATATAACCAAGTCCATTTAAATGAAAACAAACATTTATAGACAGTATTTGGGAATTTGGGCGTTGTTCTTTCCAAACTACTTCCTGCTGGTACGGGGTGCTATCATGGGGGATTCGAAAAAGATTCAGAAATCCTGGCTGTAGTCTGCAAGGCTGCTTTGTCCAGCTGTTTTGAATGTAGGATCACCTGGTACTCTGTTTCAGGCGGTGGTCTGGCGTGCTCAAACCACATTAGTCTGGAAGGAATCCACATCTTTTCATTTTCTGTGGAAACAAAAATAGAAATCCTTTTCCCCAGTAACTTGTCCTTGAACTTAAATTTTGGAGGTTGTGACACTTTCTTTCTAATCCTATGCCTCTTCCAGTTCTCTCGATTCAAAATATTTTGCTTCTAATAATATAAAACTATTTCTTTTTTTTAAAAAAAAATTTATTTATTTAATCCACAATGATGTTTTACCTGTATATGTCTGTGTGAGGGTGTCAGGTCCCCTAGAACTGGAGTTACAGACAATTGAGAGCTGCCATGTCGGGAATTGAACCTGTGTCCTCTGGAAGAGCAGCCAGTGCTCTTAACCACTGTGCCATCTCTCCAGGCCCATAAGTCGTTTCATAAGAGTGTTGATTGCCGCTATAGCAGAGAGAAGCCAAGCATCATTGTCATCTCGTCACCTTTAGTTTTACTAGTGTTGGGAGTGGATTGCAAGCACTGGGCATAGGAGGCCAGCGAGAGCTCTGTTGCAGACCTATGTCTAACCCAGCACGGTTTTCATTTGCAGCCCTGCTTTTGTTGACTCTGGTGATTACACATGGGGTCTTACCTATGTAAAGCTAGGTGTGTATCCCACACCCAGCCCCACCAAAACCACCTTTACCTTTCCATCCACACACAAGTCACCCTTGCTAGAGACAGTGGAACCACTTGCTCCCTTGGCAGCATCTTCCCCAGAAGCAGAGCAGTTACCCACAAGGCACTGTGCCTGAGACATAAGAAGACCCTTGTGCCGGTGTGGTGTGGGGTTTACTTCACTGAACACTCTCTGTAGGAGCTAGTTTTCAACTTTTTGTTTTTCCTTTCTTCTTACTATGCGGCCAGAGTTCCTTTCTTGTTGTATGCTTTGCTAGTTTTACATTTTTTGGGGGGAGATGAATAAAATAATTTGGAGTCAATATTCGAAGTTTGGCTTTTGACCGATTTCACCTGGAGAGCTACCCTGTTTCTCTTATGTTCAGGTCTAAATTGGCATTAAGAAATGGCACTTGTCAAATATAGTTTTTAAAAATCAAATTTACTAAGTGAAATATCACTAGAAGATGTAAACACTATGCAAGCCATAAAATCACTAGAAGCAGGATGGATTAGAAAATTTCTTTGTCAAAGGAAAAGTTTAAATTGGTATGCTCTAAAATTACATATCAATATTTTAAAATAACATTTTAATTATTTTAGCTTACTATAAAAGTCTGCATAAACATATTTGTCCTTTTCTCTCTCTGTTTTCTTTTGTATTTAAAAATTACACAGCATATTCTTTATACTCCCTAACCCTCTCAGGCCCTATCTACCTCCCTCCCCATCCAACTTAATCTTCCTCTGAAAAACAAAATCAAACAAAACACACTAAGCTAAACATAATAAAGATCAAAACAAACAAGCAAACAAGATGAACAAAACCCCCAGCAAGACAAAAGTATCAAAATAAACAAAAACAAGCAAACAAAACAGCCCCCCCCCACACACACACACACAAAAAATGTCCTGTGTTTTGTGTTGGCTAACTGCTTTAGGGCATGGGATCTTCCTGGGAGTGTGGTTTATACACCAAAATGATGCTCCCTTGCGGTGTGTGTGTGTGGGTGGGGGGATGTATTTTCCCTTCTTGGAGGTATCATCTGCAAATAGCTTCTCCATTAGAGCTAGTATTTGTGTCCACTTCCCCTTCCCAGTGCCGGGATTTTCTCTGGCTTGAACCTGTGCAGTCTCTGGGCTTGCTGTCAGAGTGTCTCTGAGATTAGATGTGCTTTATCCCTATTGTGTCTAGAAGACACTGTTTCCTTGGGGTCATCAACCACTTCTGGCTCTTGAATTCTTTTCCAAGAAGTCATTTAAAAAAGATACATTGTATGGCTTGGACAGCTTAAGTATCTATCACTGTTCTTTGTATCTTGGTGAACCAAAACCTCCAGTAATCTGTCATTTTAGGGTTAGGCTGCTAATAGTTATCCTGCCTGCCACGGAGTGTTGTAATGGGTGATACAACACTGACAATATTACACACAAGCAGAATTCTTTACAGACATATACTATACATACTCCAGAATTTTGTACTGGGGGTTTTGATGAAATTTCTTGATTGTCTGCTTTTATTTAACTTATAGAAATGTGATATTTTAAAAATAAATTGCTGTGTTTAAAGTCATTTCATTTACCCAGTAGCTGAGAGTGACAGCTTTGGGACTAACTCAATATTTATTCTCACTATGCTCATGTTCTGTCTTCTGCCCATGCTGTGTTGTTTATCTTGACTTCTGAAGATTTTCCAGGCAGGTCACTCCATTATTGCAGTATAGGGAGTTTTCTGTTTTGTTTTGTTTTTGTCATTAACTTTACCTAATCTTATAGGTATTTGTGACAGAGCATTTTGACAGTTTATCAAATACAAGGAGAGCTTTCTATGTAATTTTTCTTATAAGAAGGGAAATTTCTTTACTATTCCAAATTATTCCACAAAGACAGTAACAAAGATTTCTCTTTGTGGTTGTTGGAGGTTTAAACCTTTGAAAAAAAATCAACAGAACTCTGGCTCTTCCCTTTTCACCTAGAAGTATCCTGTGGAGTGATGCTGATCTTGTTCCTAGATATACAGCTCTGTCCATCATCTTTTTGTGCATGGGGCTGATGGCCTGTTCAGGCTTTCCGTTCTCCCAATTTCTTCCTCAGTATACACTGGTTACTCTCACTGTAAGGCTAGACTTCAACTCCAAATCCTGGGTGAGGCTGTTTGAATGTTCTCAAAGATGGCAGACATTTCAATAAAGGAAAACACAGAAGGGCTGTAGGAGACATATTCCTCCAGAAAAATTGAAAAGGCAATGGCTATAAAAATAACACATCCACTGTACCCTTAATTAAGTTAACTATGACTAATATTATTATCATTCTAATGCTTCAATGCATTATATTGCTTTTATTATAGAATAACAGCTTCTAGTTAGTACAAAAAACCATTACTTCAGTTTTTTAAGTGTTTCTATTAGGACTAATTATGAAAGTATCTATATTTAGTTGCTGTGTTATATAAGCATCAGCAGATTCGCTGACAGATTGGGCCAAGCTTCAGTGTTAGATGCTCTTCTAGTTTCAACCATTTTGTTTGAAACAATTTCAAATGGGATTTGTTTGGGGGATTCTAAACTCATTACTAGTGAAAACTAAAACCAATATAGCATGTGACACAACATCACTGATTCCAAACAAGTGGGTGTAAAAGCATCCTTATATGCAGTCCAGTATCATGGATGAAATGCTATCATTTAAAGCTACAAGTGCTTCCAACATGTAAGAAACATGATCTCCAACAGAAGAGTAAACAGGCAGAAGTCATCATAAGCAATGACAGAGTGGCCGCAGGTAGGGAGATGCTGCCTTTGTGATAAGGTAGAAGAATTAATCCAGGAGGCTCAAGCATAAGGAATACTTTTTCTTTATAAAAGAGGAAAAGAGGAAAAGTGTTTTATATTTTAAATAAATGATTTATCCGTGTTAC
Source organism: Phodopus roborovskii (assembly GCF_943737965.1). NCBI lineage: Eukaryota > Metazoa > Chordata > Mammalia > Rodentia > Cricetidae > Phodopus > Phodopus roborovskii. The sequence continues at coordinate 20,058,221 of NW_026126563.1, read as the reverse complement.
TGTCTTAAGTGTTGTAGGCTCTCCAGTTTCATGGGTAAAGACATTGGTAATCTAGTAGATAATTTTATGCTTTCATCTAGTCTTACATTTTAAAACCAGCCTTTTGATTATATATATATATATATATATATATATATATATATATCTAACTTATGGGAAGAAGAGAGCAATTGTTGGAAGGCTGAATAGTATAATATTTGAATGTTCTAAATATGGTAATGTGATGATGGTAGTGGTGGTTATGACGATGTTGGTGATGATAATGATGACAGTGGTGATCGTGGTGATGGTGATAATGATGATATGCCATGATAGTTATGGTTGGGATGATGGTTTCTTAGTTATGGTAGTGATGTGAAGATACAGCATAATCAAGGCAACTTATAAAAACTCACTTAATTTGGGGCTTGCTTACAGTTTCAGAAGGTTAGTCCATAATCATCAAAGAACACCCTTTGCCTTACTCCTGGGCTTCCTTTTGCATATGTTTTGTCATGGAAGAACCAGCTGATAGTGTTGTCTTCCTCCCAGGTGTATGGATATGCAACCACTGCTGATGGCTACGCCCCAGACTACCCTCTCCCCTTGCTGTTCAAGGTTGAAGATGACAATGACAATGCCCCATATTTTGAAACCAAACTGACAGTTTTTAGTGTGCCTGAAAATTGCCGAATTGGTAAGTTTTTATTAAAAAAATACCATTTATAATTTATTGTGTGTGTACTTATGTGTGTACACGTATGTGTGCATTAACATGTGCATATGTACGTATGTGTGTGTGCATGTGTGTATATGTGTGTCTGAATGTGTGCATGTACATGTGTCCGTGTGTTGTGTGTGCATGAGGCTGTCAAGGATGTGTTCCCTCTTTACACAGTGGGTCTTGAACTGATTGCCAGGCTCAGCAACAAGCCCCTTTACCCTCCATTCCATCTTGGGGGCTTGGGATTTTACAATGGTATAATAAAAAGATACTTGTACTTCAAAATATTGCAAGGTAAATTTTTTTTTTGCCAGAAAGTAGAGGTCAGTGATATCTGTATACTCAAGACCAATCAGGACTTCATAAGGCCAGCCTTGGCTACATAGAGAGACACTGTGTCAATAAACACATTTTTTTTTGGTACATTGGATTATACTTATCTTCTGTTGGTTTTCATATTAAGGGTTACATTGGTCTGAGCAAATTTTCTTAAATTTAATCTTATATTTGAAGTAAGTTCATACCTTTCCCTTTTTGATATTGTGACCACAATCCTGGTAGTCTTTATTTGACTCAGTTCTCCCTAAGTTCAGTTGTCAGACTCAGTTCTCCCTAAGTTCAGTTGTCAGTTGTCAGTGTTTGGCAGTTTGATATAATAGAAATATTATATAATAGAGAGAATTGCTGGGTTATTATACAGCTGGTAGCTTTCTAGAAGAAGGGATCTGGGTGAGAATTCAGAGAGACTATATGAAGCCAAGATTGTGCCCTAGGCCTCTGAAAATGGCCCGATGTTTAAAACACTTAAGAAGTGTTGTTAGTTACAGCCCTCTGCATTCTGCTGCTGGGTCATGTGCAGATATGATACTTCCTTCTCAGAAGTGACTGTAAAAGTGTAATGTCCAGTCTGTGACTATCCTCTAAACAACAGATCACTGCATTGCATTTAATTCTTTCCTTTATCAACAACTGCATGCATCTAAGAATAATTCAGCACATTAACATGTACAGTCTTTGCTTTAAAAGACATTATACTAAGTTGTGCTACATGAGAGAAGCTGCTATTTAAAAAATAGTCCATGAACTATGTTAACTGCCAATTGTTGACTGGAGAAAGAATTTGAGAGACATTGTTACCAAAGATCTTATTTTCTTGTGTGTAAAATACAAGCCATGATTTTCACAATACTCACTTACCTAAAGTTCCAATAAGAGGTGTTTGGGGGATTTTACAAGAACGTTTGTATAATATTCAGATTATATGTAAACATCACTGGTGTGGTGTGTGTGTATGTTGACAATATATTGCAATGGTGCCTATATTTTTTGTTTATAGTTCAATTATATTATGATTTAAAAATTTGACAATACTGGCTTTTTCTAAACAGGAACTTCAGTGGGACAAGTGACTGCCATAGACAACGATGAGCCAGGAACCCTACACACTCGTCTGAAATACAAAATCCTTCAACAAATCCCAGATCACCCGAGGCACTTCTCCATACATCCAGACACGGGTGTGATCACTACCACCTCCCCTTTACTGGACAGAGAGGTAATGGGCCAGTGCATTAATTCAGCAGTCACTATGTTTAAGCTGGTAATTACTGGGAGGATGATTACAGTGCATCCAATGTGCTTAGTACCTAAGCCTTCTTCCCAGGCTATGCCCAGGCATTCTCTGGAGACTTTTGCCTCTGCAGAGATGCTGAGATAGTACGAGGTGAAGACAGGTCTGACTTGCTCTCCTTGTGCTGATCTGAGGTCCTGATAACATTGCTCTAATTTATTTCATTTCTGATTTTGAGAAGTAATTTCATTATAATGTATGCCATTTAAAAAATGAACAAAATGTTTTATTAAAGCAGTTTTAGAGTCACTGGTAAACAGAGCAGCAAGACAGTGGATTTCCATTTGCTTCTATCCCAATGCTACACAGGTTCATTCCTACAGGTCTATTGTCTATTGATGTTTCTCTCTCTGTAACTCCTGGAATCACTGATATATGTAAACACATATCATTTATATCTATGTCTATGCATACATATATAGAGGTGGGGGAAGGATTGGGAGATGGATTCTTCATAGTTTCACCTTTTTTCAGAATGTCACAGTCTAAGCCATACAACATGAAGCTTTTCAGACCTGGCTGCCTTCTAGTAATCTGCATTTCTCCTGTGTCTTTTCATGGCTCAATAGCTCATCACTTTATAGTACACACTACCCTTACGTTGTCTGAACATGCCTGTCTATTTACTCATTTATCAGCTAAAGAGTATCTGGGTTTTGCTTAAGTTTTGTCAATTATGAATGGAAAAGTTAAATTGTTAAAAGTTAAATTGGCTTCTGGATAGGTGGTTCCTTTTCTTTTGTGAGAAAATAGCTGGCAGGAGAAACTCGAGGAAGGATGGTTTGGTTTGTGCTCAGCTTTGAGAGTACAGTTGACCACAGCATGAAGACATGGTGTGAGGTCGCCGGTCACATTCCTAGTCAGGAACCACAGGCTGCTGCAGCCATCTATGTCCTTTTCCCCTGACATTAGTCTGGGATCTTAGGTACAGCGCGGTGCGTCCCTTAGCATACAGGATGGCATCTTCTTCCTCAGCCACACATCGGGACACATCCTTTCAGGCATACTCAAGGGTGTGTCTCCAGGTGATTCTAAATCTAGGCAAAGTGACAATTGAAATTAGCTGTACTATTTGCTCAATTTCTTGTTTGGTATTTGTATATACAGTGTTTTTATTAGATAGTATTCAGGGATGGACATGCAATTATGTGAACAGAGACATATAAAAGGTTTAAAGCATATTTATAATACAATCACAGCACAAAGACTATTACAATAACGGTAAGGGGAAATAGATATGTTTCCCAATAAACTCCCTTTCTCTTCCTCCCTCCTTCCTTCCCTTCCTTCCCTCCCTCCTCTCTCCCTCCTTCTTCCTTTCTTTTTTCACAGAAATGTGACACTTACAAGCTAGTGATGGAAGTTCGAGACATGGGTGGCCAGCCCTTCGGTCTATTCACTACAGGGACAATCACAATTTCACTGGAGGATGAGAACGACAACTCACCATATTTCACGCAAACTTCTGTGAGTATACCTGTGTGTTTGTCCAGATTCCTTCATATTAAAAAAAAAAGATCTAGAATTTGGCATCCCTTTGAGGATAGACATTTTGGTTTAAATAGTAATCATTTAAAAACTAAATAGTGAGAAAAACATGGGTTCTGTTAGAAGACTAGTTGAGGTGTTGCAGTTTTGGAATGTAGGAAGTGGCGTTGCTCTTGGCTACTGAAGAATTCCTCCCCTCTGATGTGGCATGTGTTCAGGGTTTTCTTGGTTATTATGTTTGCTCCAGTTTGGGGATCCTTAGAATTAAATTCTTTTATAAGCTGAAGAAGAGGCTTTCTTTCTAGTGTTCTGTGTATTACACGTTCTGAAGAAGGATAGGAATTGGCCTTCTACCCTCCGCTGGGGTCAGAGGGAAGTCCCACCCCAGCTCCTCTTGGATTGTGCCTTAGCTAGTGAATTATGTGAGACGTAATATAGGATGAGATTTCCAAGGAGTGATTGTTTTCTGATTTTTAATGAGCAACTTTGCATTTTTTCATGGTCTACTCCAGAGTTTTAGCCAGAGAATAAGAAGTCGAATACAATGATGAGCAGTTCACTGTCAAAGATCTCATTCATATAGACCATAAACCAGGTTAAGTAGGTTTTAAATCTAGATCCAATCCTTTTCAGTTTTCATTGAATTCATTTTACATCTCCTGCATATTATGATTTATTTTTTTAGTCTTTTAATAATTTAGGCTTATTTTTTTTTTAAATTTCAAAGAGTAATGCCTATGATTTAAATTCTACCAAAAAAAAAAAAAAAAGACAGAGAAAGATTTTCTCTTAAAATGTTTGCTTGTGAATCTAAGTAAGTACAAACTAGATTATTGTGAACTCTGGTAATTCTGAGCTGCAGTCATAGCTCAGGTGTAGAGCCTTGCCTTGCACACTTGAGACACCAGGTTCAATCCACAATATTGGGAAGGAAAAAAACCCATCATACACATTCTCACTACCTAAGTATTGTTATTAATAAGTCAGTGTAATTTAACTGGTGTTTGATATATCTAGAGAGGGGGACAAAATGTAAATGTCATATAGAGTTAGAGAAGAGATCAGTCTTCTGGTCAGAGAGATGGAAAATCACCTCACAGAACTTTGGCAGTTAAGACATGAGTCACCTTTGGTGAACAGAAGAGATTTGAAAAGAGAATTAAAAAGGAAGACGTTAGCCAGACATGAAACATAAATTCTTTTCCAAATTATGAATGTCTATTACCTCCATATTACATTCTTTATAGTTTTAAATATAAAATCCACTCTGTTAAAGCTTCTATGTATAATGAGAAAGGCATTTTAAACCCCCTCCCTCAGTATATGACAGAAGTAGAAGAAAACAGAATTGACGTTGAGATTCTAAGAATGAAGGTACAAGATCAAGATTTGCCCAACACTCCTCACTCAAAGGCGGTATACACAATTCTCCAAGGAAATGAAAATGGGTACTTCAAAATCACAACCGATCCGAATACAAATGAAGGAGTCTTGTGTGTTGTCAAGGTATGTAATAATCACAGAGATAGTCCTTAAGCCGTTCAAGCCCGTGTTTCAGCATTAGTATAAAAAGTACCGCCTTCTGGGAGCCCTTCTCAGAGGAGCCATGGGCAGCTAAAGGACACACGGAGAGGGGAGCCACCCTTCAGCAGAGTAGCCCCTCCATCCACAGATTAAAAAAGCCAGGAGGAAGACTTGGAAAGAAGAAGGGATTTTGTGGTGGGGAAAGGGATAAGAGGAGACGATGGAGACTTTGGGAAAAGGATATTATATACATGAAAGCGATGTGTAATAAATAAATTAAAAATCAATACTTTCTGTATGTGTATAACCACAATACAGCAGTAAGGGGCTGAAATGCTTCCCACTGGTTGACACAGACTCTTGCCTATTATTTTACTCCTTCTTGGAAGAAACTCATAGCAGACACAAACTTCATTTCTCTGTAGATGAGGGTAACTATGGCAGAGAAATGTTGAATCTGACACTTGCCTCAGTGGACGGCATTGAGTGTGCACACTCCCTGGCTACTCTCTGAATCACTATGTTTCCCTCTTGCATGTCCTTCCTCTTTAATTTCCCAGAGGTATCTAACAGCTTTCTCAAGAAGTTATTTTTGATAAGATTTCATATATTTATACTGTATATTCTTCTTCTCTTTTGCTGGTCTTCTGTATTTCTTTCCTTCACTTTTTTTTTCTTGAAATGAAACTTGTTTCACAAGTCTTACTTGGATTAGAAACAAGTATGCTGCAATCCTATTAGTGTTCAAAGTTACAATAAAAAAAAAAAAAAAAAAATGAAGGCAGGATCTTCCAAAACAAAATTAGAAAGGAAAGTGATTGAATCTTAACAAAAGTTGATTTCAACCATTTTAAGAAGAGAATAATTGACCTTTTTGTTAACACTGACTTTGGATAACATTTTAAAACTAAGAATGGCATTCCATTTCTATTAAAACGTGGAATCGATAGTGTTTTGCATAACAATATGTTGACTGATCAATGTATATTTATATGCAGCCATTGAACTATGAAGCCAATCGCCAGGTCATTCTGCAAATTGGTGTCCTCAATGAAGCCCAGTTCTCTAAAGCTGCCAATGGACAAACACCCACAATGTGCACCACAACTGTCACTGTGAAAATTAAAGACAGTGACGAGGGCCCCGAGTGCCAGCCACCTGTCAAAATCATTCAGAGCAAAGATGGACTGCCTGCTGGCCAACAGCTCCTGGGCTACAAAGCCATGGACCCAGAAACAAGCAGTTCTGAAGGCATAAGGTGGTGTGCTTTCCTGAAAGCTCCTGTACTTTTACTGGGGCATCAACTTATTTCATGTTTAGGGATGGTCAGCATGTCCCCTCTTTGCTCATTTGATGTTTGCTTTGTAAAATCCAGGTACCAGAAGGTGGGAGATGAAGATAACTGGTTTGAAATTAATGAAAGCACTGGAGACTTGAAAACCCTGAAAGTATTAGACAGAGAGTCAAAGTTCGTGAAAAACAACCAGTACAATATTTCAGTAGTGGCAATGGATGCAAGTGAGTGACATTTTCTAAAAAAAAAGTAAAATGTGAATATAGCATGTATGTCTATGAAAGCATGGAGGTAAGAGCTGTCTGTGTCTAAGTCAAATTTCAGTTCAGTCATTGTTTACACTAAGGTACTGATAGTGTACAATGCAGAAATAATGTGTTTGGTATGATTGCTCATTTTACTCAGATCACCCATTTAGTTCTCTGTCCACTCCTCAAGCAAAGCTACCTGAGAGTAAATGACCAAAGTCTTATTCTGAGTATTGATTACTCATTTCTGCTGAGGGATCTCTGGATTACTTCCTCTTTCATTTGGATTATGATGCCATGAACGTGCTGAAATGGCTCAACCCACCTAAAACAGTCCAGTTCATGGTAGGCTTATTCTAAACATCTCTTAAAGAAATAGTCTAATGTTGGCTCAGACCTTTGCTGGAGTTTATGATTGTAGAGAGTAGTTCTATAACCACTCAAAAAGGAAATAAATAGTTTTCTTTAACAGTCTCACAGTGTGTACAAACCACACTTAAGGACAGGCCCCATGCTCAGCAGTAGGTAGCCAATACGAAATAAACTCTGGTATTTTCGATGATTTTTCTTTTTAATCTCATAATGCTTTGTCTGGGCTTTTGTTGTTGTTGTTAGGGTTAATGAAACACCACTATCAAAACCATGGTGCCTCCAGGAATCTGGAGGCACGAGCTGATGCAGAGGCCGTGAGGGATGATGCTTACTGGATTGCTCCTCATGGCTTTCTCAGCCTGCTTTCTTGTAGAATCCAGGACTACCAGCCCAGGGATGACACCACTCATAATGGGCTAGATCCTCCCCATTAATCACTAATTAAGAAAATACCTTACAGGCTTGCCTACAGTGGGATCTTACAGCATTTTCTCAATTGAGGCTTCCTCTTTGTTGAGTCTAGCTTGTGTCAAGTTGACAGAAAACTATCCAGGACATTTATCTTACAGGTCTTTTGCTTATATATTATATACCTGGTTTTTGGTTTTGTATTTTTATAGGATTTTTGTGTGCAAATGTATGTGTTCTGAGTCTATATATGTTTCTTCTGCTTTTCCTTTGGCTCTTTTTTTTTCTATTTATTTTTTTCCTATTTTGGTTTGCAGTATTTTCTTATAATTATTTTTATATGCCTGTTTGTTTTTCTAACGAGAGAGAAAGAAATGTTATGGATTTGGGAGAGTGGAATAGTGGGGTGGATCTGGGGGAGGGGAAACAGTAATCAGAATACATTGTGTGAAAAAACTATTTTCAATTAAATAGCAATAGCAAAAGATTAGTTCTAGAACCTACTCTATGGACAGTCTCCGTCAGATACTGTCAACTCTTGAAATGAACCCTGACTGGAACCATGCTAGATAGTTTAAATAAATATATGCATGTAAAATGTGCTAGTAGTGTTTGCTAGTGGATACATGTACTATTATACAATGTATTATATAAATCTATATCATAGACATAAGTGAAATGAAATTAAACAGAAATAACACTTTGATTATGTATGCCCCTATGTAAGACAAATCTTCATAGAGATAAAGGGAAATGATCTTAGGCTTTTCAGACAGAGCTAATTCTTTTGCCTCTCTGATTAACCGAAGTCTCTGCTGTGTTTTGATACACAAGCTGAGTGTGTAAAACATACTGCCAGACAGAACATAGGCTATTTCTACACCAATCTTGAATTTGTTTAATAATATACAATGATTCCCCAGGTATTTTGCCCCAATTTTGGCTACAGTGTTTTTTTTTTTTTTTTTTTACAATTTTTTATATTAAATTGTGTGTGTGTGTGTGTGTGTGTGTGTAGATATGCACATGTGAATGCAAGCTATAGGTGATGGCTTCCCAAAGAACTGGAGAAACAGGTGTTTGTGAGGCATAAGAATATTAGGACTTAAACTCACGTCCTCTGAAAGAGCAATACATGCTCTTTACCACTGAGCCCTCTCCCCTGCCATTTTGCTATAGTTTTAAAGCAAGAGTTGCATCTACTGAAAGAGAGACAAAAGGTTAAGTAATTAAGATGCCAGCTGCTTACTGTTTATCACAGGGGCAAGCTGACTCATGTATACTTTCCCTATGCAAGGCTTTTCTCATGTCTCAGTCCTGCTGCCTTTGGATAAGAAAACCACATCCTCTTCAGGTAGTGGACCAGCAGGATTAAAGAATCCTCCTCCCAGCTAAAAACACCCAGGTTTCAGAATCTGAACTATCTCTAAATGTGAATGTCATTACCGATTAACCTACCTGCATATCCTCTGTCTTTTTGTTCCACACTTCAAACATACATTCTTTTTATGTAGTTATTTCACTATGAGCTCAAAAACCCTACTGAATAATAGTGTGGGGTGCGGGGGCAGGGAGGGAGCATTAGCTGAGAAACATTAGCATATACTTTTAAATTCTAGGTGCTTTGTTATTCTTTCTTTGAAATTTTTGCTATTCCTATAAGTAAAAATGAAATCTAAAATAGCTTACATATATAATTATGATGAGAAAGAGGACTCGCTATTCATTTACTTTTAGATGTTGGTTAAGTATTCAGTTCTAAGCACAAGATCAAGGAAACTAGGGATCATGAGATGAGGATTTGGTCTTACTAATAATGAAAGTTATAGTACTTTATATTCTCAGAAGAAAGTCTCTGGTATGAAAAGTTTAGCAGTAGAGAATGTTTAGATGTCTTTACACATGGAGAGAGTTCAGAGACTCTCATTTTGAAGCATAGAGAGGGAAAGATTATAGAAATACTGGCACTTAATGAAAGAAAAATGAAATTCTAATTTAGAGAGGAGGAATTTACAGAGAGCAAAATATAAGTAACTTTGTTTTGTAGTACTGAAAGATGTAGGCATGATGGGATTAGTATGAAAGAGCAAAGCTTAGGCAAACAATGACCCAGAGTTATACATAACCAAGATGGGCTCTAGAAAAGATGAGGATGCTACAAATTTTAATGAGAAAATCATATGGCAATATAAAGAACACTGTTTCTTTAAGTTTTAGTCTCTGTGTATGTATTCATGAGTAATACACTAGGAACATTTTGTTTTGATTCTCAAAGGTATTTCCCAGTTGATCATTTAGGAAGTCCTAATGACTTTCTGGAATCCAGTTCATTCATTGTATTTCTCATGTAGTGCATTCTTGTCTGTCAGCTGATTTCTCTGCAGTCAGTCTAGGCCACACTGTTTTATACACTTTACTCCTAGGACAGGAGAACACCAGTATTCCCCTGAAGCCTGACCCCAAACTCATGTCCCTTAAGTTATCCAAATGAATAGCAATGACAGTTTCTCAATTGTTCCCATTGTCACTGTGTGATTCTTAATACTGCATGTTAAGCTTTTGTATACAATGGAGTTAATATTCCAATTGTCATACATGCTGTGTGGTTACTCTGAAAGTGTGTCTTTACTCTTTCTCATTTGTATTCCTTTTTTAAATAGATTGGTTGTTAGCTCAATTGTTCCCATTGATAAACTTTTCCCTAATGAAGCATCGAGATGAGAATTTTGTACATATATGTTTAATAGAGATTTTGAAAGTTTATGTATGTGTGTGTGCATATGCATGCACTGAGTTTATAAAGCTGGAAGAGAGCATTGAATTCCCCGGAGCTAGAGTTGCAGGCACTTATGAGAGGCTCAATTACTGATAGCCAAGCTGATCCAAGACTTTCTCAGAGACCCTGATAAAAAGACAAAGGGAATCTCATTCTGTGTCCTTGCCTAGGGGCAGACTTGGCCTGATGGAGGCTAGAGCTGGGGCTCAGAGATCAAATGAGTTGAATTCCTGAGAACTTGGCTTTTCCCCTTAAAGATTGTGTTATCAGTTCCAAGGTCTCTGTGCTTGCTCTCTGACACTCGTGAGATATTCTGTGTTCACTTTATGGAGCATGGATTTATGAGCTTTCTGCTAAATGTGTCCTGTTTCTCCCCCTAAAATCTCTTTATATGATGCCGTGCTTCTTAATAAACTTGCTTGGCATGAAATAGCTTGTGTAGTAACTCCTAATTCCAGGGTTCCTTTAACTTCTGGTCCTCCCCCTTAGAACCCTGTCACTAAAGAATGACCTGCTTGTCCACTTCACCTGACATGTATGCTACGATTTAAACTGTGGTCCTCTGAAAGAGTAACAAGTACTCTTTCCCAGTGAGTCCCAAATAATGCCAATATCTATATTTGCTATTCCTCTATGGATTGAGAAGTCCATAAATCTCCAGATCTAAGTTGTGAAATTCACTACTGAGGACTTTATAATTTTGAGGTATACTTGGTACTTGGAACAGTTGAGGTTACACTTTATAAAATACCTACTTTTTTCTTTTTTTAAGAAAAAAAGCCACTTATTGAGTGGCTGTCATATCAAAGTGGTATCAAATTTGATTTGATTTCAAAAGTAATACACACAATGTTGAGCGTTAATGGGCATACCACAACTTGAGAAGAAACAACATGGACTCTTTCTAATATTAAAGAACTCTGTTCATTCAGGGATTGACTTGTAATAGAATGAGCTTGCAGACATGGAAAACATAGTAATGAGAACTACCAACTTTTCTGATTTTTTTTCTAGAAATGCTAAGAATTTTATATTAGTTGGCCTACATACTTATTAGCTCTGTGACTGATATTTCCCTCTCATGGACACTTATAATTTACCTAAGATAATTTAAAGTAAGCTGTTGAACTAGATAAATGTATGGCGCCACCTTTTCATGATGCTCTGCCATTTCCAGGAACTGGAAAATCAGCCTTTGGCGTCTTGAAATTCTGGTTTTGACCAACAAACTTCCAAGTAGTGTCAAGCATCTCCCATTCTGTTTTTATCAGCATGCTTCAAACTGAGACTCTTATAGGAAGAAAACCATTAACTGATAAATGTTTTTTAAATATAGGCTTAAGCGATTCTCAACTTGCTTTGCTATGGGAGTGACTTATGTGTTATTTATCCTAGTTGGCCGGTCCTGCACAGGAACACTGGTAGTTCTTCTGGAAGATTTTAATGACCACGCACCACAGATTGACAAAGACCTAACCATTTGTCAGCAGGATAAAGACTATGCTATTCTGGAACCAGTTGACCTGGATGGGCCTGACAATGGGCCCCCCTTTCAGTTCCTTTTGGATAATTCTGCCAGCAAACTTTGGACTCTAGAACCACAGGATGGTAAGTGTTTATTCTAAATCTTGAAAGCAATCCTGGCTCAGGATTGCTGAAGGCCTTTGCTTCCACCTTGGTTAATCATAATAAATACACATGCATAGAAGGAAGTTACTGATCTTGGAAAAATAATAATACTTTAACATCTATCATCTGTCTACCATATATTATATGTCTACCATATACCATGATTTATCTATATATATCATCTATTTGTTAATCAATTATCTATCTAACACCTTGCAATTATCAATTATCTACCTATGTATGTATCTATTGATGTATCACTCATCATCTACCTTATGTATGGTACAATTAGACTTTTGCTCTGAATATCTTTTAAGAAAATATAAAAGTCAATTTTAAAATAATCTGAATAACATCTTAAATATAGACCAGTCTGTTGAGACACACTCTCTCTCTATAGCCCTTGTTCTCCTGGAACTAACTATGTAGACCATGTTGACCTCACAAAACATCTGTCTCTGTTTCTGCCTCCATTCCCAGCCTGGACATCAGTCTGTTTTTAATGTAAAATAATGTCAACCCTATTATTAACTTTCTGAGACATCAAAATCAGTGTTTTAAGAAAGAAAAATGAACCATTATAGTTTTGATTGCAAATTAATTCCTTGAAGGCACACCAATAGGAACAATGTTGCTGTTGGAATGCCACCTTAATTTATACTCTATCCCTTTTCCTTTAGGTAAACGTGCCATTCTTCGTCAACGACACAATCTCAATTATAACTATTATTCTGTGCCAATCCAAATACAAGACAGACACGGTTTCTCTGCAAAACATATGCTATCAGTGAGAGTATGTGACTGTTCAGTTCAATCCGAATGTAGAATGAGTTCTAAGGAGGAAAGGGATGCTAAACCAAATGTAGTCCTTGGGAAATGGGCCATTCTCTCCATGGTCCTTGGCTCGGCATTGTTACTGTGTAAGTATTATTATTCAAAGTGTATTGATTCAAGTACTATATAGTTCTTAAGTGTTAATTTTGCAACATTGTAACAAAATCCTGGGGGAAACAACTTACAGAGAGAAGAGGTTTGCTTTACTTCAGTTTCAGAGGTCTTGGTCATGACACACAGGCTCTGTTGTGTTGTGCCTGGGACCAAGTAGCACACGACAAAGCAAAGCTGGAAACCAAAAAGAAAGCAAGAAGAGGCTAGGGTTTAAGGCATGTCCCCAAATATGCAATTTCCTCTCATTAAGGCCCATCATTTGAAGATCCCACTGTCTCTCAACAGCACTCTGAGGTAGGGACCAAGATATTAACACATGGATTGCTGGGGACAGCTTTCCCAGCTATGGTAGTCTAGACAGATGTACACCTGTTCTACATACTGAAAACATGTGTGACTGTCTGCACATGTGTAATTGTTGGCACATGTACTCTTTAAAAATCTTGTACCTCATCTATAAGTGGAATTCTGAATCATACATGAAACAGCAATAATAAGTAGTAGATTTAACACTTTTTAGGTAAGTTTCAGAGACCATGTTTACTTCTTCAGAAGTTACTTATGAGACAGTGAAAATTTCTGAAAAATTGTCCAGATAGGTTAAAAAAATCCTCTTTTCAAATTATTTCTTATTTTCTTTTTTTTTTTTTTTTGTCAAATTATTTTAATATCTACCAGAATACAAAACAGTATTGTTTTACTTTTTTTTTTCTTTTTAGGTATTCTGTTTACATGTTTCTGTGTGACTACAACTACTAAGAGAGCAGTGAAGAAATGCTTCCCAGACGATGTAGCCCAGCAAAATCTAATTGTATCAAACACTGAAGGACCAGGAGAGGAAGTGACGGTAAATTAGAATTAAAATCCCACTGAAGTCCATAGTGATCCAGTGAACATAATTGCTTACTCCATAATAATAGCAAAATGTGATACTTATTAACCCCTACTTCACCAGAAAGGGACGTGCCCTGAATATTTTCTTTCAATGTCCATTTATATGGTCTTCAAAGAAGTGCTGTAACAAACTGAGTGACTCAGACAATAAAAGCTAGATGTCAGAGATAAGATATTGACATGACCATGTGCCCTCTGAAGGCTCTGTGCAGGGATGCCCTAAGCTCTATTCACTGTTTGTCCCTTGCCTTGTAGTCACATGAAGTGATTTTCATAGTATTATCTCCTGTGTGTCTTATAATCTAAATTTCCCTTTTTGTAAGCTCCCTGGTCATATTAGATTAGAGGCTCACCCAATCTGGTATGGCTTCCTTGAAGCTTTATGTGATTATATCTGCAGTGACCCTGGAATGATGACCTCAATCTCTGAATTCTTGGGGGGCAGAGTTTGATCCAGGATGCCCATGATATGGTTCCTAGCATTATCCTGATTTTACATGTGAATTACAAACACAGTATGTGACTTATCTATGGTAGGAAAGAGTTGGTTTCAGCACCACTGATACATTTTCTAACTCCATCTTTAGGAGGCAAATATTAGACTCCCCACACAGACATCCAACATCTGTGAGACAAGCACATCTGTTGGGACGCTTGGTGGCCAAGGAATCAAAACACAACAAAGTTTTGAGATGGTCAAAGGAGGCTACACTTTGGAGTCTAACAAAGGAGGTGGCCACCACACCTTGGAGTCCAGCAAGGGAGGAATGCTGGGAGCAGCAGACATTGGCCGATACACATACACAGACTGGCAGAGTTTCACTCAACCCCGGCTTGGTGAGGTAAGTCCCTAAGGCTTCAGGTGCCCACTACATGAAATCCCAACATCATTAATAAACTATCCCGAAGTACCCCTCATACACCTGAAACACACCTTCCCATCTCTTGTGCCAGCATAGACACTGATGTCAGGAGAAAACACAGAGAAAAGTACTCTTTCAAAGTTCAATTTAAAAAACATGATTTAAAAGACTTTAGGACTAGTTTATGTTAACGTCTTTGGGATATTGAAAGACTGATGTCTTCTTTACTAAATATTATTAGAAAGATCATCTGCGAAAAACTGGCTATAGTGTAATAAACAGATCATAAATTGCCAGCATTGTGCCCATGTACTGGAATTCTATACATGCCTACCTAAATCAACCAGATAGGTTAATGAACTTTGATCTTAGGTTCTACCTCAAGATTTGGAATGTTTCCCTTGTTTGTTTCAGATTACTCAGGCTAATGTGAGCCAAATTAGTGGGTTAAATAATTATAGCTACATATTGGCGTATATGTTACACATGTTATATATAACATTTGTGTACTAGATTCTTACAACTACTTAACAGTATAAATGCAAGCAAAAACCACAGCCTACATTGGTTTTCTCCATATATATGAAGAAGCCATTGAGGTAAATTTCAACTAAATACTCCTTCATTCAAGTGGGAAGATGTTAGTTATTTCTGTGATATTTGCATAGCCTTAGTTCTTATAAATGTGTTCACTGTGACCATTTACTTATTTGCTCTACTTTAAAATGAATATAATCTAGACCAATCATGTGCATTTTTTATATGTAGGAATCCATTAGAGGACACACTCTGATTAAAAATTAAACAGTA
Source organism: Phodopus roborovskii (assembly GCF_943737965.1). Taxonomy (NCBI): domain Eukaryota; kingdom Metazoa; phylum Chordata; class Mammalia; order Rodentia; family Cricetidae; genus Phodopus; species Phodopus roborovskii. The sequence continues at coordinate 20,042,634 of NW_026126563.1, read as the reverse complement.
AAAGGTAAATCCAAGAATCATTTTTATGCTAGTCTGTTTAGGTGTCTCTTAAAAGCCATAATAAATTGTGCTCTTTCTCCACACAGAAGGTGTATCTGTGTGGACAAGATGAGGAACACAAGCATTGTGAAGACTATGTTCGTTCGTATAACTATGAAGGCAAAGGCTCCATGGCTGGCTCTGTAGGCTGTTGCAGTGACCGGCAGGAGGAAGAGGGGCTGGAGTTTTTAGATCACTTGGAACCAAAATTTAGGACATTAGCAAAGACGTGTGTGAAGAAATAAATGTCTGATTAATAGATTGACATATGCAAATGAATACAGAGGCATCACTGGATGCAAACGGATAGCAGCTTGTAGTAGTGACTTATTGAAGGTGACATCATTTGTAGATAAGGGTGCTTTACCAACCCCAGCTCTCCAAATTCTCCTTGTCTCCAGAACTTCCATGTTGTCTAGAAAGGAAGTTGTCAGTGTTCCTTTTCTGTCTGAGCATGTATACATTGCCCTCTCAGGACTGGACGGTGACTGCCACTGAAACTGGTGATGTTTGAAACGTAAGCTCTTTTGCACACTATGCAAGACTCCACGGTGCTGTTGGGTATTGTGGAAGCTAAAAACGTGAATCTTCATTGTGTATATACAAATTTAATATTTTCTTAAGAGTTGTGGGGAGAATTCTGCTTCTAAAATACTTTCTTTCATGCCAAGATATTGTTTTCCCTATCCCTGAGTAGCTTCAGATAGATTTTTAAGTGTTTCTAGGTGTAGCGTTTCGTGTGTCTAAACAAGCTTGATTCTTGATACACTTTTCACTCATCTGAGGAATGTCAACTTCACCCAGGAGCCTTCAAAGCTTAGTCCTTGGATCTCTGCCCATTTGGCTGTGTGTCGGGCTCCTGGATCTTCTTTGGAATGACACAGGCCACAACATTAGGCTCACAACACTTTGAGCTGCAGAGATTGATTAAGGATTCCATGAAAATACTGGAATCCTGATCTCCATAGCCTGGCTTACTTAGGCTTACAGATATATTTTTGTTTGTCCAACTTAATGTGGCATTACATACATATATATGTATTTGGGAAGAATATTCGCTTCTTAACTTGATACTGATTCACTATTTCAAAGGCTTTCAACTGGTCTTTATCTTCAAGCTTCCTTCAACCATCCTTAAAGACATCAAGCTGTAACTGGCCCAGGGTTCATCACTTTCCATGTGTTAACATTGACTTAATGTCCGTACTGGAACTTAATCTACCTTGATAATTACTCAAAGGAAAGCTGAAGGACCAGAAATAATTTGGGGTACATATGCAATAAAAATTTTAATCCATTGCAGCAACATCCACCAAATATCATGGAATTGTGAATTCATAAATATTTTAACATGAGTAGAAAAATGAAGATGCAACATTTCAATGAAATATTGTTTTGTTGATCTATAAAGAACTATATATTCAAATAGTATTTTATTAGTCATTTGTGGGAAACTATAGATATGTGTCAAGTTACATCTAATGGAAACTTTACATTTAAACTAAACTGACTTTCTTATCCATTATTTTCTGCCTGTTGGCAAAATAGATTTCAATTTCACTTAGGTTTTGTAATTAGTCCTCTTGTCTCAGTTAGCAAAGGTTTTTTTAATTGTGAAATTGGATACAGGAATAAAATGAAATATGGATTTAATAAGCCAGATTTGATTTTGTAAATTTCCTATGAGTTTTACAGTCATAAGATAATTTGAGGTGGTGATGTAATTTGGAAGCAAATGTCACTATGACAATATAGATTTTGATATTTTAGGATCTAATAGTACTGATTTGGAAATGTACCAAATGCCACAGTAAATTACATTCTTCAAAGTAGTTATAGGATAGTCTATGAGAAGTTACAATTATTAGCTTAACAATAACTTATAAGCATTGTTTGTCTTCATCTTCCTCTTATACTTACTGAATTATAGATGAGAAAATTTATGTCTAAATTAAGCATCATAATTGATAACCATGGTGGATCTCTCATTTATCAGGAGAAGGCTCCCCCCAGGTATCAGAAGAGTTATTAGAAAATGTGGGAAATTAATATGTATTAAGCAGTTTCAGCTATTTTAAATGTTTTCAAGGCATTATTAAAATTTATCTCAGAGGAATTGTATTTATTGTTGGATTTATTTAGGCAACTCCAAGTAATTCTCTTTTTTGCATCAGAATTTAAATATTAATTGTATGATGAATGAAATCTATGAAACCCTACCAGACTGCAAATTTAGTTTGCTAATAAAGTACTGTATTTCATACAAAATTTGAGTTAATTGTAGTAATAAATGGATAGTTATTAAATGTTTTCTGTATCTCAATATTTATGGGGGCCATACAATCCAGTTTTTCTGTTTTTGATTTAGGCTTCAAATTTTTCATGAGAAAAGAAAAATCCTGTGGGAGGTTTTGGAGAGAGCAAGCGACGCAGTTCCTTTCAACAAGCTACCTCCAAACTCTCCCTAATATGCTGAATTTTAATTCTCCATCTTTAAAATGTATTACATCAAATTTGAAACCCGTGTATACATTTACTTGTAGAAATGTCACCTGAAAAAAGATTGAAACAGGTGTTTTAGATGTGAGGAATTTTCTTTTTCCTTTTGTAGTTTGTCAGTTAAAAGTGGCATGTGGAAAATCCTAAAATGAGATCACAGCCAAGGAACAGTCCCTTTCAGGGCATTGACCTAGCCTGTTATCTGCTACTCTAGTAAGTCTATGGCAGCACTGTACTCCACCAGACACTGCCTTTTTCTTTCTACATGGGGATGAATGGCAAGAGTATAAAAGGAGAAAGCTTTCTAAGAATGGATAGATTCACACAGTGTGTAGAGCCCAATCAAATAAGCAAATACATAAAGTAAACACCTTCTGGAATAGGTGTTATCTGTATAAAAGATAAAAGCTGTGCTATATTACCTCAGATCCCTTTAACCAATAGCAATAGCCATTTTTAAATATATATGTAAATGAATGTCTGAGGATCAGTATGCAAACCCCTTGGCATGGCCCTTGGGTTTCTGGTGCATTCATAATATATGTTGTGTAAAGATAAATTGTTTAAAGTCTGCATTACTAAAGTTATTAATGAATGGGAATACGGCACCTTTTGATAAACAATCTACAGTGTTCCAAGTCATTCATTGGCTTAGGGGTGGGGTAGCAAAAGCAGACATGCCCTTCCTTTGGTCAACATTGGGCCTGAGAATTTGATACATAATATTTTAAATTTGTCTTTAGTGGTCAATGTGCAACAATGACTATCTGGTACTGTGGGATTTAATTTCTGATATTTAGGAACTTTAAACCATATAACATGACACTATGGATTCAAAAATAAATTTCAAGGCTACAGTTGAGCTATGAAAGGTTTTACCTAGATTTCATACCCGAAATTCACATAGTCATCTCCCCCTGTTGAAGTTCGGGAAAAGTAAGAGAAATTGCAATTCAACATTGGAAAGATTAGAGGGGTGTGATTCGGAGATAAGTTGCTGTTTCCCCGTGTGTGGGCAGCTGGATTTGATCCCCAAGGCTCCAATGCAAAAGAAAACAGAGCAGAAAGAGTTTTCTTTCTTTGACTTTGCCTTTCATAATAGACATAGTAAGAGGGCTTAGAGAATGTTTACCTAGCTCTGAGTTTCCCTTGGAAGGGAAGTCCATGAGACATTCCACACATGGCTGCTCCCCTTCACCAGGGGTGGAACTGCCTCATGTGCTGTCATTGCTCTCATGGCTCATCTGGGAGACCAGTCCTGGCAGCTTTACCTGCAAAACTCTTAGTACTCAAATTCTTGAGTCCTGGCCTGAAGCTTCTACATTGGAGTCTGAGCGCTGGGACCCGGCCCTCGGGTTTCTGATATAGTCCACCTTGTCCTTCTGCTATCTGGCTCTTTGACTCCTCTGTGGTCCCAGAAACATGAGCATCTGCCAGGGCAGGGGCATCTCACACCCCAATTCAGCCTCACTGAATTGGAATCTGCATTTTAGGAAGAGTACCAGGAAATGCGCATACACACGAAACTTTGATAAGCTCCATGCATACGATGAGGTGAGAGGAAAGAGACGCCACTAGCAAGTGGGCGAAGCCATTAACCCATTGGAATGAACAGGTCAGGTCCTGAGAGCAGCAGGCTCAAGACAGTTACCCTTCCTGAGTGGATGACACACATTCAAAACCATCTCTCAGCACTTGAGAAGTATCAGCCCTTCCCCTGGGTGTTGACAACTGACTTTTTGAAGACTCTATACCTCAACAAGACCATATACTGTAAGAGACACAGAACATACAATGTATTCAAATTTTAATAAGGGACTTCTTAATTGCCACTTAATAAATTCATTTTTCTCACTCAAAATTAAGGAAATCACCTTTAACAAAATTCTGTAAGTTTTGAGAAAGCCTATCACAACAATTTATACAATTTTAGATAATCACAAAGTTGAACAGCCCCAGAATTTCTTTGATGAGTAGGTCATTACTGTAGTTTCTTTCTTTCTTTCTTTGTTTTTTTTTTTTTTTTTTTTTTGTTCAGTTTGACATTGGCATAAGTTTTATTTTATTGGATGTGGCTGATACAGAAATATCACAGGTGTGACTAGGACAATGTCAAAACAAGTCCTTTGTGTCAAGTATAATCACATTTTGTCAAGGTTACTTTTATTATTATTGATTTTTTTTTTTTAGGTCAGAGAAACCACGTGTAAAATTACCAACGCAAACAAGGTCTAGGAAGATGACTCAGTTGGTAAAAGTACCAGCTTGAAAACCTGAGGTCAAATCTCCAGGCACCATGTAAAAGTGGGACTCCTACATTCCTGCAGCATAGATGAAAGGCAGAGAAAGGAGAATTCACATAAAACAACATAAGACCTGTCTTATACAAGGTAGAAGGTAGGGCCTGAGGTTGTTGTTTGACCTCCACTTGTGTACATAGACACACACACACACACACACACACACACACACACACTGAGACATATGGAGTTATATATACACACACATATACACACTCATACTTACTATATTCTCACGCACTCACACATTCCTATACACTCACACACACACACACACACACACTCATATACAGACTCACACATAGATTCACACATACCTTTCTACGCACACACTCACTCACACATTACTTACACATACACATACAGACAAGTTTTTAATAGTTAATTTAAAAATTTTAGGAGCAGTGAGAACACACTGGGTTGAGGAGCTTGTTTTTAAGCCTCCGAACTAAATTCACTGCCTGGGCCCCACGTGGTAGAAGACTGACACCTGCAAGTTGTCCTATGACCTCCACACACGCTGCTTTGATATGCACACGTGAGACAAAACATATGAAAAAGCAGTAGTCTGGTGTAATGTTAATAAAATTAATACTGTTTAAAGTGTGTACGTAACATAAATGTGTATTATTTAACATAAATAAGAATTGTTAAAGTGTAATGCAATTATTAACATTAAATGTCAACTGTAATTTTTGTGTTTTGGTATACTGTATTCAAAGTTGAGCATTAAGAAGCCACTTGTCCCTGGTGGCGAATGTCTGCTGCTGTTCATGGCACTGGTGGCAGAGATTGTAGGATATCGAGCATCTATTTCCTAATATCCATTTCTAAGTCTAATTTTATTGAGTGGATACGTGCCTAACTAAAACACCGCTATTTACCAACCTCCTAAAACAAATGTGATATTGTCTAAAGTTCTGACCAATGAGAAGTGAAAATAGTATGTATACATGAGGCTTCTGGGTAGGAGTCTAAAATGAATTAATTCTCCCAAAGGAAGCCTTTCCCCCCCCCCCTTTACTATACTTAATATGTGCTACAAATGCCTGGGCAGGAAGACATTCAGTGGGCATGAGAGCAAAGACTCCATGTCAGGAGTGGCGGAGGTACTGGGAAAGACTAAAGCAAAGAACAGTGGTGTGTGCTTGTAATCCCAGCAGTCTGGAGGCAGGAGGGTCTCCAGTTAGGGATGAGTCTGTGCTGCAGAAGGAGAACCTATTTGTAAATAAATAAATAACAGAAGGAAGATAGATGAATGGAAGGATGGATAAATAGATCATAGAGATAAATAGAGATGATAGATGATGGATAGGTAGATGATGGTAGATGATATATATAGATGATAGATACATGATAGCTAGATGATAGATGACACATAGATGATGGATAGATAGGTAAATAGGTAGGTAGGTAGGTAGATAGATAGATAGATAGATAGATAGAAAGAAAGAAAGAAAGAATAAAGGCTCCCTTGGCAGCTTGGTGGCACCTTGGCCACCCTGTTAAATACATTAATGAACTGCATATCACAGACATAAAAATCTTAGGGTTTTTGTTTTGTTTTGTTTTGTTTTGTTTTTTGTTTTTTGTTTTTTTTTTTTTTGTTGTTGTTGTTACAATGTAGCTGATTCTAAGCATTGCAAATAACAAAGATTGGTCCCAAATACTTTTTTTACCTATATTTTGATTCAACAAAGTTAAATTTCTAGACCCCCTCCTCCTCCCCCACATTTTTCTTGTCTTTTTGTCAGGGTCTCATGCAGCCCAGGTTGGCCCAGAGCTTGTGTATAACTGCAGATGACCATGACCTTCCTCAGCCTCTCTGGTGGAAAGGTTGGAGGAGTGAGCACTATATTGGCCAATAACTCGTTTTCTTTTCATTCAGACTGCAAACTAATGAAGCCTGATGATATTTTAGGGTTCTTCCAACCAACCGCAAAGCAAAGTGAACCTCATCACTTTGTCCCTTCAACTTTAAGAATAATATTGTCATTGAAATTATCATGCTGTCAGAATTCAAGGACTTGTGTTTTCCTTTCTGTATGGTAGTCCTTTACAACAGGACTCAGCAAGGTTTTGCTTTAGTTTTTACTTTTTGTTATGCTGGGGATGGAATCTATCTATATCATGCATGCTGACCACAGCTCTTCCCCAGAGCTCTACCCTAGGCCTGGGTTTTTTTTTAATTGTTTATATTTGTGGTATTGGATATTTAATTGTTTCATTAAGCCAAACCTCTAAGTGAGAGCAGCTTCTACCAGTGAACACTGGCTGAAGCACACTCTATTATGTCTGCAGGGCTATCACTGCCTGCAGTCTGACAATTTCATAGCCCGAGGCACGATTTCACTGTTCAATTCATCAAAAGTCTGTCTGTTTCCATTACAATCCCAAAACATTTCCTGTGCTTCCCTGAATAGACTTCATCCTTAGCGTCAGCAAAGGTGAGCTTGACAGAGATGGTGGCAGTTTCCAGTCTATGACAAGACAATTTTATGGTTTTGCTGTATGGCCTAGGCTTTTTTATGGCCCCCAATGAACTGCATTGGAATTCTATTGTTCTAGATTATATAAAACATCCTATTTATCGCAGTAGAATGGCTAGGACCTGTATTAGTCTGTAATGACAGGTGGGCAGTGGCTTAAACAAAGTAAAGTTAACTTTTCTGCAGTGTAAAGCAAGGCAAGTGTTGGGCTCATATGGAGGCAATTTAATCAATGTTCTTGAAATCATTTCTGTTTACTACTTTTATACAAATAATTTCAGAAACACAAGATGACCAATGTGACTTCCACTATCACTTCTGTCTCTAAAGTGACTGCTGAGAAAGCATCTAGGATGCTACAATTTCCTGGCTATAAAAGGACTGGAAAATTAGAGACAGAAGGTAGATTTACAAATCTAATCATGACAGTTCTTCAGTTGATTATAATGATATAAGTGGACAAGAAAGGTCAAAGACTTTTTCTCTGGACCAAAAAGAAAAGAAAAAAAAGACACACCCCCCCAAACATCACACAGACAGAAGAGAGAAGAGTCAAGGACTTTTTCTTCATGGTAAAGTGAGACATGGCTCAAGTATGGCAGGAGATAGCATTGTGTTGATGCAGAAATAAAGACCAGAGCCAAGACAAGGCAAAAACAATAGAAGAAACAAACAACCAAGAAGCAAAAGTGCCCCAAAGAGCAGCTAGGAAACTGATGTTAACAGAATTGGTGGGAGATGGTGAGTAGAAGATGAGGTGAGGTGGTCACATAAGCCATGATCAGGAAGCTTGGCAGGAGGTCCAGGGAGAAGAGAGGCTGAGTCCTGTGTCTCTAGTCTCTTGATCAAGTGGGAGTATGACAAAGCCAATAACATCACTGAGGAAAACAGCAGAGCTCAGTTTTATTTTGGAGTGATGGTGGCTTTAGAGTAGATATTTTGAACATGAGTAGTTTATGGGAGTTTCAGGCAAATCCTGTCTCTAACTTAGTCATAAAGGACACAGGAAATATGCCTTTTTGCTACTATTTAGTATCTGTGTGATCTATCTCAAGGGTTAGAACTCCATTTAGGACCAGGGCTACTTTTTATGTAGCTATGGAAGTGTCTATAATGGTGTGATATATTTCATTCTGTGTGAATATTCAACTTTGTGTTTTTATGCTCAAGGACAAGCCAAGCATTTTGTCTCTTGTCTATTTCTTCCCACTCACATAGGTTTTCCTATCCTGACTCTAGGTGCTAGGATGCTGTTGGGAAAATCATACAAATATGTTAACAGTCATCATCATTGACAGAATCTCTAGTTTCCCAGACTGGCATCAGACTTTACATGAGCCTGAGGATAACCTTGAACTTCTGATCTTTCGGACTCCACCTATCTAAGTGCTGGGGTTACAGACATACACCACTGTGCTCCATTTATGAGATGCCATGTATCAAACTTGGGACTTTTGCATGCTAGGCAAGCAATCTACCAACTGAGCTATAGCCCCAGTACCAAGGCTTGCTTTCTAGTGAAATATAATTAACACAAATGGGAACAATTTGAGTTATATTCAATAAACTATCACAGAAAGAAAAACATAGTGAGAAAGAAAAAGAAAGTTCAATGACCAAGAGGTGGCATATTTTCTTTTGGGTGGACATGGTTGAGTAGAGCCTATATGGTTGGAAAGATACATTTCAGCTTCCAGAAAACAGCAACAGGCTGTGGAAAAACTCTTGAGAGGACTTTCATGTCTTCTTTGAACACATTGGAATAGCCATGCAATACTTGGCCTTTCAAATCTAGAAGACTGTTGGAGATATTTGACATTTGGTTTTACTGAGATGAGAAACCTCTGTGGCATTTTTGTTTTTTTTTTTTAAAGTTTGAAAGAATTTTAGAAAAACAGTACAATAAATTAACAATCTAACCTATTTACATTTATTTAATTCTTAGTGATTTATTGAGAAAGATACTCCGTATGTAGCCCATGTTAACCTGAAAATCCATATCTTACTGCCTCAGTTTCTTGAGGGTTGGGATTATAGAACTGTGCTGTTAGATTCAGCCCTATATTATTTAATGACAAAGATAACAAGGTTTCTGGTTGAAAACAAATTAAAGTTAGGGACATTGGCAACAAGAAAGCCAGTTAAGAGGGTTTTGGCATAATCTTGAGAGATGATGGCAGCTTGAAGCTGAATAGTGTTGATAGAGATGAGGAGAATAAGGTTAAGTCCAGGTATGTTTCCCAGCTATCTTTGGTAGAATTTACTAATTGGATCTAGAATAAAATAAAGAAGGAACCCAAAAGTTGCTTAACTAGTGGAAAGGGGATGTTGATCTTTATTGAAAGCAGAAAGATGGATTTTACAAGACCTTGAGGTACCAGAGTTAAGTATGGGGTTAGAAACTAGATTCCTGAGAGATCTGTAACAGACATTTAGAGATGCTGGTCTCAGCATCCTGCCAAGACTTAAAGTTGGAGACTGGATGAAATCAGCATCGGAGTGAGAATATTGAGAACCATGATGTAGGACCAGCACTAAGTCCTATGGTACAGCAATATTGAGAGGTTGTATAAGAAAAGGCATTAATTAATGATAGGGAGAAGGAAAAACAGAAGTCAAGAGAAAGAAAGATGTGTTTCAGTGATGGGTGAAACAGCTTCTTGCAATTCAGAGACTAAAAAAAGCTAAAAAATATGTCAGTTCTACCCAACTTTTAAGAATACCCCTTTATTCTTGGGATGTAGTAACTACCAGAAGAAATGGGGTATAGCCAGGTGGGGCTTTCCTTGTTTTTCTTTACATGTGATTGGGAAGATACAGGTGATTTAGTGAATGAGGTGGGAGGGAGAGGCAGAATTTTTCTAGCAATGACCTTGAGTAGTTGGAAGTAGGACAATGACACAAAAGGAGAGCCTGACTTCAGTCATGAAGGGGCAGTGCTGACAAGGACTGAAGAAGAGATCATACACCTGGCTCAAGTGCCCTGGAGTGTTCTGGTGGAGAGAAGCTTCTAGAAGTTCTTCATAATTCCAAGTGCTCTGTGAAACAGAAAGCAGGTCAGTGATGGATCAGGCAGATGTTCTGAAGTTTGAACAAAGGGGAGGAATCCAAAGGTTTCTAACGAAAAGCTCTAGGGAGAGTGTCCTCATGATTGCAAACTGGATAATGGTGACAACCAACAGAAAGGAAAGGAAGAGGGCTTGGTAACAGTTAATGTTTCTACTCTCATCTTTCTCTATTATGCCACTAAATGTCCTCTAGGCACAGTGACAGCTGCTTCATTCTTCCATCTGTCAGCAGCTCCATCAAACACTCTGAAGCCCCATTGTTCGTCACACATACTTGTAGATTAAAATATTTACATTTGTTGCTAAACTTCAAAGAACAATTTTCCTTGAGCATGTGGAAACTGATTATAAATATTACTAGTTAAGGTTAATTTTATAACATAAGCTGTAGTTGAACTAATAGTTTTTTAAAGTTAATATTTTAAATATTAGAAGTAAGTAAATAAAATAATTCCAAAATATATTACTAGGTTCTTCTATAAATTCTATTCATCAGTTTCTTCATTTTGTGTTGCTTTTAATGTTTTAGGATTACTTATCCATTTACCTGATTAGAATTTTAGTAAGATTTTTTTTTTACTCATTATGGGGTTGGGATAGCCCCCAAGAAACCCTAAGGAATAACAGAGTCTCAGATAGGCAGTGGTTATAGAATCTATCCACTGAACAATTTCCTTCTGGGCATAGAATTTAGTCGCTTCCTCTGGGCAGTTGGTTAGCATTTCAGACATGTGTCACCAAGGTTTTTTACCTTCTATTAAAGTGCATTTCCCAGTAAATATATTTTGTTATTGTTTTTTCAGGCAGGGTTTTTCTGCAGCTTTGGAGATTTCCTGCAACTTGTGCTGTAGAGTAGGATGGCCTTGAACTCACAGAGATTCACCTCTCTGCCTCCAGAGAGCTGGGATTAAAGGCATCGACCACCACTGACCATCAAAAAAAAAATAGTTTATGTCCAATAGTTTCACATTAATATTTACTACTTGTGGCTTGAAATATTCTTTGCACACTTCGCATACAACATTACAATTTACTGATTTTGTTGACCTACCTAATTTGAAGCTTGAATTCTCATTTGCTTCTACAGGCTACCTAGTATTTTTAATCTTTTGTTAATAGATTATGACAAATTGAATCTGGCCCACCTTGAGGAAATTTGGTCTCTTTATCATTTGGAATATGCTTTTGAATATCTTCAACTATATGACTATGTATGACAAAATAACAGCTACATATGTGTTCTACCAGTTATGATATCCTGTTTATATGTACCACTGAGACTTCTAGCTCCTCCCATTGGATCAGTGTTGACATCTTCTCTACTCACTTAGCTTATTAATAGTTTATTTCATTATTATTCCTGGTTATAGGATAGAAACAAGTCTATACTACTAACAAAAAGACATATAATAAAAGGCAATATACTATTCAATTTCCCTGTAAAACAATTTTTCATAAAATACTCCTCTTGAAACATAGTATAACATATGAATTTATCTTTCTTTTGTTAGCACACTTTCCTCTTGTCCCTAGCTTCCACCCATGTATTTATCCAACTCATTTTTTACCTCCATGAGGAGTTTAGAATGTTTATTTTTTGCTATTGTTGTAAATTTTTTGTTTGGTTACATTTACACTTAATTCAAAGATATTCTATTTCATCTATTGGACTGGATTCTGCTTTTAAGAACCGCTCATGATGGCATAGCAGCCTGGTATTTCTAACTTGGGACAGGGATCAACAACGTGATTTATCTATTGTTTTCTGAAGATTGAGTTGTGGATTGTCACTAATGTCCTCATAACAAATAAACTTTTGTAGAAAACAATGAGAATCGCTTGGAATTGCACAATAAGAGAACGACTGCTCGATCAACAGGAAACGAGTACATTGTTAGATTACTCTGCTCAGCATTCTTTTAAAATTGTAATTCTATCAGGGTTCTCAAATTATCAGAAACATCAGCTTTTACAATTATTTGGCAAAAGGATAATTTAATATTTTAACCACTGTTTTCTAGTTCTCTTATTTCTTGAAATACACATTGGTCGCCTCTGACAGTAGTGAGATATTTACTTTGTCTCCTTCTGTGGCACTGACCACGCCCATTGGGGTTGGAGTCATTGGCGGAAGTGACCTGTGGAAGGAGGTCTGAGGAACAGCCAGAGAATGCTCTCTTGCTGGAGGACTTGGACAGGAGAGCATCCGGTGGAATTTTCTGGTGTTCATCTGTCTAGGTTGTAAGTTATTTCTCCCTGAATAAACATCTATTTGGCCTATTTGTTTATCCTGATCCTTATTTAACCACAATATCTGAGTTTCCTCTGTCTTAAAATGCCTGGCCCGTTTCTTGTTCATTTGTCCTGAACTTGTGTTGAAGTCCCTCCCTGGTCTACCTGGGTATGTCTTGTCTGTTTGTGTCACAAAACATGTCTTCTCCCTATTGAGGAACTGCTATACCGGCCTCTGTTAAATTTCTCCAAGATTTTTTTTTTCCTAGAAAGGAGCTCAAAGGAATGGGATGCAATGGCTAGCAAGAGAAATGGAGTAGAGAGAGGTAGAGATTTCCCTTGACTTCTCTCGTGTGTCACTGGGAAGACTGAGATGGGTTAAGTGCATGATGCAAGAGAGGACAGACTTGCTCCCAAAATGACTTTGAGCAATGAGAACAAATGATGATGGTGAGAGGCTGACTTAGCCGTGCCAAGGGTGGTGCTTCCACACCGTGGAAGAAGAGATTTGATTTATTGTGAAAATTGCTTTCTACCTCTTGGGATACAGCTGTTTATTCTGTGCTGTCTTCCATTAACTATCAATCTGCAGCACAGAATGGCCAAGCTAGAAACGTCTTTGCATGTAGGGTTGAGTAAGGGCCCAGTTTTATTTTTACGGAACCACACACCTGTTCTCTCAATCCCATCACTCAATGGCCTCTTCTTTCCTTCATGGTGTCTGTATCAGTCAAGATCCTCCAGAGGGACAGAACTGACAGAATGCATCTATATTACCAAAGAAGAGAACTTACTAGAACAGTTTACATGATAGAGACTGTGTAGCCCAACAATGGTCGTCTGCCTGCCTGAGAAGCCAAGAACCCTATAACTGCTCAGTCAATGGGGGTGGATGCCTCAGTTGTCCTATTCTGACAAAGAACTGTCGGCTCTTGGAAAGTTGCTGGTCTTCAGTTCACACTGCAAGGCCGAAGAAGCTGGAAACTGAACGGAGAGGGGTAGGACAGCGATGTAAGTAACAGGTGTCCTCACTATGGAGAGGCAAAGGAACACCTCTGAAGGTGCTTACAACCTGGGGGAGGATCATCTACGCTATGGAATTTCTCTCACGTGGCAATCGAGATTAAGCACTGTAGGGCTTGCTGCAGCCTTTATTTATTTATTTTCAGGATATTAAGTTCTTGCCAGGAGGTGCTGATGCACGCCTTTAATCCCAGCACTCTGGAGGCAAAGGCAGATGGGTCTCTGTGGGTTCAAGGCCAGCCTGAACAGAGTGAGTGCCAGGATAGCCAGGGCTACAGAGAAACCCTGTCTCAAAAAAAAAAAAAAAAAAAAAAAAAAAAAGTATTAAGTCCTTATTGCATACTCATCTTTTTAAATTAAAATCAATCAGTGTATTTGTCTACTCTTTTACAGAAACAGTGGTTATTCTTTGTAGGCTCCAATTAAATGTATTTGGTATGTATTAAGATTTCATGCCCTAGTAAATGTGATCCAAGACATCAAACTAATATATTGATATACACAGAGAGCAGGAAAAGGAAATGGTTACTTGTCAAAAATATGTCCAAATATGCTGTGTATTTGTCATTCATTTGTTCGTTTGCTCATTCATTCCACAAATACTAAACTGTTAGCTGTTTGGGAAGTGTGCTAGTGTAGGATACATAAGGGTGAAGCATAGTCATTAAAAGTAATCTTTGGTGAGAAAGAAGTATTAATTAGTAATGAATTGGCATACTAACAAATTTACCATCATGATAAATGTGACGGGTGTTCTGAACTAGGTTAGTGAAGAGAGTTTTACCTTGTTGGGGGATAAATGGAAGCTGGCATTTGTAGAGCAGACAGGAGTTAGCCTGTTGAGGGGCATGGGAGATGTCAAGTGAAAAATAACACATCATATAACACTCACATCAAAAGAAGCCTATGAGTGTAGAGATCTAAAAAACACAAGTGTGTGTGTGTGTGTGTGTGTGTGTGTGTGTGTGTGTGTGTACACTGAGAGTGTAGCAATTCTTCTAAGGCACAAGGGGAAGTCTATATACAATCAGAAGAGAATACACAGAAATGCAAAAATGGACCACTTGTGTTACAAAATAATTCATTTTTTAAAATTGGTGAACATTTTCCTATTTGTTTTATAGAATATTGTTCATCAGTTAGACATCGTCATGAGTAACAGATGTATTTATTGTTGTATCTTGATCTCAAAAACAATATAAAATAAAAGTAATTCCAAAAGAAAAAAAGAGAACATTTCAAAAAGTAAAAACCTTATACAACCTCATTTTAGTTCTGTATAGTTAAGTGGCAGACACTAATGAAAGTCTTTGCTTGCTGCTGGGAAGGGGCTGAAGGATTACAAGTGATGAGTGAATCAGCATTTGAACCTAGTCATACACCAAATGGAGAGTCTCCTTCAGAAGCAGTAGAAAATCAGGGGACAGTCACAAGAATGAAATGGAGCACGTGATGTAAGAGGCCCAAGATGGGGCAGCACCATGTGGAGAAGCCCATAATAACAGACACTGATGGACTTGAGGAACATTTAGAGTGTTTATTCCAAGTGTATCATACACCACATCATTTAATACTTAGGACAACTCTGGGCAGAGAAGAGCTGTACCCTTGTTGTTATCATTGGATTGACTCTCTTCGTCCATCTCTGAGATCTGATCAGTGCATTCAAATCTTGTTTTATTTTCTACCTTTGGTCATAATCGCTGCCAATTCTGTGTTAGGGACACACCTTGGATAGACAGAGTCCTAAAAGCCACATTCATCCACAGGTTTCTGTTTCATAGACTCTGGCAATGGTGGGAGGTAGAGGTGGGGATCTACCAAGAATTAACCTGCTCAGTGGCAGGTAAGTTTGTGTAAGTGGGATTTTTGTTTGCTTGCTCATTTACTACAGCGAATTTAATTCCTAGAGTGTGAAACTAGAATGCTGTGAAACTATCAGCTAGAGTAGGCTCTGGAGTTCAAGTTGTACATTGTCTCCCCCCCCTCCCTTCAATCTTCTCTGGTTTTTGAGACAAGGTTTCTCTGTGTAGCTTTGGAGACTGTCCTGGAACTAGCTGTTGTAGACCAGGCTGGTCTCAAACTCACAGAGGTCCTCCTGCCTCTGCCTCCCAAGTGCTGGGATTAAAGGCATGCGCCACCAACGCCCTGCCCCATTGTTCCTCTCTTTTTTTCCCCTTTTTTTCTTTTTTCTTTTTATTTTACATATAGATCCTAGTTCCCTCTCCCTCCCTCCCTGCCTCTTTCCCTCTCTCCCACTCTCTCATGCCCCCGCCACCCTCTCCTCCCACCTGCCCCCCACTCTACATGTAGGGTGATGCCTTTCAGGAGGGGTCATCTAAATCTGTCAAGTCATGTCATTTGGAGACTTCTCTCCTGTCTCTAGATTAAGGGAGTATCCCTCCATGAGGAATGTGCTCCCAAAGTCCTTTTGTGCACCAGCGATACATCTTGATTCCACTGTCCAAGGTCCTTTAGTCTGCCCAGGCTTTCTACCTGAGACCCATGTTCAGGGGGTCTGAGTCAGTCCCATGCTGGATTCCCAGCTATCAGTCTGGGGGCCCATTAGCTCCTCCTTGTTCAGGTCAGCTCTCTCTGTGGGTTTCCGTAGCCTGGTCTTGTCTTCCCTCTCTGTATCTGGATTCTAGTTCGGCTCAGTGTTTAGCTGTGTGTGTTGCTTCTGCTTCCGATAGCTTCTAGGTGAAGGTTCTAGGACAGCATATAAGTAAGTTATCAATCTCATTATTAGGGAAGGGCATTTATGGTAGCCTCTCTACCACTGTCCAAATTATTAGTTGAAGTCAGTCTTGTAGGTCTCTGGACATTTCTCTAGGTTCAGTTTTCTCTTCAAACCTATAATGGCTCCCTCTTTTATGGTCTCTCTCTCTCTTTCTGTCTGTCTTTGTCTCTCTTCTCTCGTCTATTCCTCCCCTGACTCAATCTTCCTAGTCTCACATGCTTTCCTCTCCTCCCCTTCTCTTTCTCCCAGTTCCCTCTCCACTCACTGCCCCCTCCCCACTCTCCATATGCTCAGGAGATCTTGTCCCTTTCCTCTTCGGTGAGGGACCTTATATGAATCTCTTAGAATCCTCTTTGTATCCTAGTTTCTCTTGTGGTATGAATTATAGGCTGGTGATCCTTTCCTTTGTGTTTAAAATCCATATATGAGTGAGCACATACCATGTTTCTCTTTTTTGTTACTGGGTTACCTCATTCAGGATAGTTTCTTCAAGTTCCATCCACTTGCTTGCAAATTTCAAGATTCCATCCCTCCCACCCCAAGCAGAGTAGTATTCCATTGTGTAAATGTGCCACATCTTCTTTATCCATTCTTCAGTTGAGGGACATCTAGGTTGCTTCGAGGTTCTTGCTATTACAAATAATGCTGCTATAAACATAGTTGAACACATGTCTTTATTGCATGGATATGGATCATTTGGGTATATGCCTAAGAGGGGGATTGTTGGGTCCTGTGGTAGACTGATTCCCATTTTCCTGAGGAACCACCATACTGATCTCCAAAATGGCTGTACAAGTTTGCACTCCCACCAGCAGTGGAGGAGTGTTCCCCTTTCTCTACATCCTCTCCAGCAAATGTTGTCATTGGTGTTTCTGGCAGGAGTAAGATGGTATCTCAAAGTTGTTTTGATTTGCATTTCCCTGATAGCTAAGGTTATTGAGCACTTTCTTAAGTGTTTTTCAGCCTTTTTGATTTCCTCTCCTCTCTTTAAAGAGCCTTTGATATCTGTGTAACCAACCTCTGTCTCTAGCTGTCTCTGGGTAAGTCTCTCAGGATCAGTTCAGGGATTTAGTCTTAGATGGAAGAGGTGCCATAGGATTACTTTTCTTACCAAATGCTGGTGCTTGAGGAGTTCTTAAAGCAGGACAAGATGGACAGGAAGTTGATCCCAACTTTTGATTCTGTGCTAGAATAATGGACAGTTGACATATGTCTGAAGAGGTAATGTTCATAGCCAAATGACATTCTCAAAAAGTCACATCTATCTAAATCTGATGGGAGATGTCATTCTGTATATATGTTTCTCATACTGGTTAATGAAAAAAGCACTGTTGGCCAATAGGAAAGGAAGATAGGAGGGACTAGGAGACAAGGAGGAAAGAGGAAGTAGTAAGGAGGAGTCAAGATGGAGAGACTGGGGAAACAAGATGCCTGCCCCATTCCCCGGTAAGATTAGAGCACATGGAAGTACTTATATTTAACAGAAATGGGTTAATACTTAAGACAGAGCTAGCTGATAAGAAACAAGTAACTGGGCAACAGCATTATATCAAATACAGAGTCTCGGTATGTTAATTGGGGCTGGCGTGGCGGCAGGACAAGACAAGCGGCAGGAGGAAAAACTTTACTCCTTACATACACCTTTCACACTTTCATGGTAAAATGTTTCAAAACTGCTTCAAGGAGGAATTTAAAATGGTCAGTTAGTCTAATCCATTAAGATAGAACATTTACTTAGAATATATGAATTTCATCTAATCTCCTGAGTAAATTTTCATGAACAAATAAAAATCCCCATTTTATAAGCTTCTGTTATCTGGTATCTCTGAGATGAATTTTCAGATTGTTTGCTCTCTTACCCCTTTCTGGAATGAGAAAAAGCATGAGCCATCCCAAAGGCATTGGAGGCCGAAGGTAGGCAAGAGTTTTGCAATGTCCCATTGTTAAGAGCTGTGATGCCAAAACCAGCTGGCTTCTGTGCTCTCTGGCAAGCTTGGAGCTTGGCACTGTGATGTCATCACCAATGAGTTGATTGGCACTTATGAAATCATCACTGGGCAAACATGAATGAAGGTCAAGAAGTAAGAAAACAAAAGCATGACACTCAGACTCATGACCCAGGTTTATTTTTACTAGCAATTGCTGATACTTCTATGGCTATGGAGGCAACAGAACACTCAACTTATGTAGTATTCGTTAACAGAAAACAACAGGGCATTTACCATTAGACCTTAACATTGAGTTTAACATGTGATTGCTATTACCACCATTCTGGGTCTGCTCATAGCAGGCAAACACTTTTGATAATTGAACTGGCGTCGAGTGCTGTGGTCCTGTCTTCAAACTTGTTTTCTGCAGTTGTCTTTAAGGTAGATAACAGGGAAGGGACACATTTGTGTTCCTGGTGAAACTTCCTTGGCGTCTTTGTGAAGAGGTGCAGAAGGGTGAGTCAGAAAGCCCATTCTGGGGAGTGTAAAGCACAAGCTCTCCAGCTCAGGCTTCCTGGTTAAGTGCTGCTGTAATTCACAGGCTTAAGTGCATGACAAGTCAGAACGCTAACTGTCCTGTTCTTCACTTTTCACCATGAACCCTAATCCCAATGACAGCACAGAGAAAAGTAATTGGTACCAGGATGCTCGGGACTCCCATGTGGGAGATGTTCAGGAGAAAATCACAAGAAAACATGTTCATATATAACAAGGTTCTTAGAGAAAATCAGTAGCCCACATTTAGCTGATGGCTGGGCCTCAGTTGATGTGTTTTCTGTAGTAACTGGTTTTGTTATCCTCTCTTCCTTCCTCCTTTCCTTCCTTCCTTTCCTCCTTTTTTCCCTCCTTCCTTTCTTCTTTCCCCCATCTACTTCCCTCCCTCTCCCTCTGCCTTTCTTTTCTCTTTAAATCATAGAACTTGTGTCACTCACTGTTTATCTACGTAATTTCTGGACCGTATTTACCCTTCTGTCTGTGGGACTTTGTTTCACACAATAGAATTTCCTCGAGTCCACCTCTTATCAGGCTGGTCTCAGGTAGCTGTGAGTAACGCAGCCAGTTGATCCAGGGCAGTTGTGGGTCTGGGAGTGACCCCCCAGGGCAGGGACCTCCAGCGGCAGTGGGCAGTGCGCTGGGCGGGGCTAGAGCCAGAACTCTCCTGTGACTCTTAGTACAGTCAGGGCTTCTGCTGGGCAGGGCCAGCTGCTAATCCTGCCAGACGGCCACCGGGGCGGGGTGGGGGAGTGGGGGTGACAAGAGACATATAGGTGGCGTCTGCTGGTGAGAAACACCTAGTACAGGTGAAAGGGTGGCGGTGAGAGGAAGTTCCCACCGGTTGAGTTCTTAAAGCCATGAAGACACAAGAAAAATAACAAGGAGTGGCCAATTGGAGTCTTTTGGACTTGCCTGGAGCTCCACCCTCGTCCAGAGGAAAAGCCCCTCGGGAGCGAGGCGGGAGCATCAGACAAGCGCGAGAAAAGCGCCTGTGCGCGCTTCACCTCTGCGCAGCGGGTGCGGGGCGGCGACCTGTCCTTTGGGCTGGCCATGGCGGCTGCAGGAGCTGTGCGCTCGCGGAGTCCAGCCCTTGGCCTTCCGCACCTACTGACCCTAGCGGTGAGCTCCGGGGACCATCCCGGGGACGGGGAGAGGGACGTCAGGGCCGGGGCGGCTGGCCCAGGTGGGGTCACCGGGTCTCGCCGCGTCTTAAACTGCAGTTGTTGGAGGCGAGGGAGGGCGGCAGGAAGCTGAGCGACCCGGGCGCCAAAGTCCCGCAGGGGAGGGAGTGCGGCTGCGAGCAGTAATAGGCACGCGCGGCTGGAGACGGGGGCGGATCGCGAACACCCAGCCAAAAACCTGGCCTCGGGGTTCCCTGGGCAGAGCGGGGTGCGCCGGGCTGTGCCGGGTCTGGAGCAGGTCACTGGAGCCCTGGATGCCCGCCATCCTGACTGAGGGCAACTGTCCAGGGGGCGACACTGAAAGCCAGTATGGTGTCCTTGGGGTCAAAAAAAGGACTTGTTGCTCTTGAGGGTTCTGGGCTAGGGTTGGGATTCGAGAGAGCTGTGAGAGTTGGAATGAAGGAGAGAGATAGAGTCTGAACTTGAGATGGGCAGACAGAGGTGACCACTGGTCCCCTTAATCTCTGAAAATTGAACGTCCTGTCTCTGAGATCTTGTCCTGGGAGGAGTTTGGATTCTTCATCTCAAGTCTGCTCAGATTGATTCCCCTTTAAGAAGAAAAAACAGCCAGGACCTCTGTGAGGTGGGAGGCAAAAAAGTGCCTCCTTTATTTGGGGCAGGACTGGATCTCTCCAGGAAGCCAGAAGACTGGAGAATCACCCCAGGGAGTAGGACTTTGGAAAGTCAGGGATAAAAAACGCCCCAGATTGTAGTTTTATATGGGTCCCTTGGACAAGGAAAAGTTCCAAAGAGCAACCAACTTGCTAGTGTCCTTTATGTCTTAGCCTGCAGTGGTAGGCTCAAGCTGTCTGTGAAGAAGGAAGACTGGGTATTCTCTCTCTCTCTCTCTCTCTCTCTCTCTCTCTCTCTCTCTCCTCTCTCTCCTCTGTGTGTGTGTGTGTGTGTGTTAGGGCGTCTCTCTCTCTTTTTCAAGGGATTCCTGTGTTTTTAGTTATTGAAAATGTGGTTGGTTACTGGATTTAGTTTCAAGGAATGAATGGACTTTAAACTTTTGATCACAATTTCCAGGGGCAATTCATGAACCCAGGTAGGGATAGGTACCTCACAATCAACATTTTATGGCTGAAGAAACAGCCTAGGGCAAACAACAGTCACAAAAATATGCTGCCGATGACAAAGAATGAACTTTGCTTGGTATCTAGTGAGAGAAGTTGCCACTTCCTTTCATAAGGCAGGCCTTATTCTTTGAAAGAAAAGGCATGCTTAGTTAACTGTGTGGCGTAGCCTTGCCCAGTGCAAACCCGCACACCTTAAAGGCGCTTGCCTCAGACCCTTTAAAGAGGAGTGGAAGCTGTGGGTGAGTTAGGCTGAAGTGAAATCCTCACTCCCAATCTCTCTTAACTTCAGAGCCCAGGAATGGGGGCTGGGCAGGGTGGGGGTGGGTTATTCTTGTTACTGGCATTTTGCTTTCAAGTAGGGCAGTGTGGTGTGAGTCCCCTCAGGTTGCTCTGAGCTCCAGTTGGGTGCATGTGAACAGGGCTGCGCCAGCGTGAGAAGTTCGAGGTCTGCTGAAGAAGAATACCTTTTTTTGGGGGTGTAGCCCTCTTCACATCTTCTGTTTCCCACACACTCAGGTAAACCCTTGACATTCCACAAGTCAGCTCCTCTCCACTTCCTAGCACCGCCCCACCCCATAGTGTCTTAACCACTGGAACTTTCTTCCTGAATGCCCCAATGGCGCTTTGTTCTCTGCAGCCTTCTAGGATCTCCCTTGTCAAGTTCAAGTGATACATTCTATTCTTCACATAATTCTACTCTATGGTTGATTCTTTGTTCTGGAAACGAACACCTTAGAAAAAACTCACTGACCCTCAGAATCTGACTCATTAACTTGTTTCTTCCCCCCCCCCACCCCTTTTTGTTCTGTGTATGAGTTAAAGTCATAACATGAGATCTTCCGTTTTGACGGGGTTTTAAGTGCACAGTAAGAGAAAATTAACTGCAGACACAATGCTGCACAATAGCTCTCTGGACGTTTGTGCCTTACACAACACAAACTGTGTAGCTGTTAGGTCGCGGAGCCTCCTCTTCCCACTACCTCCTGATTATTACTTTTGTCTGTTTGGCCACTCTTTTTCTTACTTGCAAATGCTAATTTTCTGTGAGAGCCTTATTCTACGCCTTGTTTCCTAGAATGTCTATACATATCTCTCCTCCCCCCCCCCCGAGGTAATTTCATCTACTTTATTCTTTAAAATATCACATTATCCTAAATTCACATAGCTTTTTCAGACATCACTTTTAAACAAGACTTTCTATTTCTACATACCTGTTCTGTAGTGTGCCATTTATTATATTCCAAAATGTTTTTCTTTTGTTGTCAAAGATTTCAATAAATAGAATTCCTGTGTGTCTTGATCCTCATGGAAAAGTCTAGAAGCTTCTTTCTCCTCATTACTCCTCTTAATCCTTTATTGTCGAAATAAGTTCATCTTCAAAGATATTGCATGGGTCTGTTTGCTGGTATCTATAGCTTCTGCTGTTGGCTTTTGTTCTCCCTAAGAATGTCTCAGTGGATAAACTTGGCTGTGTACCGGTCATACATGAGCAGGCATATTTGTGGTGGGGAGTGCCAGAATTGGAAAGGACAAATACAAAGCCAATGACTCTTATTTTGGACCTGTTGTCCTCTCGAAACAGGTTGTATAGGGCTAGACAGAAAGCCATTTAGTAGTTGATGTCATGTTACATCAGTGGTTCTCAACCTGTGGGTCGAAACCCAAAGACCATCCAAAAATCGCAGATATTTACATTTGTGTTTCATCACAGTAGCAAAATTACAGTAATGAAACAGCAATGCAAATAATTTTATGATTGGGAGTTACCACAACCTGAACTGTATTAAAGGTGGTAACATTAGGAGTGTTGAGAAACACTGTAGCATCTTTAAGAACAGCATCAGTGTAAGAATTATTGAGATTGACTTTGAGGCTACTTGAGCTAGGCAGAAGTTTTGCAAAAGACAAAATGGAACCCATACTTGATGCAAAACACCACAGGAAGCTCCAAGTAGACGAACTTAAAATGCAAGGGGACACCATGTGGGTACCAAAGAAAGATGGTGAGTCCTGTAAATTTTCAGGTAAGAAAGCCTATCTGTGACCCAGATTTCAACTTTTCCAAGTTGGGAAAAGCAACAATATAAAAACAAACAGAATCTCCAAAGTTAAGAACACAAAAATAAAACCAAACGAAACCAAACATAAGAGCATAAGCCGTTTTAAAGGCCATTATAATACATTAAAAGGTTCTTGTAAGTTGTGAAGAAAAATTCTTGTATCAACAAGGACAAGACAAATTCTAGAAGTAAAAAAAATCATTAAAATATAAGAAATATAAAGAAAAATGAGGTAGAAGCAACATTGAAATACCTTTTCACACTTAACAGTGTTTGAAAACATGCTATGTAGGCAAGAATACGATGAATAGAAAACTAAAAAAAAACTATCAGTGACAAGTGACTGTAAATAGAACAGGTGCAGGCAGGCATGGTATTTGTCCTTCGTAAATCATGTAACTAATACTTTTGTATGCACATACTGATACATGGTCTTGTTTATTTGCTTTTAATGTCTACATATCCTTGTTCTTCTTTTTCATATATTTTCCTGCGATTCAGTTCATTTAGCTCCAGGAAATACTGTGTTGAGATTTTATGGGGGTCATAAAATTATAATTTAATTTAGGATTAATGTATGTATGTTGCTGATTTTTCTTACTGTGGACTTTTCTTTCTGTGTAAATCTATGTATCTGTTTCGCAGAAACGTGTTTGGCTTTTTTTTTTTTTTTTTTTTTTTCCTGAAATAGGCAGGTCTTTCAGGGGAAGCCATGCAGGAGAGCATGGTGCCCACAGTCAGGAAGCAGAGGGCAGTCAGCCTTGTAGGCGTCATACTGAATTTACTTCCTGGCATTTCCACACATTTCATTGCTTTAGAAAGCAACTTCTTTTATACTATATGGCTGGTTTCATTTATGGACAGGAAGAGTAGTGATAACTGTGTTTTAGCAGCTGTTTCTCGAATGGCAATTCATTGATTGCTTTGCTTCAGTTTTGTAGACAGAGTCAAAGCAAATGCAAATAGAGATATTTTTATTTTTCCCTCTTGGCAAGCTCTAGCTCTTTTGTATAAGTTTTTTTTTTTTTTTTTTTCGATATGATTTGAAGCACCTTTGGTGACCTTGGAAAACCTATTATGTTTCTGGGTTTGGTGATGATATCATCTACTTTTCTGGTTGCTGTGGACAGATCCCTGACGAGAAGCGATTAAGGGAAGAGTTTATTTTGGCTCTAGTGTGAGGCTACAGTCTCCTGGTGGGAACGTCGTGGCAGAGGAGTGAGGCATCTGGGATTAGACCACATGGGTGCTGGCATTCAGCCTGCTTCCTCCCGCACCCCTGCCCTTGAAATGGGCTCACCCGCATTCAGGATGGGTCTTCCCTCTTCACTTAAACCTCTTGGAGATGTCTTCATACACATAGACAGGGGTGTGTGTGTCCACTAAGTCAACTGAGGAGGAACCGCCACAGTGAGGCTGCCTCCCATGCTTTCCCTGTGGCATGGTGCTAATAGTATACGAGACATTCGTTTACTCACGCCATGGATTTGAATGCGGATCTTAGACCCATGCAAAGGCCACATTAACAGTGGCTCTATCTCTTATGGCAGGTGTAATGGGGAGTAGCTTTCTGTACATTGTAGGTGTATCTCATGTTTCATTTCCCTCCCTCTCTGTTGAGGCCAACAAACCAGAGCCTATCTGAGCAGGTCAGAAGTTAGTTCTGACTCTTCTTTCCTGTTGTCGGTGTTTCATTCTTA
Organism: Phodopus roborovskii; assembly: GCF_943737965.1. NCBI lineage: Eukaryota > Metazoa > Chordata > Mammalia > Rodentia > Cricetidae > Phodopus > Phodopus roborovskii. The sequence continues at coordinate 20,017,741 of NW_026126563.1, read as the reverse complement.
TCTGTACACCACGCCCTTCAATTCTTTGCTACTTTGGTCAGTTCTTTGATGCTGTATGATGTTTCAAAATCATGATGCTCATCATTGCTAGTTAGTTTTCTCATGACATCCCCTGAGTTTTCTTTCATGTCTTCACTGAAATGAAAGTTCTTTCCCCCGATTTGTTTCTCCCCAGTGTTCAGACTTAGCAAGCTCTAATAGAAACCTGCTTAGGCAGTTTATTTACTGCGGACAAATCTTTTCTTTTTGGGGTGGTCACTTTTTTCAGTGCTCTGAGAAACATCCAGCAAAAAGATGTTAAAGGAAAGAAGATGTATTTTGGCTCAGAATTTTACAAAGCCGTAGTCTGTGCTTAACTGATGCCATTGCTCTTAGGCTCGTGCAAGGCAGGAACATCATGGATGAAAGTCATGGTGGAGGAAAGCTGTTTATTTCTTGGCAAGCATTAAGCCAAAAGGAAAACAGGAAGGAGGCAGGACAGGTTCCACCATTCACAGACTCACCTCCAGTGACCTCCTTAGGTGAATCAGGAGCCAACACAGACTTTCTACCACCTCCTAACAATGACATTCAATGAAATGTTCATTTATGGTTATCGATTAAGTGAAGCCCACCCCATCCAGTTACCTGTCATGGATTGGATGTATCACCCAGAAAGCATGCCTTTGTGGTCCCAGCTCATTTGCAGACCATAGCAGCTCCTTAGAATGTGTGAAAGAAAGTGCACATAGGTTGTTGACATTATTCAGAAAGTGTTCACACTTCCTCTTCAGGATCACTTTCATTTTTTTCTCCTTGTGCTACACGTATCAGTCACTACAGCAGTGATTCTCAACCCTCCTAATGTGGTGACCCCTTAATACAGTTCCTCGTGTTGCGATGACCCCAACCATAAATTTATTTTCGCTGCTACTTCATAGCTGTACTTTTGCAACTGTGATGAATCATAATGTAAATATCTGTGTTTTCAAATGGTCTTAAGCGACCCTGTAAAAAGGTCACTCAACCCCCTAAAGTAGATGAAACCCCCAGGTTGAGAACCACTGTATGATAGATTTCTATTTAGGTTTCTGTCCTTCTCCTATCGTGACTGACTCATGGCCTCTCCTTAGTTAATCTCATCTGGTTCCTGGATGAGGCTGACTCTCCCTGCTGCCCTCTACCAGCCTGTATTTCCCTGCCATGGCATTTCCATACTGTATTGAGCTTACAAATATGTCTTATCCTGGGGTTGAATTTTCATGCAGATCATGTTTCCTGCTAGGTGTCTACTATATAGTAGATAGAGCTTTAGTGAAATTTGTTGAATGTATGAATGAATGCAGGTCAGGGACATGGTTTCTAGTTCTTGGCCAATTCTTAATTGGGCCTTTCAACACTTATACCACTAAGACTTCAGAGCAAGTATGAGTCTTCCTTAGAATGCTGCTACACTGTTACAGTTGCTATCCTGGCCCCTTCCCAGCTGTCTTCTGACTTGCTGCCATGTAGTCAGCTGATTGGCTGCTTGTGAGCACCAGATAAGGCCACTCTGCAGCTCCATGGTGCGTTGCTTTCCTTTGCAAACAAAACCTGCATTTCTCACCATGTCCCTTTACATCCTAACTAATAAGTTCCAGACTGTTCTTTAAGTATAGAACTGGTTGTTCCCTCAGTTCATCTAGACTCCAGCCTTCTCTATCATCTTTCTCTGCTAACTGCTATCTGTCTTGGTGGGGTGTGACATTTGTGTACTTGTCTATTTGTTCATTGGCTCATTGCAACACAATCTGTTGAGGGCAAGGTCTTTGCTTTGCTCACTTCTGGGGCCTGTGAGTCAGCTTAGCACCTCCTTATCCCTGACTGGTGGTTGAATAGATAAGTGTTAGTTGAGTGAATGAGATATTCTTTGTCAGTCTCCTTGAGCTCCAGTCTTTAAAACGTCTGGCTCTGTCCCTGCTCCCTTGGCTAAGCAGCCTGTGAAAAGTCCCTTCTTTTACTTTCAATTTAAGTCTTTCTTTCTTTCTTTCTTTTTTCTTTTTTTTGTGGGGGGGGCAGGGCTATTTCAGTTTTGCAAAGAAAATATGACCTCTGCCTTGTTGGATCTCTCTCCTGTGTAGTTTAAATTGGATAACTACAGCTAGATTAAGAAAGATTTCAGCATAGTGCTGGTTGGTTTCCTTGCTTTTGGTCAACCATTTTGGTGAAATGAAGAAAACGGAACTGACAACTTTAAGAAGCACCCACAGAAAAGGTTCACAACAGAAACAAATTTGGGTTTTCATATGAGTGACCAATTGGAATTGGCTCTTGGTAGATCACTAAATCATTTAAAGTATTCTCTACGATGGCCTTAGCTGTCAGTGAGAAGGTGTGTCTTCAGAATAACATCCCATGTTTGTGTAATCTCATACATAGATCTTGCCCACCCCTCCCGTGGCAGCCACAGTGCCTTTCAGTAATGGTACCCAGGTTTGGTTCAGCAGACTATTGCTTTGGCTCTGTAGCTCCTGGGATAGTGAACGTTTGTGGAAACAAGTGTGATGGGATGGTGAATTTATGTTTTTCTCTTTCCTATGTGTGTTTGGTACAGTCTTACATGGTGCTGGTGGTCCTCACTCTGCTGTCCCAGTCAGTGACGATACTAGGAAATTCATTTTACCAAACAAAAACAGTTCTGAGAAAGGATGTGGTGCCCGAGCATACAGTGGCTTGTAAAGAAGAGAGCCAAGGGGGCCTGTTACCCTTTGGTCCAGCTCCTTCATATATTTCGGATTCCTAGCACATATTTCTTATTTTGTTATTTGAAGTTAAATAAATTTTGTATAACTAAACATATATTTAAGTATTTAATGTTTCTTTTATGTAATTAAATGGATATTTCTATGCAGTTGAGACTTAGGTAAACTCTATTCATTAGGTCCTGTCCTGTGAGTGTGTGACACTACTTTGTTTGTTCTAGATCCTTGCGCTTGCCTGCGATGCGTGTAAAGAAGTGACCCTTCAGGTCCCCTCTGAACTACCTGCTGAGAAATTTGTTGGCCGAGGTAAAGATGAGCTGCAGTGTCTGATAAGTCCTAATGTGGTGTGCTTTGTTAAAAGTCACTGTGATGTTTAGGACCATGAGGGATTCATGATTAACAGTTAAAAGTGAATAGTGCCGTCATTTTTAACACACTTTATAAAACATCTTTATTGAAAAATATGATACCCAAAGAAGATAAAAAGATTAAGTTCCAATAATAACATAACTTTTGATATTTATATTGCCCGGAGGATATTTTATGTGCTAAATATGTTTTGAGAAATGGCATTAAAATTATTTCTTGAGTTTTTGACAATATTGTGTTTGGATTTTCATCAGTAAGTGTTTTTATATTTCACTGCATTTTGCTTCCACCTCATTATTTATTTATTTATTTATTTATTTATTTATTTATTTAGGTGTGCTTGGCATCAAACCCAGGCCATTACACACACCGAACAAACAATCTACCTTGAGCTATATCTTTAGCCCCATGTACTTGTTTTCACCAATCAATTCTTTATTTTACTTATTAAGTAAGTGTGTGTGCATTTGTATGTGCATGTGTACACACACAGACACACACAGGGCAACCCCCCTTACACCTACTGGCTTGACAATTCTTTATAAGACTTGGTTGTATAAGGTAGAAGAAATCAACCCAGTGTGACCATATTATGATAGCTATTACGATAACTGTAGTCTCTAACAGCTAATTTTAATTAAGAAGAAGTTTTTTTAGTGTTGTGTCAAGTGTTCATATACTAGAGTTCACATGCCTTTGGTTCAGGAGAAATATCTTTTTAAACAGGTGTAAAACAAGCATTAGAAGCAGTACGTGTGTTTAGGGAGGACCTGATCCACATAGTCTCATATATGATTTAAAAATACTAAATATTAATGTGGTTTAAGTGTGTCGCTCCCCTTGCACACGCGTACTGTATGTACTTTTGAACTCTGTATTGCTAAAGTGCCTGCTGTGTGTATTTCCTTAGTGAACCTGAAGGACTGCCTTACATCGGCAAATCTAATTCATCCGAGTGATCCTGATTTCCGAGTCTTAGAAGACGGTTCTGTGTACACAACCAGTTCTGTTGTTTTGTCCTCGGGCCAGAGAAGCTTTACTATATGGCTTTTCAACTCGAACAGCCAAGAAGAAAGAGAGCTATCTGTCCACTTAGAGGGTCCAGCAGAGGTAAATGAGATCGTATGCGGGGAGTGTAATGACGCTGTCTCTTCAGGGTTAACTGACATCTCCAAGGAAGACTTGGGATAGTTTGGGTGGGAGGTAGAATGAAAGACATGGGTCAGTGGTATTTAGTGAAGGAGAGGGGGTTGGTTGTGCAACACATGGCGTTACAACTTGTCATCCATCTCATTTGGGATAAGCTACACTGAGAACTTGAGATAGGACACAAGAGACACTTTCTGAGTTTTGGAATGGATTTCCAAAAACAAGGTTGGAAACTCTATCTCTTGATTAAATCTTTTTCCTCAAGTATATTTGTGTTAAAGGGGGTCTCTGGGTCTTGTCTTCTTGAAGAATTCAGTCAAAAGACATAGTTTAAGGGAGGTTTGGGCCATGTTTGTGCCTATGGATTGTGACACCAAACACCAAAACAACCTCTCCTCAGTCCCTGGCCATTCTTCAGTGAAGTCAGAGCACTGTCACCAGATTTCTCTCTTTGTTCTGACAGATGTCTGTTGGTCCCCTGGCTCTGGCTAGTTGCTGGTGAGTGGATTCTGCTTATGCTAAATATGAGCCATCCCCGTCATTCTCATTGGATCTCTGTCCTCTGTGTTCCTGCATGACAATGTGGCAGCAAGAATTTGCTTTTCAGTGTTGTATCCGTTCTTCTAGCCCATCTTTCTTTCCTCCATATTTCCACCGAGGTATTTTCTCAAGAAGATGCATAACCACAACAAGAAGTCGTATTCTTTGTCATTATCACTATTATTTCTGCAGATTAGTTTGGTTTTGAAGCACTACCATGGGTTTACACCTCCCTAGCCAGTCTTCGTGAGAAGAGATACATGTGTCAGCTCTAATGTCTGGGAATAAAGTCATCATTGACTTTAATAATTAAGGCTTACCTTTCTTGTCTTCTAAATCAAGGTACTAAATAAGAAACTGCATGCAGAGAAAGTCCTCAGCCGTGCCAAGAGAAGATGGGCTCCTATCCCCTGTTCCATGCTGGAGAATTCTTTGGGTCCTTTCCCCTTGTTTCTTCAGCAGGTATAGTTTACTTTGACTGCAAATATTTGTCATTCCCATTTTAAAAAAAATCATTAATAGTTATTTAAAAATAACTTTGTGAGGGCAAGTATATCTTGAATGCTTGTCTGTTGTGCGCAAGACTTTGATTCAATCCTTAGTAATTAAAAAGATGTAAAATAGTTGCATGTGAGTATCTGAATGTAAGGCTCAAGTAGCATGTTTCAATATACATGTGTAAGTATTTCTTAACAGATATGTACACATTTTTCAGGTTTAGTCATGCAGTCTATAAGAACTGTAAAGTACATTTAGCATTCTAATGCATGTTTCTTTAATTTCCCCCCCCCCACCCCAAGTCAACTAGTGTATCACATAGGCTTGGCACAGCCTATAAAATCCAAAAATGGATGCCCTCCATAGAGATTAAAATTGCAGAGCTGAAGGAGAAAGACAGGCTTTGCAGTGATTATTCCCAAGCCTGTTTCTTCCCTTCCTCCTAGTTTTCTAAAAGAGGTTGCAGATGTGGTGAGGTCACTGTTTTATCATTTACATCTGTCATTGTACTTAGTTCATATCCATCCTGCTGCTCTTTTTATCCTCTCTAAAAGTCCTCATTTACCAATTCCATTTCTTTTCAAACAATGGTTTGCTTTATCTATGTGTGTACACCTACATGAATTTATGTGCATCACTCACATATAGCCCTGGGGGCAAGGACAGAAAAGGATATCAGATCCCCTAGAACTGGAGTTATGGATGGCTATAGGAGCTGGGAACCAACAGGTCTTCGGCAAGAGCAGGTGGCTTCCCCTACTCCCAGTCTGAGGCACGTTTTCTCCATGTAGCTTAGTTTGTATTCATTTCATTCACCGTTAAGTTTCACCAAGACAGGTCCTTTCAAGCATATCGTGTATTTTTATCGTATTCACTCCCATCCACTCACTTCTTCCTCTCTTTTCTCTCCCACCAGTCTCCTTTCTTCCTCCAGTCCCCCTTCTGCTTTCATGACCTATATCAGTGGTTACATATATTTTACATGTATATATACATACATAAGTATAGGGTTATGGAATATATACATATACACATATACACACATAAATATATATACATATATACACATGTACATATACATACACACAAGTATTTGTGTGTATGTCTACAGTCTAGATTCCTAAACTAGAGAAAATGTGATGTTTGTTTTTGGACAGGTCTTGCTCCGCAACCTTGGATTGGCCTTCTCTCCTAGCTCTGCTTTCTCTACTTTCCCTAGCTGGAACTACAGGCATATGCCACCATAGCCGACAAAAACAGTTTTCTAAAATACTTTGCCAAATGCAACTTCATCTCAGGATCAATCACTCTTGTACTGCTATATTTTCTAACAGAAAAGTCCCAAGTGTTTTGTTCATGTATGTAATGTTCAGTCTTCACAATATTATTTCATTAAAAAAAAATTCTGCTATAGGACTTTGCAAGTATTTTGTTTTTGAAAAATTTTAAGTCATAAGTTCTTACTCTGTTGCTACATTTTTCTAATACTGAATAAGACAGGGGACTATTGTTTATTCTAGTAACTGGCAGTGTGATAGCATAAAATACTCGTGCCAATTCTGCCGAAATGAAGATCCGTCTCATGTTTATATCTGCTTTCTAGATCCAATCTGATACGGCTCAAAACTACACCATATACTATTCCATCAGTGGCCCAGGAGTTGATAGAGAACCTCGAAACTTATTTTATGTGGAAAGAGATACTGGAAACCTGTATTGCACTGGTCCCGTCGATCGTGAGCAGTATGAGTCCTTCCAGGTAAGGTATAAAGATCATGTTGTGTCTTAGTTTGGATTTCTATTGCTGTGATGAAACATTGTGACCACACAAGCTGGGGGAGGAAAGGGTTTGTTTAGCTTATGCTTCTACACCATAGCCCATCCCTGAAGGACGTTCAGATAGGACAGGAACTCAAACAGACGGTAACCTGGAGGCAGGAGCTGATGCAGAGACTGTGGAGGACAGATGATTACAGCCTTGTACAGCTTGCTTTCTTATAGATCCCAGTACACTATCCCACCAGGACCTTTCCACGGGCAAAGGGCTGGCCCCTCCCCCGTCAATCACTAATTAAGAAAATGCCCTACAGACTTGCCCACAGCCCTATCTTTGGAGGCATTTTCTTAAGCCAGGGTCCCCTCTTTTCAGATGACTCCAGCCTGTGTCACGCTGACATAAAGCTGGCCAGCACAGCAGTTATGAACCTCAGCCACTGTGTAATGTGGTTAAATAAGGATCAGGATAAACAAATAGGCCGAATAGATGTTTATTCAGGGAGAAGTAACTTACAACCTAGACAGATGAACACCAGGAAATTCAACCCGATCCTCTCCTGTCCGAGTCACGCCAGAAAGAGAGCGCCTTTCCTGGCCCCCTCCGACCTCCTTCCACAGGTCACTCCGCCCATGGCTCCACCCCCCAATGGGCGTGGTCAGTGCCACAGAACTATCTCACTACAACTGTGTCTCTCCCTCTCGATTTACCTACTTTTGTCCCTGAGATTTTCATTGGTGCTCTGGCTACACATGAATTGGCCCGAAACAAACAAGTTAAATGAAGTAAATAAAATTCAATTCTGTTAGGTTATTCCTGGTTTTATGATTTTTTTTTTTCCTGATTTAATTTTCCAAAGGGGTAAAGACTTCGGCTGCCCATTTATTTGGTAGAGAAGCTCTTGTGGAATGTGGGTGTCACAGGAACAAAGAGAGGCTCAGCAGTTAGCTGAACCCCAGCCCTTTGTAGTGGGAGAGTTGATCATAGCAAGATCAGGAGGGTGGGGAGTGCTTAGCCAAGCTCATTCAGTCTTCCAGATGTTTCATGGGTTTCCCATGGGAGTGTGTGTGGGACCTCTTTGCCCCTTGGCCGCCAGGTCGAGAGGGGAGAGAGGCAGAGGGGTAACAGAGAGCTTGTATGTGGCCCATGATCACAAACGGAGACAGTCCCGTGGGAGACAGATTTCAGTGAATCAGCTCAAGTTTATTCTACAGTCTAAGGAAGCCTGGGGAGCCTGGGGACAAACCCCAATTTGCACTAAGTGGCACTGTCCTATCACAAGGCTTAATGTGTGGCAGTAGGGTCCTACAGCAGAGCTCCTTAGCACAAGTCTTGTTAGCAGGGGTCTGTGCCAAGCATCAAGATAAAGATCAAACACATGTAGGGCAATTCTATCCAGGTGGGGTCATGTAAATCTGTCAGGTCATTTGAAGTAGGGACTTGGACTTCTCTCCTATCTCTAGGTTAAGGCAGTTATCCCTCCATGGGGGATGTGTGCACAAGGTCCTTTTGTGCACCAGGGATCCATACTGGTTCCACTGTCTGAGGTCCCTTAGACTGCTCAGTCCTTCTACCTGAGACCCATATTCGGGGGGGGGGGGGCTGAGTCAGTCCCATGCTGGATTCCCAGCTATCAGTCTGGGGGCCCGTTAGCTCCTCCTTGTTCAGGTCAGCTGTCTACATGTGGAATTGGGGTGGGGGGGAGGGTGGTTAGGGTGCATGTGAGGGGGCAGAGGGAGTAAGAGGGAAGGAGGAAAGAAGGGAGGGAGAGGGAACTGGGATCTACATGTAAAATAACAAATAAATAAATAAATAAATAAATAAACAGATAAAGATCAACCAGCATTTAGTTTAGAGACAGGCACCTGCTTTAGAGACACCTTTCAGATAAGGTGAGTCCTCCAGCCCAGGGGCGTTCTCCAGAGAAGGGCAGGTAGAGAGCAGGAAGCCTTGCTATGGAGCGAGGGAGTTCCATATTGCTGAACATAGAGAAAGCTGCCAGGCTATGGCACACTTCGACCTCTAAGCTGCCAGCAATGTATCCCAAAAGGAATAGTCCTTCTGCTGTGAAAACCTGACCTCATGTGGGCTTGATTTCCCAGCAGGACTTATTCATCTTACTTATCTCATTTTCCATTATTACACAATGTTGAATGAGTTCTTTCTTCACAAGGACACCAAACTAACTGTATGGACATGCAAGCTCTGAGTTGTGGCGTTAAGTTTAGGGTTGCTACTGTGTGGCTTTCTAAGTATCCATACTGTTCTGCTGTTTCTATGACAGTTGTTTTAAAACTGGTTAGGTTTGCAATATGCCTTATTAATTTAAAAAGGATAAGTTATAAGGGAGCCCCAGAGTCCATACAGGACACACTCAGACACCATATTCTCAGCACAAAGGAGATTTATTACCCACAAGGGGCAAGCATGTCGGGGGCAGTGGCTGCCTCTGGATTGGGCAGAGGTAGACAGCAAGCAGCAACAGCAAGCAGGTATTTCTGCAGGAGTGGGTTTTTAAGGAGAAGGGGGAGTGTGTGCTAGGGTGAGTTGGTAATCCTAATTAGATGTGTTAGCCAAGTAATGAATTTTGATTGTTGGATCATGGTATTCTGTCTCAGGAATGAGTCAGTGATCAAACAAGGGCATGGTCTTTGGGGCTAGCTTTAGGAATATAACCTAAGAACTTTTAACAAAGGGGAAGGAAAGGGTACCATGTTTGCCATGTTTGGAACTGTGTTTGCCATGCTCAGGCCCGCTAGAGCCCTTTATACAATATCTGTAGCCACTCATTTGTTCTGTGTAACACTGCTTTTCAAATGAAAACATTTGTAGGAAATGTTATATGTAAAGACAGCAATGGTGGCACCTAAAATACTTACAGAAAATAAAATAATATCCCAGTGCCAAGAATTTGTAGTGTAAATTAAGAAATATCCAATAGTTTTACTTAAAGTCTGTGTGTCTAAAATAATAGGACAAAATAAAAATCAACATTTTTGGTAAATCATAATAGTGTCATGCTTACAGATGACATACAGCAACATTGAGGAAATTAAAGCTATGCATAAGAGTATAGTAGATCAGTATCAACAGGGAATCCTGTGTGTCTTTCCACATCACAGTCATGTCTGCATGCCGAATCAGTGACAGCATAAGAAATGCTTCAAGCCTGAGTCGTCTCACAGATGAGAGCCAAAGCAATCTGCAGCCACACTGTATTTTAAAGCATCATTTGAGGGATTGCTGAGGGTGTGGCTCAGTGGAGAGAGCATGCCTGATCTGTGTGAGGCCCTGAAATTTGTCCACAGCATCACAAAAACAAAACATGGTTATTTTCTGTAGACGGATTTTCTTGAGGCCGACAGCTCACAAGGAAAAAAAAAAAAAAAAAAAAAAAAAAGGACATGGAGACTTGCTATTAATTGCGAATTGCGAAAACTTGGCTTTGCTTAGGCTTGTTCCTAAATAGCTGTTATAACTTAAATTAACGCATTTGTCTCCATCTACATGCTGCCACGTGACATGTTGCTTTTACCTCTCCTGCATGTCCTGCTTCCTCTCTGTCAGACTGGCGACTCCCCTTGCTTCTTCCCTGAGACCTCACTGTCCCCTAAAGTCCTAGGTAACCTCTTCCTGCCTTGCTATTGGCCAGCCAGCTCTCTATTAAACCAATCAGAAGATGCCTTGGCAAAGATACATCTTCACAGTGTACAAAAAAATTACTCCACAACAGTTTTCACTTTCTCCTGGCTTTATTCACAGCTGACCGCGTTTGCATTAACTCCTGATGGGTATACACCAGAGTACCCACTGACCCTCATCATTAAGGTAGAAGATGAGAATGATAACTACCCGATTTTTACAAAGACGCTATACAGTTTCACGGTTTTGGAAAACAGTGCAGTTGGTAAGTAGCCACACCAACGACACAGGGCAGCTTGGATGGGCTTTGGTTCATATATGGGGCCTCTCTGTGGCCACAGGAAACCAGCCCACGGTGGTGGCATAAATGTGGGTACTGGGAGGAGGTTTCTTCTCTTTCACTGGTTTCCTCATTTGAAAAGCTGCAGTTTCTTAGTTTCTTATCCAGTGAATGGGTTATCTGTAGGCTAGATTATCAAACAGACTACATGCATCCCATTGCCTGGAGAAATAAATTACATTTCTCTGAGAGTAAATGAAATGCTTCTAAGACACACGTCTATAGATGAAGTCACTCAGCATTTGGAGATGTGTCTTCTGAATTCCTAGTGGCAGTATTCTGGGCGTGATCAAGAGTCACTGAGACCAATACAAAGATTTTCTCAGTTTTGTCAACCTCAGGCCCAGATTGATTGGATGTCAGGCTGCAACTTTGGGTACTTCCCTTAGGAAGACCTGACTGAACCAATAGAATTTTTGGCGAGAATGGCTGCAAGTGTTGATTTAAGCACAGGCCTGCACATAGAAAAAGAGCCTAAGAATAATTAGGAAATCTCAGTAGAAGGTCAGAGTTCACAGAGGGACAGTGTAATCATTTATAGGAGCCCGCACAAAACTATGGTAAAAATAGGTGCTGAGGTCACCAGATCATGACTAAAGTGTTATTGGTGTTATTGCATGCATGCATCAATTAACTTGTACAAACCGTGACCCTGATCTGTAATAAAAAGTGCTTCAGATGGGCAGAAAAGAGTGAAATAAGAGACATAAATCGCATGGGAGTTTGTAAACTCAGCAGGAGCATTTTCTTTGCAGGCTCTGTCGTGGGGGAGGTCTGTGCGACTGACAACGATGAGCCCGATACAATGCACACTCGGCTGAGGTACTCCATCCTGGAGCAGTGGCCTTCTCCACCCACCTTGTTTTCTATGCATCCCACTACTGGGGTGATCACCACCACGTCATCCCAGCTGGACAGAGAGGTAACAAATGCCAGCAGAAAAGCTGGATTAGAGCGAGGCTTTTTAAGAGCACGCCGCCTCAGTTGGGCAGAGTGGTGGCAAGTGTTATCGGATTAATATGGCTACTTAAGGACACAGATACATTATCCCTAATCAGAAATAGCTCAAGGTGGAAAGGCTCCAAATAGGAACTTTTCTGAGCACTGATTTGATGTCACAGACAAACCATTCATCACCCAAACTCATGGAGAGGTTTTAGTCAAAAAGCACAGGCATGCTAAAAATATGGTGTAAAATTTCCTTGGAGCTTTGTGTATCAGGCATGAATGTAACACAATTTTGTGTCTCAATATGGGCCTGACACTGAGATTTTCTGTGCTGTGGATTCAAGTATTCTAAAAATCATGAATATTTGAAACACTTCTGGTCTCCAGACCCTTTAGATGAGGGATGCTCATGCCTGCCTGTCTCTGAGCATCACATGTGTGTGTTTCTGGGAAGTAAGATTGGTTCCCGACTTTAGGAAATGTATGGTTTTTACTATACCGATGAAGGTCGGTAAGTGGTTACTTAATGACATACTTACTTAGAACATTGAGGTTATTCTTTCCTGAAATTTATCTCTTTATGAAATCACATTTTTCATAGAAGTGTATTTGTAGCATTAAATAGGGAAGTGTCAAAAAAAAAAAAAGAGTGGACCTTCTCAAGATGGTAATTTTTTTGATCTCAGGATTCCAGTTTTTAGCTGTTGCTCAGCCTTTTAAATATTGGAGTTTCTCTGTTGTCTGCAGATAACACAACTCAGCATTTTAGGATAATAAAAGCCTATGTCCTTGTTTTCTCATCATCTTACTGGTTTTGGTAAGTCTCGGTGCACTTTAATGCAAAGGAAACGTGCTGGCCTCCTGGCAGATAGCAGCATGAGGTTGGAAGTGTCCTTAGGTGAAGGCAGCTGTCATTGTAGCTGCAAACCTAAGTGGTTAGGCAGGAGAGGAGCACTGGGAAAGGGGTGTGTGAGTGACTTCAACATTAGCATTCTAGTGTTAACTAACGGGTAAAGACAGAAAAGAGGGAGAGAGGCAGAAATCATAGTATGAAGGAGGTTGAAAGGAGAAGAGCAGTCATTTAAGTTACAATACTTGTGAATATAAAAATGTACTTTGGATGGGACATACAACTTTTTTTTTTTTTTTTTTTTTTTTTACACTGCTATGCAATATCACATGTACTCATGACCACAGCGCTTCTCTCCCTTTTGGAAGTTGGTAAAGCTAACTGATGATAATATCTTCTGGGTGTTGACAGCACTTCCCATTTGACAAATGACTCAGTTGTCATATAGTGATTGCCATTACGAGAGCAAGGCACCTTTTCTAGATGTAAATGCTGTTAGCCCGTAACAACGTTCCCCTAAATTATGAGCTGCAGAGTAGAAGTCAGGGTTCTTCTTGTAAAGATGCTGCTCTTGTCTAACAGTTACATTTTCTTTGTTTTCAGTTAGTTGACAAATATCAGTTGAAAATAAAAGTACAGGATATGGATGGCCAGTATTTTGGTCTGCAGACAACAGCAACCTGCGTCATTACTATCGGAGATGCGAATGACAACTTGCCAACATTCACCCGCACTGTTGTAAGTGTGCGCTGTTTGGGAGAGAGAAGCACATGCCTTGGTGTCAGTTTTGAAGGGTGTGCATCTCTTTTTGTGCCCCACAGTTTGGCATGAGATGCTCACCGTGACACAACAATAGCTTGGGGTTAGAGTTTTAAGCATGAGAACAGAACAAGGTGCTTTGGAATTTGTAAGACTGAGGCTTGGAGATTTTTTTTTTTTTTTTTTTGGTGAAAGTTCATTAATGAAGCTTTATTCTTTTTATTTCTTTAGTATGTGGCAACAGTAGAAGAAAATACAGTTGATGTGGAAATCTTACGTCTTACTGTTCAGGATAAAGATTTAGCTAACTCTCCTAATTGGAGAGCGAATTACACCATTTTAAAGGGCAATGAAGATGGAAACTTTAAAATTGTAACAGATGCCAAAACCAACGAAGGCATTCTGTGTGTGGTTAAGGTAAGAATTAATTAGTAAATTAGGTATTTGTGGTTTGTAATACAGAATCGCAGGCAAAGATCTACTGCGAAACTATTCAGAACTTCACCAGTGTTTCAAGGGTTTGATCTGATTTTTCAACACATTTCCTGTAGCCTCTGAACTATGAAGAACGGCAGCAGGTGACCCTGCAAATTGGCGTAGCCAATGAAGCCCCGTACACTAGAGAGGCTAGTGCAAGGTCAGCCATGAGTACAGCCACAGTGACTGTCACCGTGAAAGATGTGGATGAGGGCCCTGAGTGTATCCCTTCAACACAAACTGTGCGGATTCGAGAAAATGTACCAGTTGGTACCGTAAACGATGGGTATAAGGCATACGACCCTGACAATAGACACAGCAGTGGTATAAGGTATTTGTAATGCTCTTGTTCCTTTCACATTTACAGCACTAGGAAAGTCCATACCTTCTTTCGTTATTGGCGTTATGATTTGGCTCATGGTCCTTCTTGCTGTGTTACTTCACCATGGTTAATAGGTACAGGAAGTTAAGTGACCCAAGAGGGTGGGTTGCTGTTAAAGAAGACTCAGGATCAATCTCCATTTCCCGAACCCTGGATCGAGAGGCTGAGACCGTCAGAAATGGCATCTATAATATTACAGTCCTTGCATTAGACACAGGTAAGAAATCAGATTTAAGACAGCTACTGCATCTTCAATTGTATGCATCCTCAGGTTTGAAGTCAGTGACATATTTTTTGTTTTAATCTCATGGTGCAAAGGATCAAACCCTGGTCTTCCAGGTACAAGCAAAACAGTCTGCTACCAAGTTACACCCCCAGCACAACAGCTTACCCTTCTTATCTTTTTAGACAGAGTCTCACTGTATATATAGCCCTGGCAAGCCTGAACTTCCCTATGCAGACTATTGGCTTTGAACTCTTAAGAGATATATTGCAATTCCTAGGTGCTGAGATTAAAGGTGTTTGTCATCTTGCCCAGCCTACCAAACATATATTTTTAAAACTGGTTCCATGTAGTCTCACTTTATCTTTTCCCAGTATATCATTCAGAGCAATTGATTAATAAGTTTTCTGTCATTTGTTAGCTCTTGTCAACTAATAGTATCTTTAGTGTTAGACTCAATTATAAGATGATGTGGTTTAAGATGGGGCCAATGAGATGGCTCTGCTGGTTAAGGTCCTTGCCCCCAAGCCTGATAACCTAAGTTTGATCCCCAGGTGAAATGAGAGAATGGACTTCTGAAAGTTGCGTATACAAAACCCATGTAGTGTGTAAAATGTAGTTTTGTTTGGGAATGGTACATGTTGACAATGGTATACTTGGGTGTTGGAGGCCTTCTTGAGTTACACTGTTTCCAAAGCAAACAAACAAACAAACAAACAACAAAAGAAAAAACTTTGGGGGAGAAAAAGGTGTAATTGAACTTTGTGTATTTGTAAAGTGAGCATGCAATTAAATAAACATAACTCATTATTCTCTAACTTCCAAAATTAAATTGTATAAGTGATTTTAAAAATGGCTTAAGTGTTACAACTGTCTCTGAATTAACTCAGATATTCTTGGCAGAGAATCTCCTACAATTTTGTTCCTTCACTGTTCCTTTCTCTTCTATAATATGTACTAGATGGTTTCTGCTGTTTGGTTTCTTCATAGATTTGATCATTTCTGTTTAATACATTGCCTTCTTCATGTCCTTGAAGATCTAAAATGTGCTCAAGTAGAGTGAATTGATCTTCCAACTGGTGACTTTGTTGTTTACATTAATGTTGCTCATGTGGGACCCATCCTAGCCTTGGTGGGGTATTCTGCTATGCTTTGCCTCTGATTTTTCTCCTCCTACTTCACTCTACCTTAACTGGCAGGCAGTTCTGTAGTGACCTGCACATCCATCTCTGTGGTTTGCGGTTCAGAATCAGTTCTTAACCTGGTGGTATGAGGCGCCCAGACCATGAGCCTGCTCTAGAATAACCAAGATCCAGCCACTGTGCCAGAAGGGCCTTGGCTAAGGCTCTGGTTGCTAGGCAAGCCTGGTTTCCATTTCCTGAGGTTGGCAGCTGTATGGGCCCCAGGCACCGGGTGGTACAATGTTCGTTTTTCCTTTTCTTTCATCTCTAGCATCCAAATCCTCCTGAATGGTAGAAAGAACCTAGTTTTGTGTTTCACTTTAGACTTCATAACCTCCCTGAACTCTTAATTGCTTCATCTTTGGATGTCCCAGACTTCCCAATACAGTGCCTTGTATAGAGTTATCAGGAAGATGTATATATGTATGAATGACAGTTCAGTTACACAAGGCACACCCTCAATCCTAAGTTCCGTTTACTTAATATATAGATGACAGGCTATTTATGAGACTACACCCATAATGATGATTTCTGCATTTGGAAATCTTCCTCCACCCTTGATCCATCTCCTGGAAGCATTTTCTGTTTGAATTTTCCAAATACAGATCTTGTGCAATCCAACTTCCCTGTTCTAAAACCTTAAGCATTGTCATTGTGTGTGCTGAACTCTAAGTTTGCTTCTCTAGCCTTCAAAGGTCCTTAGCTCTTGTCTGTGTCAGCTCCCACCTGCCACCTTCTCCCTCTTCTCCACTTCATAGGTATGTGTGACATGCTGTCCATACCCTTGAGTTGACCTGTACTTGAGAGTACTGTGTGACCCTACCCTACTCTCTCTTTGTCTCTTCAAAATCAACTAAAACTTCTCTGTCTAGAATTTTCCATGGCTAACGTAATGCTAGTGAATGGATGGAAATATCTCAGTAGCAGTTGTTATATGTATAATCCACTCGGAAGCAGTATGACTTTTCTTTTGGTATTCTCTGTGTCATCACTCATAGCAGAACTTGTTGCTGTAACTTATGCATTTTGTGATTAATAAATATAGATATTAATTTTCAGTGTGTGATTTTCTAGCCAAAAATAAAGGCATTAAAAAAAAATGTGTTCTTGTTGCTCTGTATCTAGATGGGAGAAGCTGTACCGGAACTCTGGGAATCATACTTGAAGATGTGAACGACAATGGCCCATTCATACCCAGGCAGACAGTGGTGATATGTAAGGCCACCAGGTCCTCTGCTGAGATTGTTGCAGTTGATCCCGATGAGCCAGTGAATGGCCCGCCATTTGATTTTAGCTTGGAGAGTTCTGATTCGGAAGTCCGGAGGATGTGGAGGCTCGTGAGGATTAATGGTGTGTGACTTCAAACATTGCCTTTCCCTTTTCAACACCAGGCTGCTCTCTCTCTCTCTCTCTCTCTCTCTCTCTCTCTCTCTCTCTCTCTCTCTCTGTCTGTCTGTCTGTCTGTCTCTCTCGCACTCTCTGGAAAGAAGAGAAAAATTCATTGTATGACATCCACTCCACTGTTTGCTGGTGATGACAGCAGGATCCCCTTATATATTCCCTAGATTTGCATTTGTATCCAAGCTCTCATCTGCATGATGTTTTATAAGCAGCTGGGTCAGTGAGCTCCTCCTTGCAGGGTATCTGTGTCTCTGATGGTGTTCACCACTCCACTGCTTTGCACTACCACCATGTTAACATGTCACTGCTTTGTCTAGGGTGTTTTGTTTTCTTTTTTGGTGGGGAGAATCTTCCTTGCTTTGGTTCCCCGTTGACCCATAGCCCAGAAGGGAGTGATGTATCCCAGAAGGGAGTGATGGTACAGGAATGGCTGAAGTTAAAGTGGCTTTTCTTCGCTGCCTCATGCATCACACCAACACCAGAACTTAATTCCTGTCTCCTATACATGCTGCCATGGACCTGAGGTCATGGCCTCATGGCTTTCTTAACTTAAGAACCTCAGTCACCTTTGGGTGACTTGAAACTTGAAAACACCAAATGTTTTAAAGCCCAGCTCTCAGTGGTCATGTCTCAATGTGCTGCTATGACAAACGAAAGCTAACAACAACAACATCAAAATGCAAGCAGAGCCTGGGATGAGGAAAGGAAAGCCAGGGCACAGCTTAGCAAGCCAGGGCACAGCTTAGCAAGCCAAGGCACAATCTGTAGACTGACAAGATTTACACATTTTAAAAACAATATTCACTTGTGTGTCTTGAGGAAGAGGAGAAAGATTTCTTTGGTTTTTTTGTTTGTTTGTTTGTTTTGTTTTTGTTTTTTTTTTTTTTTTTTTGAGACAGGGGTTTTCTATGTAGCTTTGTAGACCAGGCTGGCCTCGAACTCACAGAGATCCGCCTGCCTCTGTCTCTGTGTCCTGAGTACTGGGATTAAAGATGTGCGACACCACTGCCTGACTGAGGAGAGAAATTTTATTTGTTCTTCTTAATAAAAAATAGCTGTATTCTTGGATTTTGTCCTCCCTACTTGTTTGGGGTCAGAGTGTTTTAGTTTAAGTGGCTTTAAGAGAAAATCAAAAATTTCTCCTTGCTAACATTTTTGGCAGCAATGGTCTAGTCAGCGCCCATGTGTTATTTTGTCTCTGTGGCATAAGAACTGCCCTAAGGTTTTTGCACTTGGTGGGCGTGTGTTCTCCCACTGAGCTGTAACCCAGTGCCAGAATTTTGTTATTTTAAAAATACCCATTCTTGAAAGTACATGAAAGGTTGAGAAATGCCAGGGTAAGGAGAATGTTCCCAATAGAGGTCTTGGTGTTACATGGGCTTCATATCAAATGCCGGTCCAGTAGTTGTCACATAAATCTGACCACGGTATTTATTCTCTGGGAGCATTAGTTTACTCATGTGTAAGACTAGATTATTTCTATAAGTAAACAAGATAATGAAAGAAATAGAACATAGCTCACTCTTAGTTCAGTGTTTTGGCTCATGACTGTGTCTTATACAATACACTGAATTAATAACTGTGGATTCTATTGAAATTCCAGATTTGTGGTTTCTTGTCCTATGAAGCCACATTCACATTGGGGACTTCAACACTATACAGAAAATGAGCAGGCCACCCTGGGAAGTTAAGGAACAGAGCGATTATTCTGTGGCTTGTGGCAGTCTACAGTGAGAATCATATTCTTACCTGAAATCCTACCAGCATTTGATCTGGATATTTCCTGCTTTTGATCTAAAAAAAAAAAAAATCCATCAAAACAAAAGAGCAGCAAAACTTAAGTTGGTCCCAGTGTCCTCTAGACTTGAGTGTGCTTATGTTCCTGTGATGTGGTGTGTTCATGACCTGCCCATGAAGTAAATGTATTCCAAGTTGTCAGAGCCGGTTCTTGTTGATAAACCAAGTATCCATGTCCATTTGGCACAATTTATGAAAACAAATGAGAGGCACCAAGATTTCAGGTCTCTAACTCCTTGATGAGTCACACATGAATAGAAATCTATCGTAATGGGTTAATTGACTATATTAAAGGTAGGACAAAAGCTAACCTCTCATCACGTCTACTGGATATGGTAGGAAGGACTTGCTTATGGATGGATAAAATACTTTGTTACAAGAGCTAAAGGACTGTAATAAAGAGGCGGTGGTGTCAGTTAGTTGCCTCAGTGCTGTGACAAAAGAGAGGGTAGAGGGAGCTTGAGGAAGGGAAGGTTTATTCTGGCTCGTGGTTTGAGGGTTCAGTCACCATGGCGGAGAAGGCATGGATGGCTGCAGCGGCTCGAGGCAGCTGCTCACATTCCAACCACAGTCAGGAAGCAGCAAGGCTAGATGCTGATATTGTAGTCTTTTCCTCCTTAGTTTTTTTTTTAAAGTTCAGGACCCAAGCCCATAGCATGGTGCCACCCGCTTTCAGTGTGGGTCTTCCCTTATCACTTAAACGTGTCCCGGAATGCCCTCAGAGGCGTGCCTACAAGTGTGTCTCCTATGTGAGTTTCAATTCTTGTCAGGTTGGCTGTGGAGATTACCCATTGACAGCAGCTTTTGACTAACTGTAACCGCAGTGTGTTTGCAGTAGCTCTGGATCAGAGGCTTCAGATCAGCAACAGCTTCAGGATGGTAGCAATTATATTAATCCTCAAGTGTCAGTTTGTAGGGAAGTGGGTAGCTGTTTCGTAACTGGCCTTTTTGCTGAAGAGATGTTGGTGGCTTTTGTAACAGCTGGTTTTATTTTTTTATTCAGATACAGCAGCTCGTCTTTCCTATCAGAACGACCCTTCATTTGGATCCTACGTAGTTCCCATCCGAGTTACAGACAGGCTTGGTCTGTCCTCAGTCACTTCGCTGAATGTCATCATTTGTGACTGCATTACTGAAAGTGACTGCACAGTCCGCTCAGGAGAAAGGACCGGCTATGTAGGCATGAGACTTGGACCGTGGGCTATTCTTGCTATACTGTTGGGCATAGCCTTGCTGTTTTGTAAGTCTTTTCTTGAGTCTATCCCCAAAAATTTTAAGACATTCTTAGAATGAATGTTAATACTTATAGGCGGTGGTTTGGGCATAGACGTATTTCTGTTTAACAAATATAGTTAGCATGAGTATTTCGAATTTTTTAATATTTATCTATCTTATTTTGATGGGAATGTGCCCTGTGTGAAGGTCAGAGAACAATTTTCAGGAGTCTGATCTCTCCTTCCACCGTGGGACTCTGGAAGGGAACATAGGTCATCTGTTTTGGTGGCATACACCTTTTCCTCCTGAATTAACTCACCAGCTGGTGTACTTTGTGATTTCTCATAAATATACAGTTCACTTTAGACACATATGTGATAAGTGTTTGAAGCATATCTGCTAAGGGCACACATACTTTGACACAGGCAATCATATGTTCTTGAAAGGTGTTTGACACCCACCCTTTGATGTATGATTTATTCATGTCAGACACTGTAAACACAGTTTCACATTATGGATGAGAGACCTAAGGGAGCCCCTTTCTTTCTTTCTCCAGGTATCCTGTTTACATTAGTCTGTAGTGTTTCCCAGGCAACAAAACATCAGAAAGTTCTTCCTGATGACTTAGCGCAGCAGAACCTAATTGTATCAAACACGGAGGCTCCTGGAGATGACAAAGTTGTAAGTCACCCACCTGTCTTTTTGAAACCAAGTACAGAGGATGATTTAGTCTGTATTATGTATATTACATGTTCCTTCTAAAACCAGTATTTTTTTCCCCCTAAACAAATTTCTTTTGGTGTCTGGCAACTTAGCAGCAAATGTCATCCATCCCCGGGAATCAATACAATGCACATGGTTCCCACAGATGTGTGGCATTTCAATTTGGCCATGTAGTGCTTCTTAATATTAAAAAAATCTTTTAGTACGCGTTTTTTTTTTCTGTTACATGTGTCTCAAGGCTTCAATGTTAGGCCTGTAAGTTTTTTTTTTTTTTTTTTTTTTTTTTTTGTAATCTATCTAAACTGCTATTTAATATGTTAAAATATTTTATTTAATTACTCACAGATCATAAGTATGATTGTGTTTTTTTTTTAAACCTGGCGCTAGCAATAAAATCTCTACAGACTTTGATGATGGTGGGAAAAGGTTTATGGGAGTCTTCCTGCCTGTAATGTGGTTTTGCAATGAGCCTGAGGCAGGTAGTCTGAAGTAGCACACAAACAAGGGACTGCCCAATGGCTCTGATTCCCTAGCCCAATATGTGAAGGAAAAACAAGTAAATATTTTCCAAAAAGCACATTGATGGCCAAAGCAGGAAAGATCTAGAAGCACAAACAAACAAATAACACCAGACCACATCTGAGAAAAAGACATTGGGGGAAAAATATATTTCAGAGTGTAAGCACACAACCTTGAATAGGAGAGGCCAGTGTGCATTTCTGGTATTTTCCTTCTTGGTTTATTGTTTGATTCATGTAGACTGCAAGGATTACATGTTTATAGTCAACTTTTCTTTGTATTTGACTTGGAAGGAACTGAGGTCACTGTTGTCTGAGAAAGCTTGTCATTATTTCTTCATCTTCTCTTGCCGGATAAACGGGAATGGGGTTAGCTGAGAAAGCAAATCCCTGTGACACAGGAATGCTGCTTCCAAGGCATTTGGAAGTCCATAACGGAACATGTCCAACATGCTGAGGAGTGTCCAGCAAGCTCAGGAGGCTTTTTGATCTGCACCTGTAGTTTGTTTCTTGTGCTAGATATGACATCTAGTCCTGGGCACACACTAGAAGTACTCAGGGGTAAAAGGACAGATGGAAAGAACTGATCCAGTCCGTGTCTTTGGAAAGACTCCCTCGTAAAGCTGCCCTAAAGCCCAGGTGTCTTCTGCACCTGCTATTCCTCTTACTGTCTTTTCCTCCTCTCTACATTTAACTGATGCATGCCATTATCTTTTCAGTATTCCACAAATGGTTTCACAGCCCAAACCGTGGGAGCTTCTGGGCAGGCAGCCTTTGGCACCTTGGGAGCAGGAGTCAAAGGTGGAGGGCAAGAGACCATTGAGATGGTGAAAGGAGGGCACCAGACCTTGGAGTCCTGTGGGGCTGGCTGTCACCACCACACCCTGGACCCCTGCAGAGGAGGACACGTGGAGGTGGACAACTACAGATACACTTACTCCGAGTGGCACAATTTCACTCAGCCCCGACTCGGTGAAGTGAGTTTCTCAGCTGTTCTCCAAACTTACGGTGATGGTGATGTAATTTAAATGTTACAAAAGGCTCCAACTTAGTGTTTGTGTAGACTGCTACTTTTAGTGAATGGTGCCTATTGGCCTATTTTAGTGATTCTGCCTAGTGGAAAGTTACTGTTTGTAATTAATTCGGGTTTAATTATGTTCAGATTAATGTGGTCATTCACTTTCCTGTATATTTTATTTAATTTTGTTACTCTTTTTGTTGTTACGCTTTGGTGTTTTGAGACATGATTTCTCTGTGTTGCCCTGGTTGTCCTGGAACTTGCTCTGTAGATCAGGCTGGCATTAAACTCAGATCTGCCTTCTCTGCCTCCTGAGTGCTGGGATTAAAGGCGTGCACTATCACTGCCCAGTAGCCTTTATTACTATTTAAGGAAATAATTTTGTGGTACGATTTTGCATCTGACAAATTTTGTTTTAGTAACTCAAAGTCTAGCCCAAGCCAATACCATTATGTGCCATCACTTTGCTCTTCAGAAAGAATGGCGCTCACATCAATTTGGGTCCTGTTTACTGAGTGTGTTTTCACTTTGCTCATTATTTAGAAAGAGGGAAGCAATGGCCACTTAAAATGAACACTTGGGTACTTAGCACCACTCCGAACTTATACAAGCATGCTAATACTGACTTTATGGTGTGATTTTATGATACAGACCAATCATGTGCATTTTCTACACATAGGAAACCATTAGAGGACACACTCTGATAAAAAATTAAACAGTGAAAGGTAAATCAAAGCAATTCTTTTTCTGTAAATACATTTTGGTGCTTAAAATAATAAAAATAAAATATTTTGTGCTTTCTCCCCGACAGAAGGTGCAGTTGTGCCATGAGGATGGCAATCAAAATCTCGCTCAAGACTATGTCGTCTCTTACAACTATGAAGGAAGAGGCTCACCTGCTGGCTCCGTGGGTTGCTGTAGTGACCAACAGGAAGAAGATGGGCTTGAGTTTTTGAACCAGTTGGAACCTAAATTTAGGACATTAGCAGAAATATGTGCAAAGAGGTGAAGAACTTCTAACAGGGTAACAAAACTAATGGATTTTTTTTTTTTTTACTGGTCCCTCTCGATTTTGAATATAATCCAGGATTAAAAAAGGAAAAAACAAAGATGTTATAGTTGGAGCTCTCCCACAGCTTACCTTGGTCTGCAGAATCTCCTCGGAAATGCACATTTACAGAGAAACTTGGTGCATTTGTACTCTTGAACTTGAAAACCATTCTGCATGGGTTTTAAGTACTTTTTTTTTTTTTTAAGGAAATTTGCATTATTGTTTACATTAGGCATAGTGACATCAGCCTACTTATAGTGCAATAAATTTAATGGATCTGGGTCTATTTATGGACAACTTAACCTATAAACCAATTGGAGACTGTAGAAATGGTTATCTTCAGTTACTGGATTAATTGATTGTTCATATGGTGCTTGGAAACTGTTGTTTTCACAAACATTCTAAACTGTATATACTGTGTCTTGCATTTGTTATATTCTTGTAACGAGGCCTGGCTACACAGTGCTAAGGTAGATTGCCAGGCTGCCACTGAGGGTGTTTGCAGTCCCATGCCAGTGGGGATTGCTTTTACATTCTATTCTGGGTGAAATCCTACACTGAATCTATATCTCCTTTGTACTGACTTCATCAGCTAAATTTGTATTTCAAAACTTCTTTAAAATGTATTTTTGTTACTCTTCCAAGTTTTTTTTTTTTTTCTGTGAAATGCCAAATGGTTACAACATCATCCCCTCTCCATTTCTTTTTGTCTTTCTCTCCTATCTGATTTTGAAACTTATACTTGGGTTGAAGAATTCAAAAAAATTCTTAAAAGTTGTCTCTTCTCACAAATTAGTCTTTCTGCGGTATGTAAACATTTGCATTGTCGGTTTTCTTAAGGTCTACGTAATAACAACTTATTGCTTCATTTCTGTCCTTAGTGAAGAACTTTTAATTTTTCCATTGAAACTTTAGGACTCTTTCGTGATCTATTAGAAGCAATTATCTTTACAACAGAAACAACAATGTAGTTAGAAGTGGAATGTGGCTATCTAGTGAAGAATAGCACATTTATGATCTCTGTCTTTAATTCAGGGACAGTGGACCTGGGAAATATTGATGGTGTTTGAAGCTCAGCTTAAGATCTCAAACAATATCTGGGATAATGTTGTTCTAACTTTTTAGATATATATAGCTAGTCATAATTACGTGATTGTAAAATTATTTTAAAAAATAGTTTGTAGTTACAATTTTTACAAATTTAGAAATGGGCCAAATAATTTAAAAAAAATTTAAGAATTACATGAGTAAACTTCATAGCCAACCAAATTCTAGAACAGAGGTCGCACTTCCTTCAGTGAGTTTGGCACTTACACTAGATGCACGGATATTCTAGGTGCAATTCCGATGCGTGTGCTTGCTCATGGTTTATCTGTCTTGAATCCACCAGGTTGGCTTATAACAGTTATTTTCCAGAGCAAACATTTGGAAAAATTTGGAACACCAACTATGTAGAGTCATTCTTATTCAGTCAAAAATATTTCTCAGTTATTTTTAATAAATTATGTACAAAATGATTGTGTGCTTGTATCCATGTAAACTAAGCAACTATAAGCCGCTAGGTGGGTTTATTGCTCTTGGGTCTCACATGCGTGTGAGCAGTTATAATATAGGGAACTGGCTTCCCTTTCCCAGCTGCTGTTCCTAAGATTGTAGAATTAACTGGATTTACAGAGCTACCGAGTGCATGGTTTCCACCACACTTGATATTATCACTGTACTCTGGCATTGGGTAACTTGCATACTCTCTGTTATTTACTTTTGACATCTTAAGATGGAAGATAATTTTAGAGTTACCTAGTATGTGTAGAGACACTTGAATTAGAAGAAAAATATGTGTGGTTACTCCTGCTGTGTTGAAGCGCCATGTTCAAAAACATCTTGGGGAGGATATAGTTTATTTCACTTACATAGATGAATTTTAAAAGGGGGGTAGGGTTAAGAATACAAAATGGCCTATCTAATGTTACCCCAATAATGATAAGTGATTTTAAATTTGTCATATATACAGCCCCTTTTGTACCAATAATAATCAATTAAGAAAATGGGACAATGGAGGCTATTTTGAGTTGACATATGCCATTTGAGAGTGCGTATCTTCATAATGATCAACTGATGACTAACTCTCATATGTGCAGTTGCCCAAAACACATCTACAAATATTATTGAAGCATATGTACAGGAGTGCCCATTTTGTCATTCTATGGATATACCAGCTTCGTGCAGATTGACGGAAGAATAGCCACTTCTTATATGATTGATTAAAACTTTACCTGGAAGGACCTTCCTCAGCTGCTCTCCTACCTGTCCTGACACAGACATTAGCAATGGATTGCTGGACGTTTATAGTTCCTTTTAGTCAACACAGCAATCCGCAGCACACGGGCTCCAGAGGGAATTCCCCGACACACATCCCATCACTATCCTTACTGGGTATGACCTTTGAGGTGTCAGTTAACCTCTCTGCCTTGTGTTGAGATGGGGAAGACCGCTCAAAAGGACTGCAGGCAAGGATGAGTTAATTCATGAAGACTTTTTGCAGAATTGCACCAAGTACATCTGAGAACTGACGCTGATTCAGACAATACTTAGGGGAATCATCACAGGAATCAGCATCAGAAGTCTTGAGAAGACAAAAAAGGGAAGAATGCTTCCTAATCAGCCACTATTGTATCGGGAAGCAAAATTATAGGGATTTTTCAGAGAAATGCATATGACTGCATCTTCACTAGGAGAAAACCGATGGCACTCTGTTGACCCTGAGCTCACTATTTCTTTTTTTCTTTTTAGGACGGGATGTCATGTAGCCCTAGCCTAGCTTCAAATTTTTGATCCTCCTGCCTCAGCCTTTCAGGAAGGTTCAGTGAAGTTTTATTTTGGTTTCTCTATAACCTTTTTCTACTGGTATGGTTTTCTTGTTTAAATTTCTCATCTTAACATGAGCTTTTTAAAAATACTTTATGAGATTTATAATACAATATTCCCCTTCCTTTTCCTCCAACCAAATTCTCCCATGTAGCCGTCCTTGCTCTCTTTCAAACCCTTGGCCTAATTTTTTATTTTTTTTTTTATTGTTATTGGTTACATATAACCTACTCAGTCTGTATAATGTATAATGTTTTGTTTGTATTTTGCAGGGTTCACCAATTGGTATGCTCTTCCATGGGCAAGACACTTTTTTTTTACTCTCAGAGTTTCTTAGTGGCCTGTAGTATTTTGTGTAGGTTTGAAGCCTGATGGGCTCCTCCTTGCTGCCCCCCCCCCTCCACTTTACTATGTCTGTAGTCCTTGTTCAGCTCATGTTTAGATAGTCATGTTGGTGAGACTTAATGGGTGTAGCTTCTGACAGAGAGACACAGCCTCACTGTTAACTCCTCTGGCTCTTACAATCTTTCATCCCCTCTTTTATAATGTCCCCTGGCCTTAGGTGAGGGAGTTGTTTTGTAGATGTATCCCCTTGGGTCTGCTCACCACAACCCTGCTTTTTGATTGGCTGTGTTTTTCTGTTGCAAAGGGAAGTTTTGTTGATAAGAGGTGAGGATTATGCTTATCTACAGGTATAAGGACAAATGTATAGATTGTTGATAGGGATTTGGCTGGTTTAGTAAAGTGGTTTTAGATTTCTCCTCCAAGATCCCTGACCTCGGTAGCTCTTGATAGTTGGCTAGGTTCCAGTACTGGATCTCTCTCATGGGTGCACACCACCCATACACATTTTCACTCCCAAGGTGATGCCTGGCACCTGATTTCAGTCTGGCCAAGCCATTGCTGTAACTTCCTGGAGTAAAATGTCCTGTCCTTCTGCGCCCTTCAAACCTCCTTAAACAACATAGACTTGCTGTCTATGGAACTTATAGTTCATGCTCAGTTCCGAGAAAGCCCTGATGACACTCTGCGCCGTGTAAAAAAGAGAAATGCATTTCTGCTAACCTGTCAGATGAGGTTCCCACAGCTCCTGTGTCCATGATGTACTTCCAGTCACTTAGGTTTGAAAGTGGGGACCTTTGCCTCCTCTGTCTCCTGCCCAGACATCTTGTTGTTTGCATTGTCAAACTTTCTGGGAATTTTTTAAACACTCTCATTCAAGAAACCATTACTCATCAGACATTTGATGCCTTCCTTGTGCAGTCACCCATGGCCTTCTGTAATGTGCACACAATGAATGCTCCCCATGAGAAAGGACATGATGAATCAGCTCCTCAATCCTGCTGCATCCCCTCCTGCAGGTCAGGACATGCAGGGTGTGGATAAGGTTATGGGCTAAAGCCTATAAAATGCACATGACACCTGGAATATGGTAAACGCTCAGGCATGTGAAACAACTCCATCGATACAAACAAACAGGTGCTGTAGACGGGGAAGGTATCCTTTTCCCTAGTTCTTAAAGAAATACATATATACATGCATACATACATATATACATAAATGTATGTATTATTTGCAATCATGTGGGAGTGTAAGTGGGATGGAGAAGTATGAGTGCATTTCTTTGAAGGCCGGGGGAGGGCTTCAGATTCCTGGGAGCTACAGTTACAGACAGAGGTGAACTTCACTTACTATGATCCTCTTCAAGGGCAGCGCCCGCTCTTAGCTGCTCGGCTGTCTCTCCAGAACCCCTGCCACCAACGACAGTCTTTCCAACAGTACCTGCTCATTCAAACCCTCAGCATGTCAGTAACTGGAGTGTGAGTGTGCTTCTCACCTTCTCTGTCTCTACCCTTCTTCCGGTTGCTGTGAGTCTCAGACATGTTATCACACTGAGCTACTGATCTCTGTACTCTACATGATCTCTGCTGCACAGATGGTTGCAAGTATGCTTGTGCAGTTATCCCAGGTGGGAGGTGTTGAGCTGACCTGGATCATTTCGTACAAACAGCACTGCCACAGACCCAACTTGCTCATGGTGGGCCTGTGGCAACTGGCTCACCCACTGTCCACTTCTTCCTTTGGAAGAAGAGGATTCTCCTTGATGACATCTAGTTCAAATATCATCTCCTTCAAAATGGAAGGTGCCTGCGTGTCTAGAGCACAGTACTGTAGCTTTCACTCGTAGGTTTGTACGTATGTATGTGATTCTTCTCATGGGGGAAATCCATGAAGAGCAGAACGGTGTTCACATTTTCATGTCCTTCGAATACTGCTGTCAGCACGTTTTAATGAGATCAAATTGTATTGCCTGGGTCACAAAGAACAAACATTAAAAATTATACATTATCGGTTTGGTTTGCTCATTTGCTTTCTCTTGGCATAGATTTTTTTTTTTTTACAGACATAATGCATGAACTATTCTTTCCTTGTGTAGGGACATCAATCAAACAAGTAGAACACGGAACATTTGCATTTGCCATTAGGCACAGGAAAGAGAAGCCCTGGGGTTTGGGATTCCCATCCTGCTTCTGCACTGTGTGGTGCAGGTGGCAGGGAGCAGAACTTCCACACAGTGTGACTCTGAGTGTCACTGCTTCCGCTCACCTCCAGTTCCATTACCATTAATCACGTAAGCCACATCAGCGAGGTGTGACCCACGGGGGTCTTGCCTGTCTTCTCCAGTGTTCTCAGCACCATTTAGAAAGGGTTGATGGGGGAAAGGACAAGGGTTCGGTAACTGACCAAGACTGCATTGTGATGATTTAAGATTCTCTGTCCCCCTTACTTTGAAACCCATTTAATCAACACGAGAATTACAGATGAAACCCTTTCTATTGTCACACATTCCAACATGCTAGTCATTATTTTTTTTAAACTGAAACATCACCTTCTGGAAAAGTCCAACTAAGCGCTCCTCGTGTTGAAGAATTTGTGAAAGGATTTCTACAAGTTTGTCAAAGTCGCTTTATTTATGAACTGCTGTCCAGTCAGATCTCAACTCAAGAAACACCATGAAGCAAGTAGGCAGTGATGGAGTCCCAGGTCTGAGGTCTGCCTCCAGTGAAACTGGAGCAGCACTGTGTAATGCTCTGTAGCGCTCACATGTACACTGAGATGAAAACTTTCAGAGGAAGACCCAAGATCCGAAAAAGAAATAGATGGCCATGAGCCTCCAAGGCAGGACATTCTTTCTAAAGACTTATTTACTTCTACATGTTGCATGTGAATGTGCAAGGAGGGCATACATGTGAGCATGCAAGTGTGTGTGAGATTGTGTGTACACATAGAATCCAAAATAGGGCCTGGAGTTCGCTGCCACTCTCCACCTATTCCTCTGAAGTAATGTCAATCTTTCTGAGTCAGGGATTCACATATTCTCAGCCAGGGTCACAGCCAGTAAGTCCCAGTTGTCCTCCTGTCTCCACCCATTTCAGAGATGGTGTTACATATTACATGTGTGCACAGGATACCTAGCTTGGTGTATGAATGCTGAGATTGGGATTCCAGAAGTCATGTAAACACTTTTAGCTGCAGAGTCATCTCTCCAGCTGCCCCTGCATCATGAGGATGCTTTAAAGTAAAGTGTCAGTAGTAGTGACTTAGCTATTGGGTTTATATATTTGGGGTTTATGACACAAGTAACTTACAAAACATAAGATACAAACATTGTAAGCCCACCACTTTGTTGAGATAGAAGGATGATTGTCCAAGTAAATAAATGAATACATAATCCAATGGAAATTTTCAAGAGACTTGTTTATGTAGTACCTTTTAAAAAACGCTGGTAATACAGAGATCGAAAAACATTTGTTAGCAAAGGGCTCCAGTTTCAGTAAGTTAAGCATCTTAGAAGATAAGCTCCTACACATTACATGGGTGTAAGCTGGTGGCGCAGTAGTATGATTGGAAAGAACATGGACAAGTCTGAATAGCAAGCACCAAACAACAGAAAGTGATTAGCCCCATGTCTGCTGCGAGGCAGTGAGATGTGCACACATTAGGCTGAATGTATGGCAAAGAAAAGGTGGCTGTCAGGTCTTCAGGCATGAAGGTGGACTGATGACAGTCTAGAAGGTGGCAACTATCTGGTAGCACTGTGCTATTGTGTGGAGGCTGTGTGGGGAAGGTGGCAGGTAATCCTTATTGGATGATCGTGATGGCCCAGACCTGCACAATATAAGATAAATGGGCCTAAGAAACGTGAATGGGGCTATGGGCAGAGCCACAACTTTGCAATGTAAAATCCCCATGGAATGGGACAATTAGAAGTTTCTAAGAACCAAGGGCTTGAAGAGAACTTTAGAGAATGAGAAACTAAACAAGCCAAACCTAAAAGGATCTGAAGCAGCCAATATCCAGCGTTCTGATACAAAATTAGAAGTCAGATTATATAAAGAGATTTATCAGAAGAAGTAACAATAGTGGAAATAAGTCTACTCACTTTCAATAATGTCTATCTCTGTGACATTAAATAGTAGTAGCCAGCTAGACTAAAGACCCTGTCCTGGGAAAAGTAAATTAAATGTTATTGTGAGACAGTGACCATAATGGGGCAATGGATACAAACACCATAGCCACTCACTCTAACCAGAAAAATAGATCCAAATTACAGCTTTGTCAAGGTCATAAGCCTCTATTTTCTTCACAAAAAAATGAAAAGAAAATAGTAGCAAACAAGGAGTTAATTAAAAATCTCCTTTAAAGTTCCCCCATGCATTGAGAAACACTAGCTTTTATTCTTGGGGTAATATTGGTGATGGAGAATCATGTGATAATTTCAATCTGAAGTGAATTAAAAGGAGAAAGTCACGAACGAACATTACCAGTAAGAAATGAGAGGGCTGGGATGTAGCTAAGCAGTAGAGCACTGGCTTAGCATGGCCAAGGCCCTGGACCTAATCTCTAGTACAAAGGTAAAAAAAGGAAGAAAAATTTCCAGAGCAATTTAATTCTAAATATAAAATAAATATGAGGCCATGGATACCAACACATTTAGTGATAATCTCACAATGGTGGAAATATTCACTAAACATTTATATATTTTCATTTTATAATGGAATACATTACTTAGAAAGTTGTTGGGGAGGTTATTATAAATGAGACATAGAATAATAAAAGCTCATAGGCTTTGGGGGTGTTCAAGTTTGTGACCGAGGAGTTGGCTCAGCGGTTAAAGCACTTGCCATGCAAGCATGAAGTCTGGAGTATATATTCCCAGATTCAACATAAATGCCTGATGTGGTCTGGAGACCCACCTTCAATTACAATGTTTGAAGGCAGAGACTGGATTGCCAGAGCAAGCTGGCTAGCTAGGCTAGTCATATCAGACAGCTCTTGTTAACCTGGGAGACTGCCTCAATGTATAAGAGAGTGATATAGAAAGACTTCAGACATTAACCTCAGGCATCTACATAGACAAATATGAACACATACCTATACCCATATGTATGCCCACAGCCTTTCAAACAGGACATAAACACATATATGCCACCCACATGAGAGAAAGAAAAGGTTTTTGAGTTGTATGTGGAGTGTATGGATAGAGCATAAACCTTAGAGACTAGTTCTTAGAGCATTTGGAGTAGATTTTACCTTAGGGATTACCTATAATCCTTTCCAATGCGTGACTCTGTTCCTAGTGTCCAGAAGGGCTCAGTGTGGAAAACTTCGTTTACTACGTACTCAAACTCCAATAAATATGTAACTCACCAAAAATCCCTCCTGTGCATGGGACTTCCTGAGGACACCAGGAGACAGAGGTAGCATTTCCCATCGGGGTGACATAGACAGGGCATCAATATCCTCTCTACCATAGCTGGTAGGTTTCCACACTGTCACTCTCCCTTTCTGTAAAAGCATTTCCTTGGCATAGTTAGTGACTTCAAGGCTGCCAATTTCACTTTAATGGGACACCAGGCTGAGGCTGTAGTGGAGCCCAAGGGCCAACCTCAATTAGGTGTGATCTGTAAAAGAGCCATAAATCTAAAGCCATGATGCTTTGCTTTAATTGACACCTGGGAAGAAGGTCTTAGTAAGTCATTGCCCACATTGGGTTGGCATGTGGAGTTGGGGTCTGAATTAAATAAATGGGAAATACAGTGTGGGCAGTGCCATTCCCTAGGCAGGGGGTCCTGAATGGAGGAACTAAGATAAACACAAGCCAGCATGTGTGTATGTGTGCGTGCGTGTGTGCACACGCGCATGCAGGTCAGTGTGTGTACATTTCTCTCTGCTTCTTTCTGTTGGGATGTGGCTGACAGTTTGAAGTGTCTGTCTTGACTTCCCCATGGTGATGAACAATAGCCTGGTATTGGAAGCTGAAGCAAACTCCTTTCTCTCCTCAGCTGCTTTTCCTCACAGTACTTTTATCACAGGAACATAAATTAAACCAGAACAAAACCCAGAAGTCTTATGAACATGATGTGGCCATCAGATTTCTGTCTCCTCTAGAGAGGAAAGGTGACAACACATGGGTTACAAAGCCCCCAGCTAACGATTTTGCATCCTACCAACAGAAGGAAATCCTGGCTCTTTTGGGGGTGGGATAGGGTGTGGGGCCCCAGCCAGAGTCCAAAGGGTTGGTAGCTACTAAAACCATAAATCAGAAAAAGCAAAGTTAGTCTTTTGAGGAAGACACTGTTGGCTATCTCTTGTATAGCCACGTGTCTTATTTTTTCCAAGTAAAAGCATATTAACAATGGTTATTATTTCTCATTATTAGTGTAGCCACACAGAAGTCTCACTATGTGGCCAGGCTAGCTTTGAAGTGATCTTCATACTCTGTGCTCTGGAATGAGAATCATGCACCATCATGCTTGGCTGAGCAACCATTTCTGACTATGTTGATCTATCTTTTTTCTCACACAAAGCTTTTGTATAAACATCAGTCAGTTCAAACTCCTTGTTGCACAAAACACCACACACAAACTTTGTGAGAACAGAGATCATAATACCAATACATCTGTGTAGTACAAATATTGCTAAAAGTCTTTCTCTCTGTGCATTAGTGATCTCTCATAAGCTTTCAAAACAATAAATTATATGACAATAGAAAAATCTGGATGATTTCCTAGAGGCCAGAGCAAGATTTAATTTGCAAGTATTGCTTCATTTTCTACTATTATAATTACATAATCTGTACTTCTCAAGAATGACATTAGTAATTTCAATCTTTTCAAGACCTTTTTAGTTTAAAGTACTGAACTTTCAATCATCTACTTACACATTCGTACAGCCATTGACAGAATGCCTGCCAGCATCCCTCCACGAACTCTGACTAGCATCGTTAAAATAAACGACCTCTCTGCATCTTCTGATGCGGTGCCTCTGTTACTACACTTATTTCCCATGACTGTTGACTTCTCATTAACTCTGTTCCTCAAACTTCTGCTTCTTATTCACTTGTGCTGTATGGTTTCTAAGTGATTAGTAAAAAAGTACCTCTTAAGTATAGAGCAGCTACCACACACCTGTTCTTGTAGAAATGGCTGCTGCCATGTTTTTTCTGTCAAAACCCTTAATGAGGGTGGAGGTGATTTTCCTCCTCTTTGACCTTCTAAAAGAAATCCTGCCTATTCAAAACTTCAACAGCAAACCAATGAAATGCTAATGTAGATGCCTTGGTAAATTTAGGTGTAGACCTCACATGAAACTGGATATTAATGTGTGTCATTTTAAGTCTAGGAACTTAAAGGTACTTAATAGTTTTTATTTTTAAGATAAGGCATTTCTGAAGTGCATTCCAGTCATTTCTCAAAGGATGTATTAGTTATTTTCCTTGTTTCTGTGACCCAGTTCTTGAGAAAAAGTACTTCAAGGGAATCAAGATTTACCTTGGCCCATGATTTAGGGGTCCAGCTCATCAGGATAACAGGAGGGTCCAGATGGTCACATCTGGACAGATGAGACAGACAAAGGGGAATTCCAGGGCTCACCTTGCTTTCCCTTTATCCCCTTTATATTCAGTCCAAGACCCCAGCCCTTGAGTTGGTCAATGCCTTCAGAGTGTGCCCTCTTCCTTCAACTAATCTCTTCTGGACACAACCTTGTACACACACCCAAAGGCATGTGTCCTCAATCACACCCCATTAGGTGTTTTTCCTTCCAATCAAGCTGATAATCAAAATTAATCATTGAAGAATAGCCATAACTGGGGAGGTTAAGCCGGTATTGCACTGATCACCTCAGGAACACGCCCTTTGTTAACATCTGCATCTTTCTCTACCTCTGGGCTTACCTCTAGACAGACTAGTTTCTCCCATCCACATTTTTGTTTCATCTTTCAGAAGAACCAGTGGGGCAAAAGGGAGCAGTGACCTGAGAAAGATCAGCTATGTCAGTATTTCCTTCTTACCTCATTCGGTCTGTCTTTTATTCACTGCTATTGTGTTCTCATCATCACCACACCAATGAGTCTGGCTTGTCACCAAAGATTTCATTAAGCTCGATCCAACAGCTGAATTTTTCTTTTAGCCTTAATCGCACCTTGGTTCTCAAGCGCCCACTCTCATAGTTAATTACTTCCTTGTCGTTGACAAACTGTCCTCCCTGGTTTATGGAACACACATTCTAGGTCTTAGTCTAGAAGAAGCCATTGCCTCTTTCTCTCTTGACTCCTGGAGCTGGGTTTTACCTTTGCTAATTCCTTAGACATTCTCTTTTGGTCTCAAAGTTTTAAATAATACAACTCTACTTGTACATCTGATAGACATCTCAAATTTCACAGTTCTATAAATGTGCTTGATACTTTAACCCAAACCACTTTCTCTCCCTGACTTCATCATTCTTCATTCTACTCCAACTCTTGCTTAGTCCAAAGTCCCCAGTTAACACCCTTGTGTCTTCTGTTCCTCTTATACCCCATTTCTAATCTGTAAACAAGTCCTGTGACTCATTTGTCATTAAAAAACAAAATTATTGCATTTATCATCGTTTATCTTGCAGTAATCTTTAATTAATGGTTTTTAAAATGCAAATCAACCATTTTCCATATAGTAAAGTAAGTCTTTCCTCTTCATCAGCTTTTTGTGGGTAGAGTTAAAGTTCACAACCGTTAGCAAATGCTGTGAAACAATTGGAACATCATCCCATTGGTACATCATCCCTCCTTCCTTTAAGTCCTCTATGGCCCTTCCCTGTTGTTAACACTACAGCTTACTCATTCCTCTCTGTTCTCTGAGCAAACCAAGCTTGTCCTTTTCAACACCCAGAGCTCTCTCAAGCTGAGATGCTTTTCTTCCCAAACTCTAGGCACTGCTGAAATCTGAGTGTTGAGTCAAAGTTTGAATTTCAGGCTTTCATGGAAGACTTTTCTAAAATACCCTGTCAGGGAGGCTGTGCCTTTCTTAAAGACAGGGCAGGAAAGTTGTGGTTACTGGAATTGTGCTGCTGTCAGACATCTGCTACCTGAGAGCTCTGACCATTCCAGTTCATTGTGGAAGGCTAAGATGAAAGGGAGGAAGAACAAGAGATAAACAACTCTTCCTCTCTTGGTGGAGATGAAAGAGCTATTTCAAAGAGAAGCAGAGCTTGCTTTCAGAACTGTCCTAAGCCCCTGATTAGTATGGTATTGTACTTTAGTAGTTAGTATGAAGATGGTGGAACTGTGTTTCTTTTGTACTGTATTTACTTATCTGTATCTACCAAATGCTAGAAGCATTATATAAAGATTTAGCTAACCCAGAAAGAACACAATGTGAAAATAATGTGATTTTCCCCCCAATGGCTTTAGACATCAAAGTGAATTGTAAAGATCTTGTCTGTTGTTAGCAGAGGGGATTTTAAAGGGAATCATATAGAGATTTTCCCCCCCTGGGTATAGGAGAAAAACTACTGGAATTTTTGCATTAGTGGGTATTTCTTCAAGGATAGGAAACATCTGGATTTGAATGAATAAGATGAAGAAATTCTTCTTTGTTACAGGTCTATACTGGAGTTTCCTTACAACTAAGGAGAGACTTTAAATGTGAGAGTAAAAGAGCATAGACAGCCTATGATCCATACTGCCAGAGAAGCTAGGAAACAAGGAGGACCCTAAGAGTGACATACATGGCCCCCTGGAGAAGGGAAAAGGGACAAGATCTCCTGAGCAAATTGGGAGCAGGGTGGGAGGGGACGGAGAGGAAAAAGAGAAGGGGAAAAGAGGAGGGGAGAGGAGGACATGAAGGAGCAGGAAGATTGAGTCTGGGGAAGAATAGAAGACAGTAAGAAAAGAGATACTATAATAGAGGGAGCCATTAAAGGTTTAAAGAGAAATCTGGCACTAGGAGAATATCAAGAGATCTACAAGGATGACCCCAACTAAGAGTCTAAGCAATAGTGGAGAGGCTACCTTAAATGTCCTTCCACAATAATGAGACTGACGACTAACTTATATGCCATCCTAGAACCTTCATCCAGTAGCTGATGGAAGCTGAAGCAGACACCCACAGCTAAACACTGAGCAGAAATCCTGGAACCCAGTTGCAGAGAGGGAGGAGTGATGAGCAAAAGGAACAAGAACAGGCAGGAGAAACTCACAGAAACAGCTGACCTGAACAAGGAGGAGCTCATGGACCCAAGTCTGATAGCTGGGAAACCAGTGTAGGACTGACCCAGCCCCCCTGAACGTGGGTGTTAGTTAGCAGGCCTGGCAGTCTATGGGGCCTCTGGTAGTGGATCGGTATTTATCCCTAGTGTAAAAATTGACTTTGTGAGCCCACCCCACATAGAAGGACACTCTCTAAACCTAGACACATGGGGGGAGCACTAGGCCCTGCTCCAAATGATAAGACAGACTTTGAAGATCCCCCATGGAAGGTCTTACCCTCTCTGGAGAGCAGAAAGGAGACGAAGTATGGGGTTGGTGCAGGGCTGGGGAGGTGGGGGGGGGTTGGGATGGACGTGTAAAACAAGATTGTTTCTAATTTAAATTTTTAAAAAAGAAAACAAAAGAGCACAGACAAAAGAAAGCAGAATCTACAGCATACTCAGTCTCATCCATCATTAAAGGGTCTGGTCCTTTACAAAAGGTGTCCAGAATTCTTATAAAAACAGAGATTGCATGGATAGGAAAGGTTCTGTTGAGCGTGCCAAGGCTTGGAGAATGGAGACATTACTTTGGATTTTACAGAGGAGCTATTGGAAAACCTACCTCATACAGCTCCCTATACTCCATGCAGGAAATGAAGTGAGTAAACTCTTCCAGACATGTTCCAGTCACGTCCTGGGTTCTTTGTCTCTATCATTCTCTTTCCTGGTAAGTGAAGTGGTCTATGTGCCTACTGATACTACTGAGGTAGGAACCATAGTTAGAGGATTGGCTATTAAAGCAAGAATCATATCCCCCACCTTAGGAAGCTGTCAAATAGCATAGAACAATACAGGATTCAATCC
This sequence comes from Phodopus roborovskii, assembly GCF_943737965.1. Lineage (NCBI taxonomy): Eukaryota > Metazoa > Chordata > Mammalia > Rodentia > Cricetidae > Phodopus > Phodopus roborovskii. The sequence continues at coordinate 19,979,925 of NW_026126563.1, read as the reverse complement.
TTTTCCCAAGATGCTCATGCAATTGATCTGAGGTGGGGCTGGGTATTTATTAACATCTCCCCAAGAGACATCTACACACAGCCAGTGCTCAGAACTAATTTTCTTGGTGATAGTCCCCTAAACTTCACTGGTGGAAAAAACAGACCTTTGTCTTGGCCCATCTGCAGCTGAAATTCCCTCATGTTTTAGTCATGTTCAGACCCGAGTCCCTTCTGTGACGATACATTTCATCTAGGTGGATAAAGAGATGTACATTTTTATTTACTTTTTTGTGAATTATTCTGAAATGTAAGTGTTTTTCCCCCTTTAGGGTCCTCCTTCTTCTGTGCAGCCTTCTCTTCTGGTCCAGCACTTTATTTGGCCTCAGAACTCTGGCGCCCTATCCCACTGTGGATGCTTGCAGTAAATAGCAGCTCTGCCATGGCAGTGCCAGCATGACTCTCATGCACTCTTCAATACTTGGTAGCTTTTGACACATACAGCCTCAATGGCCTGGCCTGTTTCACAGGTGTTCCTGAAGTGAACAAGTTTGTAATTTCTGAGTTCCTGGCTTAGGAGAACAGTGAGCCATCTTCACAGATATGCTGTCTGAACACAGGGAGAGGAATGAGCAAAAAGATGTGTGTGTGTGTATGTGTATGTGTTTGTGTGCCTATATATGTATGTGTGTGAATGTATGTGTATCTGTGTGTCCATGTATTTGTGTATGTCTGTGTGTGTGTGTGTCTGTGTGTATATATATAAGTCTGAGTATGTGCATGTGTCTGTGTGTGTCTATGTACGTGTGTGTGCATGAGAGTGTGTGTGTGTGTTTGAGTATGTGTGTGTGTATGTGTGTGTTTATGTATGTGTGTATATGAGAGAGAGAAAGTGTGTGTGTGTCTGGGTATGTGTGTATGCCTACTACATGTGTGTGTTTGTGTGTGTGTGAAAAAGAGAGCATGTGTCTATATATGTATGTGTGTGACTGTGTATGTGAGAAGAGTGGGTGTGTATTAGAATGTGTGTGTGTGTGTGTGTGTGTGCATACATGAGCATGTGTGTGTATGAGAGAGGGAGAAGGTGGAGTGGGTGTGTATTAGAATGTGTGTGTGTGCATACATGAGCATGTGTGTGTATGAGAGAGGGAGAGTGTGGAGTGGGTGTGTATTAGAATGTGTGTGTGTGTGTGTGTGTGTGTGTGTACACAAGCGTGTGTGTATGAGAGAGGGAGAGTGTGTGTATTTGTTCATGAGTGTACTTGTATGTGGAAGCCAGAGGTCAATATTGGGTGCTGCTCCTCAGGACATCCTTCAGCTTGTGTTTGAGCCACGATCTCCCATTTTTATTGGAACTTACTGATTTATCTGGCTGACTCATGAGTCCTGGGGACCCATCTGTCTCCACCTCCTTAGCATGGGATAATAAATATGTGCCATCATGTCCTACTTTGTTACATGGGCTTGGGGGATTGAACATAGTTCTTCAGAGTTTCAGAGAAAGCCAAATGAGCTGTATCCCCAGCCTTCATCAATAAAGAAACTTTAAAATGGTTTCATTGGTCCCAAGTTTAGTCATTGAATGAGCTGTTTTTGCCTCCATCTTCCTACCACAAACATGGAACAGAAAAACCTCGGAACAGGAAAATAAGTATATTCTATGGGAAGGAAGAGAAAATTGGGTAAGATTTACAGCAAATAGAACTCTAGTCAATGTACAAAATTTTAATGTTTAAATAAATATTTAATTATTTGATACCATTATTATATGGCATATATAGTTATGGTTAGGTAATATTTGCCAGATATTAACATTATAAAACACTAACACCTTGAAAAGCAAGCCCATTGAACTTACAACTGATAAACCAGCCAATGAAAAATTGCTCAACTCCATTAGTCATTAGGGCAACACAAACACAAGCGCAAAGAACCAAACTGCATCAGAGGAATCCAATTTCAATCACAATTGGCCATAGCTGAAACTCTGAGTCCAGCAGAGCATTGCCGAAAAGGACAGGGAGTATCTGGACTCGTTAATGTTGATGAGGAACTGGTTTGGTTGTTACTAATGAAGTCAAATGCAGCAATTGCCCTGTGGCTGGGTAATTCTGCTATAGTAGAGACATAAAAATAAAAAGCAGAAATAAAACCTATGCACACAGATGGAAATGTGCATAATGCCCAGCGCTCGATACACCACACAGGAAAAACTTTTTAACAACTTTTAACAAATCCATCAAATGGAATTCTGGGAGACAAGAAAAAGAAGAGCCAGCTGTTGACACGCTTGGCCATAGACGAAGGGTCTGAAGCATGTGGACTGCACAAGAGCAGACATGTGACTACCAGGTCATGTGGCAGGCAGTGAGCCTCTAAGGTGGTGTTCAGTAGTTTCTGCCTGTTGGTGTGCAAAGCCTTGGGTGACTTTGATGCTCACATGTTGTCCCTCACATGCTGCCCTATATGAAGAGTTGCCAAATGACTTGCTCCTACTGTCATAGAAGCCATGAAAGTGCCAATCAGATCATTCCTGATACTGAGTTACAAATCCTAACTTCTGTTAGGTATCTTTTCCTTCTTGCTTTTTCTCAAGTAGGCCAGGTAGGTGCACTGTTTACTGCCTTAGAAAAACTCCTCCTTATAAGTCTGGATGTCCCTAATCCCTGCACTCAAGAGGCAGAATCAAGAAGGCCAGTTTGAGACCAGTTTGGGCTATTTAGGGAGACCCTGTTTCAAACAAAGAAACTAACAGGAAAACCATAGTGTCTCCAGCTGATGATTATGGGGAACCTGAGGCCTGCCACTTGACTCACTATTGAGACTCAGGCCGGGACTATATTGATACTGAATTAAGAGCAGCTCTAGCTAAACACTGACTGAATCCTTGTTGGTCAGTAAGCTGTGCCTTAGTTTCCTAGTATCTTAGGGATGAGAAGCCCTTGTTTAAGGCACTAAACTTTGAAGCAATGTAGCAGTGATTTCCAACAGATGAAAAGACATGCATCAATAGATTACCATCCCCATCTAGGGTTCCCTTTATAAGAAACTCTAGGGAACTTAGAATTACTCTAGGCACAGGAATCAGAGCAACAGTTGTTACTCCAGGCTAGGGTTAGGATTGATGAGAGTGAAGGTAATGTTCTACATTGTGTTGTGAATGGTGACACAAGTGTATTTATTTGTCAAAACGGATTGAACCCTACATTTATGGTCTGAATTTTATTATAGTCATTACAACTTGTGAAGAAAAATGAATGGCCAGGAATGTCAGTCTTTAATCAACTGATTGAGGTGACTTGAACATAGGTGTATAGATGACAAGAATCACATCAAATGACAAAGAAAAAGTCTTTTTTCAGAGTGCTTTGTTCTTGTAAGATGTAGCAGCTAGAGTTTTAAAAACAACAACAAAACCCCACCAGCTTGGTGTAGCTTAAGGCAACTGTGCCAAATGAGTCTATGGATGATTTAAAACTTCAATTAAGTATCTAAGTTAATGAGGGTTGAAAAGCCTCACAACCCAGAAGCCTGAGATCCTTAGCATTGGAGAGACCTTGGAATCCTAGCATTGGAGAGGCCTTGGGATCCTAGCATTGGAGGGGTTTCTTCATTTACTAGCACTATGTGATTGCCAAAACCGTACCTTAAATTTCATTTCAACATAACCAAATACACAAAGATACTAAAGAATGTTGTCTCCATTTGCTCAAAATTAAAAATCATCTAGGGGAGGCATAGGCCAAAGCTCCTGGCTAATCTTGGGGAAGAAACCTGATACATCTAGTCAACTGTCTGAACACAGTGCTTCCTCCCATGAATAGACGTGTTTGGCAAGCTGTCAGTGGGTCAGTCAAAGGATGGCGCTATAGGAAATTAAGTTATAGGAAGGGAATGTGAAGAAAAACAGACACTTTAGCTCGTAATGGTCTTGTCCTTCCCAAGAATCCTTCAGGAGGGAAAGAAAGCCCAAGTAAGAAAGGATAAAAAAGGAGGAATGGATATTGAATGGCATTGGTGCCAGTTATTAGAATTTTACAGAAAGGCAGGTTGCCATAAAGGGCAGAAAAGGACAAGGTCATAGCCTGTAGTGAGGTAGTCCTTCTGTAGCACTGACCACGCCCATTGGGGGTTGGAGCCATGGGCGGAAGTGACCTGTGGAAGGAGGTCAGAGGGGGCCAGGAAAGGCTCTCTTTTTCTGGCGTCGGACAGGAGAGGATCGGGTTGAATTTCCTGGTGTTCATTTGTCTAGGTTGTAAGTTATTTCTCCCTGAATAAACATCTATTCGGCCTATTTGTTTATCCTGATCCTTATTTACCGCAATAATAGCCAGAGTACTCATCCACCTAGTCTACTTCAGGACAGCTAGGACTGGTGATAAAACCCATGCAAATGAGAAGAGAGCACTCTACCCCTGAGCCTCAGCCCCAGCCCTGTCCCCTACTCTAGCACAGAGGAGCGGGGCAGATGCAGGCAGACATGGCACAGCACTGAAGTCAAGCTATCCATCAACAGAGGACTGACCAGACACCATGCAATCAAGGCACAAGTCTTTCCATAGCTGAAAATATGGCAGCTCTGGCTGAGGGCACTTTCTTTGAGTTTGGAATCATTTATTCTGAGAATTATTTCAAACAACTACTGAAACACTGGAAGAGGTAAATTAATAAATTATATATTAGTCCCTGATTAGAGACTCTTTATTTAAAACTGAAGTATAGTTAAGTACAAAGCTTTTTTTCTGACCATCAGTCATAGAGAAATTGGAAATAGGGAGAAACAGCCAACATTACTGAATATGTCAATGAAGCTGAATACTTACTGGAAAGTGTCAATGAATAGCTTTTCTGGTACATTCCTACAAGTCTACTAGGAAGACTGCTAGCTCTCCTCCTCTATTTTGGAAAATATTTATTTGTATTTTATGTTTATGAATGGCTGCCTTGTTCACCAAGTACACACCCGATGCTCACAGAAGCCAGAAGAAGGGATTAAAGCCAGAGAATCTGGAGTTACAAACAGTTGTGGATGCTGAGAACTGAACCCCTGTCCTCTCCAAGAACAGCAAACGCTTTTTGACCACTGAGCCATCTATCCAGTGCATTCCCCTTTAAACCAGCAGATAGGACCACAGAGTTGGGATTTATGAGGGAGTGAGGCTCTGATGTATTCTTAAGCAGATGAAGTTGGGAACAGGATGTTGAGGGGATTCCTGGAAAACTTGAGGGGAATCATGGGATGCGGATGTGACCTAAACACATTGTAGTCCTCTATGAATTTGTCAGACTATATTAAAAAGATTTGAAAATCGCAGCCAGGCTTTGTAGTATACACCTGTAATCCCAGTATTTGGTAGGCAAAATAATCAGTGTGAGTCTAATCCCGGGCTACATAGCGAGTTCCAGACCATCCTGCACTGCCTAGTAAGACCCTGCCTCAGAAAAAAAAAAAAAAAAAAAATCTCAGAACAAACAATACAGCAAAAACAACAACAAAACCAAAAAGGCTTTGAAAATGAGGGTGATTTAAATAAAACAGGCACAATTATTAGTGCAGTAAAGAATGAAGGGATGAATGTTAAATAAAACCCTGTAGTTCACATAGGAAACTGGTAGGAAGCTCCTTTTGCATGCCTGACCTAAGTGACAAGCCTCTGCTAGGACTTCCTTAGGCAGATGTTGAGGAATGGCCCTCAACTTCTGGGAAAAGAGAAGGCTCATGGGGCAGTGATTCAAGCATGATGCCAGGATAATGACACATGAGATCTGGAAGCCAGCCCACTCACACCTTAGCTTTCATGCTTGGGCAATGCCCTGTGTGCAGACAGAAGCTCACAGTGAGCTCCAGAAGTGCTAGAAGGTCCAGGACAACTTGGAGTCTCAGCCAATAGGAAGACTCTTCCCTGTGAGGGAAATAAAGTTGAGATTTATAAGACCTTCAAATAGGATTTTAAATTCCATATGAGAGCTGGAAAGATGGCTAAACTGGTAAAAACAAACAAACAAACAAACAAAACAAAACAAAACAAAACATGCTTGCTGTGCAAATGTGAGGATTCAAATTCAAAAATTCAAATCTCCTGAACTCCTGTGATGTGGTCACAAGCACCTCTAATCCTGTTTCCTCTCTCTCCCTCTCCTGCCCAATACCCCCCTTTCTCTCTCTCTCTCTCTCTCTCTCTCTCTCTCTCTCTCTCTCTCTCTCGTGTGTGTGTGTGTGTGTGTGTGTGTGTGTGTGTGTGTGTGTGACAAGATGATTGATTTGCCTTACTGGCTACTAGCCTAAATGCGGTTCAGTGAGAGATCCTTTCTCTAAAGAATAAAGAAGAGAGTGTGACAGAATGGGACACCCAACCATCCAACATTATCTACTTCTGGTCTTCACCACACACAGCAGTATACACATTTACACAACACACACACACACACACACACACACACACACACACACACACACACACTCGAGTCATGATTCCTCTGAATGTGAGCTTTTGTTCATGACTGTAAATCATCATCATTAACACAATGGGCTTTTGTTTTCTGGGTGGAAATTATCATTCCTACCAGACCAGTGGGAAGTCACTGGGGCCATTGCCCTGCCTCCTTAAAGGGACTCTTTGCTGAAGAGGCTACTTGTGAGGAGCCTCCAGACTTGAATGGAAGGAGGAAAAGCCCTTGTAACAGTTCTTGACTCATGTATTAATAAAGGGAGACTTCCAAGCTTGGCACACCCTGTATGAATTGGACTTACTGTCATCATCCCTAAGACTGCATGACAGTGAATCTGGGTGATGAATAAATGACAGACTTTTGTGTGATGGTTGCTAATGCTATAGTGGAAGGCCAATACTCTGACAATACTACTGTCAATCATTCTGGGAAGAAATGACTCCAAGATGAGAAGTGAGACTTGGGACCCATTGCAGAGCAGAATGAAGGAGAGGCACCCCTTTTCTTGGTTTTTGTCATTTGGACTAGAACTGAGGTCCCTTGGCTACTTGGAACATTTCTGTGGGGGCAGAACGAAGCTGGGATGTGTGTCTTGGAATTTAGGAAGGCAGTCAGACAGTTCCCACATAGGACACAAGATCTTGAATGAGGATGCCATTTGGTCCTAGCTTCTAGCAGCCTCTTGGAGACAACCCCCAAGTCAAGTAGGCTTATTCAAACCCATCTTCTGTTTGCCCTTCACCAAAGCGGTGTTTCAGCTTCTGGTTGGCAGGTTTGTCTCAGGCATCATGTTGCCCAGGCTCAACATTACAGAAGTGTTTGAGGTGACCCACACTTGCTTCACCCCAGTCTCAGACAAACAGGTGAGTGGGTGGGTGTGCTAGACTGGTTGGTGCTAAGTTGCACAACATTGCCTGGACCAGTGGATCAGGGGTTAATCTCTGTCTCCTAAGATTAGCTACCCCTTGCCATCTCTAGAGAATCCTCCCAGGTTCAGGCACGTTACCCTGCCCCTCTTCTTCTCCCTCCATTTCTTCATGTGTGCATTTGGCTTGAGATTAGGAAACAGGCTTTTCCTAAATATCCTGTTTGGGGTGGGAACTCACTGCATAGCCCACGGTAGCCTCAAAATCACAGTTCTACGGTTACTACTTTCTGAGTGCCGAGAATACAGGTGTGAGCATTGCATCCAGTTCAGAAACCCTGATCTTTCAGGTTTGCTTTCTGTTAACCCTGTTCTATCTCACCCGGATTACTACAGCTTTGAGTGTTCATCTCCAGCTTCTTCCAGTTATTGACTCTTCTTTGCTATTTTTCTCATCTTTAAAACTAATACCAGAATAGGGGATAATAACTTATTTTTCTACCTGCCTGTCATTATTTTAGCAGTGATTTCTAAGTGACTTTCTATTTTGAAGGTCAGAATATTAAAAGAGACATGTCTGAAAAGTGGCATGCTTCCTCATGTCTCATAATGATTTAAAGTTGATTTTCTTGCAAATAATACTCAATTATGACTACAGTCAAGCCAAAACTTATATTTCAAATAAACTTTCTAAATTTCTTTTAAAGCATACTTCATGTAAAAATATATGCAATTGAATCTATCTCCAGGGTGTTCTATGTTGCCATACTGATAGGAGGATGCTTCTCTGAATTACAAGTGCATATTGTCTTATAGAAGGAATCAGACAAATGTATGCACAGAATGGGGAATGTCAAGGCATGTATTAATGCTACAGTCAGTCATCTTAATATAGCTAATATAATGCACCTAAAATTTAATAATACAAGTTGAAAATATCACTTACATGCTTTCTTAGTGTTTATGGAATAGATTTAAGTCACTGTTATTTTGTAGAAGGAAATTCAAAGCAACTGTCTTATCTGTAGGCTTATCAGTACTCCCTATCAGACAGCACAGTTCAAACAACCAAAGAGCTGGTCTTGCTGATGTTTTAGCTACTTGAAAGACAGCCACAGCCAGTGAGATTCTAGTTAATCTAAAGATCTAGTTGAGGTCATTAAAAACCTAGGATCATTTAGAATAGAATTGAATGCATCAAAATGTGTGTGTCTATGTATAGAGACATACATATTCCATAATGATTAGGGGGAAAAAATCATATAAAGGGATAGTTTCGTGGATCATGGACCTGATAGCTCCTAGCAATCACTTTCATACCTTAAGTTGAATGAATTGCCATTTCTTCCAGGATAAGTTCTTGCTCTTCAGTATGGCTTGTCATGAGCCAGTCATGCTAGTCTTACTGCCAGCCACAGGTGTTTCTCTGTTTTTCTCATCTGAACCAACGGCCCTTTCCGTCTCCATCAAGCATGAAGCTGCCCAGAGTCTCTCCGGTGCTTCTCATGCCCTGGCCCTGCTCTGTTGCCCTTATTGGACTCCTGAACCTCAGCCTTTCTGTTCTCATCTGAAGCTCTTTGCACTTCATGGAACAAAGACGCGGTGCTGAAGTGTCTTCGCTCTTTCGCCCTTCACCTGCAGGAAGAACACTGACAGGGACAGAGAGACATCTCTGTGCTGGCCTGTCCCTTCCTCCTGCCTGCAATGGCAGAAAAGCCAGTTCTGCTCTGGATCCCAAACACTGAGACTGGAGAAGACCGTGCAGCTTTCCCTGATGTTGTGGGCAAAGGACAGGAGAACAGGAACTGGAAATCTCCAGAGGGGAGAGAGAAATTTGGAGTTCTGTGTCTGAGGCACACTGCAGCTGAAGGATGGGGGCTTACATGTGCCGGTAATGAGACTGGGCACTAAGCTTAGGGATGTCCGAGTCTTGAGAGCTCAGGGAAGTCCCACCCTTTGGATGTTCTCAGAAGTGACCAGGGTGGGGTGAATGAACACCCTCATGTTCTTTCCACATTACAGTGGACTGACCCAGGGGTCTGACCAAGGATTTTGAATGGGCTTTTGGGGATCAGCAACACATCTGACATGGATTTCTTCCTGAAGTCCACCAGCAGCATTCCAAGGCTATGGCCCCTGTTGTTACAAGCCAGTAGTCAAGGGTCTTCCCACCTAAACTTTGAGTTACCTTGGGCAGAAACTGGGTCTGTATGTACCCTGCTCCAGCCCTTTGGGTAACGTGGATGGATTTGGATCCCTATAAATGTTTATTGAATGATGGTGAAACTGAAAACCCTATTTTAGAGCACATTTTGATTGGGAGTTTCCTGTGACCAGATTTGAAAATTTTTATCTTAGTACAATCACATTTTAAAAACAAAACAAAACGAAACAACAAAGCCAAAAGAAAAAAAAAATACAAACTAAAAAACCCAAACTGAAAACCCTATTTGATAAGTGGACATCAAAGAATCCAAGAACATGTCTTTCCTTTCTCCCTTTCCTTCCTTCCTTCCTTCTTTCCTTCCTTCCTTCCTTCCTCCCTCCCTCCCTTCCCTTTTTCCTTTCCCCCATCCCCCCTCCTCTTTTTCTTTCTTTCTTTTCTTAGAGGGCCGGTAGAATGTCACAAACATTGTCAGTAATTAAAGCACAAAGGCTCTCATTTGGGGTGTGGATAAATGGTAAGCACTTCTTTTCTTTGATTTTAATATCTGGCACAGATAATCCATGGCAATCGGGACATCTTTCCTTCGGTGGTTTATTTATCATGTTAATGAGCGTTGGAGAGACTGCCTGGGTTTTGTTTCAACGTGTGAAGAGGTTGCCCAGATTTCGCACACAGCGGACTGCATGGGAGGATCCCATGATCCGAATCAGGTGTGTGTTCCTGGCATCCAGTGTAGAGTCAGAGCAGGCGGGCCAGGTTTGGAGTGGGGATGCTCAGCGTAGTGTCAGCGAAGGAGACGCGGGGAAGGTTGGGCGGCAACCCACTCCCCTCGCCCGCCCCGGGACAGATGAGGGGCGTGGGAGAGCGGGCAGAGGGTGGACCCGAGACCGCTTTCCAGGGGAGTGAGCTCCCTGGCGGCCGCGGGGAGCGCAGGGCAGGCTCAGGCAGCTCCAAGGCGGCCCCGGAGGTGATAAAACTTGTGAAATAACTAGGAGGGGCCACCCAGCGTCTCTCTGATCCAATCCAGTTTCAGATGAGAACACGCTCCTGGGCAAAGAAGCTTGAGAGAGGCCAGAACGACTTCTAGGCAAGCTGCTGCGAAAAACCTCCTGCGCCCTGGCTCTCAGAGTCCCTGCTAGGCGTCTGCCTGCGTCCTCCTGAGCAGCACCGAGCAATGGCGGTCTCTGGGCTCCGGAGCCCTCGGGGCAGAGCCCTCTGCACACAGCTGCTACTGACCCTCTGGGTGAGTTACCCGCCAGTGCAATCGATGGAGTCCCAGATGGGGAAGAGAAAAGCATGGATCTGCCCTGGTCACCACGGGGGCACAACAGGCGGCAAGTGATGGGTTGAGTGTCTCCGATCATTTCTTATCTGGTTCAAGTTCGGTTTAAAGGGGTGACAGGCGAAAAGTTATCATGGGACCCCTCAAGTCCCAGCTTTTCGTTCTGGGCCGCCTTAGGTGATGTCTGAATTAGGAGTCGTCCTCCGACTTCTCTGTGCTCATGTCTTGGTCCTGGGTGGGCAGCGGATGCTATTTGCTCCTTGCTGGCAGCTCCTAAATTGAGGTGGTGACTGAGCTAGGCTTGGGTGGAAAGAAAGGAGGACAGTTGCGGGAGGCGATTGTTATTTAGGATCCTTGACCTAGCAAAAGGCAGGTGTGGTGGGACTCTAGGAACTTCCTTGCCTCAGATTTTTACTGAGCCCCACCTTAATCGGGGCAGGGGGCGGGATGGCAAAGTTGTGTCCCTGGATGTATTATCCCGGCGTTGCCTCTGAGAAACAGTGTTCTTAGCTCTTCCTCCTCCAAAAGGCTCACCTGAATTGCCCCCCACCACACACACACCGCGTGCTTGCTTGTTCACCTGTGCTGTGTGCCAAAGATATTCAGGTGTGGAAAGGCTGCTGAAGGGTTGCACTGGATTTCCATGGGGTTGCAATAAGACTATAGCCACAGAACTGAGAGGCTGAGGGCAAGATGTGACTGGTGTCTTTAGTCTGGCTCGGGAGGGGCACTGTTCCTGGGCAGAGCTTTGCCTGGGTTCTCCCGTGGTCCCACATCCCAGGGTTGAGCTCGTGGTCTGCCTGGAAAAGAAGTTAATGAAAGTTTACTGAAGCCCAGGAAGATTTGAAGAGAAAAATTAGGAGTTCTGACCGCATGGTAACCTGTGAAGAAACGTCAGACCAGTCCAAGGCTAGCACTGGTGACACACAAAGGAGCTGAGGATGTGACCTTTTTGATGCCCCCAAAGACAGGCAAGAGGTACAGGGGCCAGAGGGGCCCATCAGACCACGGAGCTGGTCTACTGAGTTATGTGAACCTTGTTTGTTTGCTTCTGTATTTATTTACTCGAGAGTAGCTCAGGCTGACCTTGAACTAGCTATGCAGTAAGGATGGCCTTGACCTGGAATCCTCTTGCCACCCACCACCTTGTCTGAGCTGGCATTATAGACATATATCACCTTATCAGGTTCTTGGCTAGACCTGGTTGCAAGTTGATGGCAGTGGGCTCAAGTTTCATCCCCTCTTTAAATCAGGGAGTTACAGACAGCAGACGGGTATTTGTGATCTGAAACACATTAGGGACCCGAAAAATTTGCTAAGGATCCCAGCAGTCTGCCTGCAACAGTAAGCATTGGGCTTGGAAGTGACTATAAATGACTATAAATGAGACCCGCCCCCCCCCCCAGAGCTGTGCTCTCAGAATAGATGTGTTTGGACGAATTTCCAACATTTTACTTTACAAACAAGACTCTGGTCTTTTACATTTTCACCGAGAGAAGAACTTGGAGAACAAGGAGAAGAGACTACAAGTGTTTTGTTCTGAGAATTAAAGGTACTAGCTGGACAGGAGGGCATAGACGGCAAGGCTCTACAAGGGTCAGGGTCCTGGTGGGTCAAGGCCAGAAGGTGCTAGCAGTTCTAAACAGGCAAGTCAACTCTGCTCCACAGCATGCTCCTTCAGGGTTATTTACAAAGGAATTGCACAGAGTTTAGCTTATGCATATTGGGAGTTTTTCTCATCACAGCCCCTACTTTACAAATACCTTGAATTTCATGACTTTTTTTTTCCCCCCCAGCAGCCTTTGAGCACAACATTAATCGAGGGAATTTAGAAACACCTTTAATTAAGTGTTGATTAATCGTGGACCTCTAAAAACGGGGACCTTTTTGGGGAGGGCTTTTCAAAGTAAACCTTTAGCACTCGTCAAGGACTCTTAACATGGTCAGCACCACACTTTCCCAGCCAGGCACAGGAATCTTTCCAATGGCAAGTTTCTGCATCTCTTTCCCACTCGGAAGGGCCCTCGAGTACAGCTGAGGGGAGGAGACAAATTTGGAAAGCCAAGTGAGAGAAAAACAACCATCTCACTGTTAATGAAAGTCCTGGACAACTCTTTTAGTGTCTTCCCACATTTAATGTGACAGGAAATCATCAGGGGTGATGAAACTAAGACCAGATCAGCTGTTTTCTATTGTTTTCCTAAAGGGCTCCTCTTCCAAGACTCTCTGCCTTCCCTCCCTGGAGTATATACCTGCAACTAATGCCTTCCATCTTGCCAGGTTGTGTGTTACTCAATAGTGGGGGACCCCCCCCCTTACCAGAAAGAGAATATTTGACATACTTAAAGTAAAAGGGAATCTAGACATTTACGTTGGTTTTATTATTGAAAAAGATTATGGCAAGTAAAGTAATTAAAGGCGGAGAAGCTTTATTTTAAAGCCTCGTTGTAAGAAAGTCAGAGTGTAAGCCAAGCAAAGTGGCCTGTGCCTTTAATCATAGGACCCTATAGACGGCATAAGAAGATCGATAGTCTACATAGCCTGGTCTACATAGCAAGTTTTAGACCTGTGAGGCTTCACCCTAAGATCCTACACCCTAATTTTAAAAAAAGGAAAAAGGGAAAAGATAATAAAATCAGTCTTAATGTCTGTTTAGACTGATTGCAATGTCTCCCCCACTCTCAGTGAACCCCAGATCTCACACTTGGTAACTGGCTACTTTTTAAATGAAGTCTTTGATAGCTATATTGAGTAGGTCTTGAAACAACTTTTGACTATGGAATAAAGGCAAAGCGATGTACATGGTACATTTTTGATCCTGTAGTAATCCCATGCTCGGGATATCTTCCATATAAGGTATCTCTGGAGACCTGTGATTAGTCATACTTCCTACTGAACCAGAATTCCCATCTTACATTGAGTTAGGTCAGGAGGAAATTTGTTGGATTCATCAAACTACTGTGACTGCAGAGTGGCAGATCTCAGCATTTATGCTGGAGGTGGTTAAGAGTTTGAATGCTAGTGTTCCCATGTTGTAGAAGGTAAGTGTCCACAGGAGAAAGAAAGGGTTATATTCTAGTGTCAACCACTCTGCTCAGTCAGGGTATGCTGTGTACCTTAGGCAGGGCATCCATGGCATCAATTGCCTTTCTTCTGTATCTCTGGCTACTGAACCCAGGGCTGTGTTCATGCTGGGCACATATTCTGCCACTGAGCCACACCCAACCCCATTCTGTAGCTCCATTTGCTTTGGTGGAGAATGGTGTACTAAGCAAGACTCTTCTCTGTGCTGAAGTCATAAAACTGAACTACTCAAAATGAAACAATTGCAGGTAGCTGCTTTAGTCTTTTACTCTTCATTTGGCGTTAGATCTTCAATCAGTATTTAATGATATTTCTCACAATTTTGCAATCACATCACTTGAATGATTTATAGAATACTGTAAAATAAAACAAGATGTGTTATCTTTTAAGGCTATTTTAGCATTTATATTTCAAAAACAGATATTTGAAGTTATTCCTGAGAGTCTCCTTTTAAAGTGTTTGTTTAAATTCAAGTTGTCAATTCATTATTTTTTTTAGAAATAAAGTTTTTTGTTGTGTTTTTAAATGTATTGCAGTTATTTATGTATTGGGGGCAGGTAATGGTACATGTGTGGAGGTCAGAGGACAATTTGTGGGAATTGGTCTCTTCTTTTGCCATATGAGTTCCACGGTAGAACCTAGACTTGTATGTGGAGGTCAGAGAACAAAATGGAGGATTTAGCCCTTCCCTTCCACCATGTGCGTTCTGGAGATCTGGCAAGCCCAGATGTTCTGTTCTCCCTCACATTCAGCAGACCAGTTAGAAGGGAATAACTCAGTTATACAGAATGGGCACAGGACAGGCACAGGACAGAAGTGAGTGGACTCTTAACTCACTTTCTGAGGACTGTGTGGTTAGGAAGTGATTTCATGTCACCATGGACATCGTGCATGGGGGATGGAAATGATAAAATACATAGCAACCAGTGAAATTCGTGGTATATCTAAAAGTTGTGTCCTAAGGATTGCCCTAGGAAAGGAAGAACTCTCTAATTTGTGTTTTAACATGCTAACGATATATTAATAAAGCAAAACTGTGGTCATTTCAAAATAAGCAGCCAATTTAAATTTATTATTTAAAGAAATTCTTAGCTAATTAGTTATACGAGAATGGGTTTTCTTAATGAAATATACCTAGCAAACATGAGTTGGGGCTGGAGAGATAGCTCAGTGATTAAGAGTATATGCTGCTCTTGTTGAGGATCCAAATTTGGTTTCCAGCACTCACTTAAGCCAGCTCACAACTACCTTTAACTCCAGCTCCAAAGGATCTGATGATGTATTCTGGTCTCCAGGGGAATTTTCATTTAGGTGCACGTGCACTGATAAACACACACACATACATACATACACACACAAACACACACACACACACACACACACATACATACATACACACACAAACACACACACACACACACACACACATACACACACACACCACACTTAAATCCTAGTGTACTTGATTATTTCAGAGCTGAAATCCTTCTTCATGGTTATCACAGTATTTTTCTGAGGTTTCTTATGTTAAGTTGTAGATCTGAAAGAGGTAGAGATGATATGTACAGATATGTTTTTGTCAGGGATGAGCCTTGTTTTGTTTCAAACAGACTTGTTGATGACTGTCAGAGGCAAAGATACACCGTGTAGCACACAATTCAGTGACTTTCAGCAAATTTAGAGCACACAAGTGTCACCAGGGGCTGACCTTGGAGTATCTCCATAGCTTTCTAGTTGCTTCCTTTTCTTTCCTTCCCCCATTGTAGTCAACCAACACTGTCTTCTGTCTCTATATAGCTGCCTGTTAAGACACTACTTAGAATGTGTGTGTGTGTGTATATATATATATGTATATATGTATATATATATCTACATATCTATATACACATATACACTGTATATATACACATATAGACATATACACTATGTACTGCCTCTATTGATCTGGGTCTGATGGGTGTAACATTGACATGTTTATCCATGTTTTAGCATGGATCAATAGTCTGATTTTTTAAATAGCAGAATAGTATCCTATTGTATGCTAGATCACATTGTGTTGATCTACACACTAGCTGGTAGATGTGTTTGCATTTCTTAGTCCTTATCAGTGGTGGTGTTTTGACTATGTATGTAGAAGCTGATATGGACAAAGATGTAAATAGCAAAGACTTTCTGGATTCTATCTTTATTTGATGTTTAATTCTCTTGGAAACTGCAACTGTGTCCATATGTCCATATCACCTTCCATTTCCATGAACAACCCCGGGGGGGGGCAGCTAGTTTTTCTGCAATTTTAGCAACAACTTGGCATTGTTAGCTTGTTTATGTTAGCTCACAAGCTTATGGTTTAGATTTGCATTTCTTAGTGGCCCATGCTGTTGGGCATCTTTTCATATTCTTAACCATCATTGGTGCATCTTTGAACGCTCTCTGTCTCTCTGTTCAAATTCTTTATCTATTTTTTCATCATTTACCATCTTTTTGTAGTTACACAGTATCTTTATGCACTACAGATATGTCACTAATTGTTCTTTCATTTAAAAACATCCTCTCCCATTCTGTGGGTTTCATTTTTCTTCTGTTATCATATTGTTTGAGGCACAAAGGTTTTAAATATCAAACAAGTCCTGTTCTTCCATGGCTCATGTTTTGATATTGCAGCTAAGAAATCATTGCCCAACACTGTGAAATTTTCTTCTAAATCAAAAGTTCTCAATCTATGGGTTGTGACCCTTTTTAGAGCTGTATATCAGATATCCTACATATCCTACATATCAGATATGTGCAATATGATTAATAACAGATGCAAAATTCTGCTTATGAAGTAGCAATGAAGTAATTGTACGGTTGGGGTCATCTCAATATGAGAAACTGTGTTAAAGGGTCTGAGCATTAGGGAGGCGAGGACCACTGTCTTAATTGTTGTCATCCTTATGCTTGGGTCTGCAGCCCACTCTGTTAGTTTCTGTGCATGGCATAACTTAGGGGCTCCTTTCCACTTTTGTCATCCCAGCACCATTTGGTAAGGGGATTTCTGACCCTTGTCCTTCCCAGAGGCTATCCAGAAGTGAGGCTTATCATTTCTAGGATACCAGTTCTATTCAATTTATCTCATCTGCACATTTATTTATGTTAACAGCATTTTGCTTTGGTTAGTGCGGCTTTGAACTGTATCAAAACTGTATAATGTCAGTCCTTCAATGTCATTCTTGTGTGTGTGTGTGCCTGTGTGTGTGTGTGTGTGTGTATGTGTGTGTATGCATGTGCGCACACCATGCGTGCATGCAGTGTGTGGGGGTCTAGGTATTTTGCATTTCTTTAAGGATTTCTTTCCTTCCTTCCTTCCTTCCTTTCTATCTTTTTGGTCTGTTTTTGTTTGTTTGTTTAAGTGTTTCTCTGTGTAACTTTGGCTATTCTGAAACTTGCACTGTAGACCAGGCTGTCCTTCACCTCAGAGTGCCACCTGTCTCTGCCTCCTGAGTGCTGGGATTAAAGGTGTGTGCCACCACATCTGTATAGAAAGGCCAATTTCTTCAGAAAAGGAATCTGAGATTCAAAGGAGAATGTATTTGTAGAATATTTTCTCTGATTCATAATGAGAGGTCCACTTCCCACTTACTTGGGTATTTTACATCTTCTCTCATGATGTTTTATTTTTTTCAAGGCATGGTATCTTGTACTTTTGACAAATGTATTCCAAAGTGTTTTATCTTAAGTGGAACTCTATTAAGATTTTTTTATGCTAGTTTACAGGAAAATAAACCTATTTATAGTATTTGTTTACTTGGTGTGTACGTGTGTGTACGTGTGTGTGTTTGTTTGTTTGTGTGTGTGTGTGTGTGTGTGTGTGTCATGATATGTTTGCAAAGATTAAAGGAAATGTTGGTGGGTGTTAGTTCTTTCCTCTCACCATATGGGTTCTGGATACTGAACTCAGATTGCCAATCTTGGTGGCCCAAGTAATCCACTTTTGTATGTTCATCTTATTTCTTAGTCTTTTCGAACTCATGTTTTTTCTGTTTTGTTGTTACTCCTAATAGTTTGTGTGTGTATGTGTGTGTGTGTGTGTGTGTGTATCCTTCCTTCCCAATCCTCCATCCTTTTGTATATTTGCATCAACTTATTTCCTTGTGTAAGTGCCCTGGCTAGAAGCTTTAATATAATATCTCATACAAATAGTGGAGTAGGCATGCTTGTCTTATTTCCAATAATGGAGGAAAACATTTAGTCATTCTCATTTGAGTAGGAACTTAGTGGTCTGTTAAACATAGACACTCTTTGTTAAGCAACTTCTCATATGTCACTAGAATGTTGAGGCAGTTATCATAAATGTCAGGAAAAACGTGTCAAGTGCTTGTTCTTCATTTACTGAAATAACCATGTAGTCTATTTCTTATTCTCTGATGAATTAATGTGATCTTTTATAATTTCTAGGTCTTCAGTTTTGTTGGTGAAGCTTGTGAAAAGGTGACATTAAATGTGCCTTCCACACTAGAGGCAGACCAGATAATTGGAAGAGGTGAGGACATTCTGAACAGCGACTTTGAAACAGATGTGTGGTGTCCTTAGTCTGCCAGGAGCATGGTATATCATCTTTGCCCTCTGGAGCTAGTCTACATTGTCTTAGAAATGGTGACAATTCAGTATTATTTCAAATACACAATTTTTACCCTTATTTCTGTTGGACTTAGTGGTTAATTTTAGTGTAAGTTTTCCAAGCCACATTTTTTGTAGTCATTAATCTTTTAACAGTTTAAAAATCTCACACTCTTAGCACTCTGGGGCCTAAGAATTGCATAAGTATAGATGGATATTGAAGAGAAACACCACAGTCTTCTTTTATTTTAATCTTAGATTTTATTTATTTATTTTGTATTTGTGTGTTTGTGCACATGCTATGTATGTGTGGGTGTGTGCATGCCCCCCCCCGTGTGTGTGTGTGTGTGTGTGTGTGTGTGTGTGTGAGAGAGAGAGAGAGAGAGAGAGAGAGAGAGAGAGAGAGAGAACCACTTGTGGGGTTTTATTCTTTCCTTTTATGCTGTCCACACCAGGGATAAATTCAGGGTGTCAGGCTTGGCAGCAAACACCTTTATCCACTAAGCTATCTTGATACCCAGGAAGCAGTATTCTGATCAGTGTTGCACCTTTAATGCGAAACATAACAAAGTGTATCATTCTCCTCTGGACTGCACATAGTCAGCCATTTTGAAATGGAGACCCAAGAAATGGAATGAACTTCAGTTTTTCCCAGCAGCTGGGCAGTTCTGCCCAGGTGTTTTGTTTTGTTTGTTTGTTTGTTTGTTGTTTGTTTTGTTTTCTTATTTGTTTTTAGAGTTTAGAAATGAGAGGGAACTGCTATGAGTTTTTTTTTTTTTTTTTTTTTTTTTTTTTTTTTTTTTTAAGAGAGATATATACCAGGCAGTGGGGGCACTTTAATTCCAGCACTCGGGAGTCAGAGGCAGGTGTATCTTTGTGAGTTCTAGGCCAGCCTGTGCTACAGAGTGAGTGCCAGGATAAGCTCCAAAGATACACAGAGAAACCCTGTCTTGAAAAACCAGAGAGAGAGAGAGAGAGAGAGAAAGAGAGAGAGAGAAAGAGAGAGAGACTTGTTGAAGAAATATGAAAATGCCCTTCAACAAGATGTTCAATTTCTGCCTAAACTATCTCAGTTGATTTCATCAAATTAGTATCACCTTTCCTACTGTGGGAAAGAAGAAAGAGGCAAAGAGAGATAGGTTGTTCCTTTGGGAGAATAAACCAGAAGGAATCATTCATCTGAAAACATAAAGTTGAGAGATCTGTATTGTTACAATGTTCACTGCCTTTTGGTGAAATATCCATTGTTTCATTAAATCCACCCACGACAGATTTAGGTAAAAGCAGAGATACACAGGAAGCAAAGGGGCCTTTAGGTGAGGTAATTGGGCATCATCAATTTGGTTTCTGCAACAGCACATGAAGAATGGGATGGGAAAAGTTGTGTTTTGATACTCCTACCTTTTACTAGGAGGCAAAAGTCTCACAGAGGGAAGATGCCATGTGGTAGTCCCATAGAGGGCCATGGAAAGCTGTGTCTGTGGGGTTAGAGGGGTTGGAATGTTAAAAAAAAAAATGTGATGAAAAGACGTCAGGAACAGGACCTCTGTCCCTGGTGCTTCTGTGTGTATCTTCTGACTACATGCAGGTGCATCTGAAGACACTCAGTGTGTTGTTGAGGGAAATTTCACTGTGTTTATTCAGGTGTGCCTGAGGGTGTGTGGCTCACCTTGTCATGAGACTCATGTGTGTACCTCTTTACTGGAAGATCATTTTCATAAGCATGTCAACATGTAAAACATCATGTTCAATAGAAATATACAGTCAAGGACCATCGTTCTTAATTAAAATGAAATTACTATTTTTAAGAATGAAAAGACCATTAAGGCATGTTAGAAGTACAATGTGTTTGGTTTCCATGATCATGTGCAGTATTTTAACATATATGTTTCCTTTACACATGCATCTCCACCTTACAACTGGAAAATTTCTTCGGGCAGTTAATTTGAAAGAGTGTCTCAGCTCTGCCGATGGCATCAGGCCAAGCGATCCTGATTTCAGAGTTCTAGATGATGGGTCAGTCTATCCAGCCCGAGCTCTTGTTCTGTCTGGCAAGAAAAGATTGTTTACCATTCACCTTTCTGACTCAAAGACACAGACACAGAGAGAGGTCCCTGTAATCCTGGAACACCAGAAGAAGGTATACAAAGCACACTGAACATTCTCAAGCATGTTTTTTTTTTTTTCTCAGTAAAAGTCTTTCCTTGAGAATGGCAAAGAGGACCAGTGGAGAAATAACATCTTTTCTCTTCCCTCCTGTCTCTTCTTGACATCCCTCCCCTCCTCATTCTTTTCCCTTCCCCTTCTTCTGTCCTGTCTTGATCCTATTATTTTTTCCCTTCCCCCTCCATTTTCTTTCTTTTTCTTTTGTTTCTAAATCTTCCTCAACACCAGTTAAATGCAGGCTTTGGGTTTTCTGGTGTTAAATGTAATGATATTCCCCTTCCGTGAAACCTTTGTCTAGCTTTGATTTCTACCAAATGTCAGCTGTGTTTTAGTATCAGTGGAGACCTCTTTTATCACAGCCTTTAGAATTTCTTATAAGTGCCAACACTTAATCATGAGAAATAGCATTGTGAATGTAGTCACAAAATGATAGGTTTCCATTGGCCTACACCCAGTCTATGCTAACGAACTAGTGGTAAGGCTAATTAATTGACTGCTTAGTATTTTACTGAATACTTAATAATTATTAGTTGTTAATAATGACCATGAAACCAAGCATCTCCCTTCTCTACATGAGATAAAATTATCACTTCTAAAGCATCTGGAAGATCATTTTGCAGGGATAGAAATGTTCTAGAATGTTCTGTAATTTCCAGTGTCTGGTGCAGTGAACCCATGTTAATGGTACAACTAGTGCAACAAAAGAATAGAGTTTTCCATTTAAATAATTTTAGATAACATGGATCATCACATGCCTACTGGTGGCCAGTGGCTACTGTATAGGATAGTGTGTAGATGGAGGAATGAGGGACATGCATTTCCTTTCCATGGTTCACCTGGATGTGATGCTCCTGATACTTAGTTTTACTGTTAAATTCAGGTACTGAAGAAAAGACACACTAAGAATACTGTCCTCAGGAGAGCCAAGAGAAGATGGGCACCCATTCCTTGTTCAATGCAGGAGAATTCCTTGGGTCCCTTCCCATTGTTTCTTCAACAGGTAGGTATTCTTTCCTTCTGATTGTGATCCTGCCAGGAGGATAGTCTGTTTGACTCAGATTTAGCAAATAGTTAAGCATTAAAAAAATATGCAGATATGACTAAAGTTGCTCATGAAATACAGTACAAATGAATAAAATAAGGAAGTGACTGATGTACTAATGGTGTAAGGCAACACCATAGCCTTTATGTGCTTTTAATCATTTATTCATTTACTTAGGAGATGGCTACTGGGTATCTATATGTATTACATGGCATTGTAGATACTGCTATACGCATTGGAGATAGAAAGAAATTGAGTCCTTGTCCCCAGTATTGCGACATTTCACTGAAATTCCAGAAATCACCAGCTTAAGCAAGGGAGATGCTCATTCCTCCTCTCCCATGAAAGCATCCTCCAGTGAAGCAGTTCTAGAGTGAAAAGACAGCACCAAGAGATAAAGGTTCCTGGTTCTTTTTCTTTTTGGAAGGGGTAAAAGTGAGATGAGGTCTCAATATGTATCCCAGGCTGGGCTCAATCTTATGATCCTCCTGCCTCAGGCCCACATATGCTGGGACTACAGATATAACTTGGCCACCTTTGAATGGTCAAAATGGCCTATCGCTGTGTTCAAAATGAGACTGCATGCTTCACCTTCTAGAGTCCAAATCCTTACAGATCTTGTTTTGTTTATGCAATCTATTATGTCATAAGTATTAGTACTATTATTTATATTAGTACATGTTATTATATTTTATTGTTCATATTATTTTTGTGTAATCCATTGACTTGCCCTCATGTAGCCATACATACCTGCAATTTAGATGGGACTTCTCAGCATCCTTGGGCTCAGGTATAAAGAAAATGGCAGGAAAGAGTCTGAAAAATAGCTCAGTGGTAAAGGTGCTTGCCACCAAGCCTGACACCTGCCTGAGTCATATCCCTGGAACCCATATGGTGAAAGGAGAGACATCATTCCTGAATGTTATCCTCTGACTTCCATATGTGTTCCGTGAACTTGGCCCTTACCAACTATAAGTTATATTATTCTTTTGTGCTGAAATATTGTTAAGAGATACAAAATACTTATAGATGTGTATAATACAAGTTACTATTTAAATGTAATTTTAAGTGCTTACTTCTGTGTATTTTTCTCCCAGGTTCAGTCCGATGCAGCTCAGAACTACACTGTCTTATACTCAATAAGTGGGCGGGGAGTTGACCAAGAACCACTGAATTTGTTTTTCATAGATAAAGATACTGGGAATCTGTATTGCACTCGCCCTGTGGACCGTGAGGAATATGATGTTTTTAATGTAGGTATTTTATTGATAAACACAGTTCTTTATTGATGAACTATTTGTCTTTTGAGGTCTCGCTTGCTCTTTTCTTCTTGCTTTCTCTCCTTAGAGGGTGTTGTAAAAAAGGACAATGGAATGCACTGTATGTTGGAATGCTTGCTCAACCCTTTATCTCAGGTCTGGTCGGGCAATCCTGTAATGAAGCAAAGAAGTTTAATTGTATTTGGACATAAAACCCAGTACAGTTGTAGGAGGCTTAGCTTGTCAGACATCATCTCCGGTTGCTAGAACATTTTCAGTTCTCCAGACAGATTCACAGTTGGTGTTCCTCCACTGCTCTGGCTTTCTTCTTCATCTTTCTTCTACATATGTTACTCTCTGATAACCAGATAAAGGAATATGGGAAACAAGGTCTAAATAGAGGCTAATAGCTCAGTTTTCTGCTACAGCTAAGTGGATAAGTGTACACTCAGTGGGGGACTGACTTAGACATTTCCATCATAGCACAGGCTGTGCTCTGTTGTCATGGACCAAGTTCAGCAAGAAATATTCCTCATTGGGAAAATAAGATTGTTTCTAGAAGACGAGAGAGGTGCTGAGAAACCAACCTGACTGATATCCTCATGTGGCACTCTTTGCCTTGGGCTATAAAAACGTTCAACTTGATGTAATTATACACTGATCAGAACTACATTCTAATGTTACAATTCCTTTGGTTAATGATCCGTGATGGAATTAGTAAATGTGTTGTATAATAAGAACTGTTTAAATAGACAGTCTAAGACTCCAGGAACAACAAAATTGAAAGATTGGCTTTACAGATATCATAAAAGAATTTTTCTAATGACCATGAGTTGACCATTCTCTCAATGAAACTTACTGATAACAGAGAGATTAAAGTTGAGTTCCAAGTACTGAGTTCCAAGTACACCCAATGCCTCACAATAATGCATATGGAATGTCATCTCCAAATTCTCTCCATTCTCACCCACTCTTTATCTCAAGTGGAGCTGTTTCCTCCCTACAATGAAGACCCGTTGCTTTAATTATCTCAGTGTGGAGCACTGATGAGGTAGCTTACTCCTGAAAGGACTTGCAGGGAAGGGTACAGGGCATCTCATCTTCCCTGTACTGTGATGCTGACCAGATACTGACGTTGTCCTTCTTTCTCCCACAGCTGATTGCCTATGCATCCACAGCAGATGGCTATTCAGCCGATTTACCTCTCCCACTGCCCATAAAAGTAGAGGATGAAAATGACAATTATCCTCTTTTTACAGAAGCAATTTATAATTTTGAAGTTCCAGAAAGCAGTAGACTTGGTAAGGCTGTTTCTATGTCAAACATGTTTGTGCATACATCCATTTGTGTGTGCATTTGTGTATGTATATGTGTATGTATATATGTGTGTGCATGTGAAGACTTGAGTACAGACTCCCCAAGTTACAAGTTACCTTGTTTTTTGAGACAGTGTTTTTCTCAGTGGCCTGGAGAATGTCAAGTAGGATGGGCAGGCTGGCCATTGAGCTCTGGAGATCCACCTGTCTCCAACTGTCCTGCTGTGGGATTCTGAGTCCACCATCATTGCCAGCTTGTTTTTAAATGTGAATTCTGGGGATCAGACTCAGGTCCTCGTGCTTGCAAGCTAGCACTTTTTCAATGGACGTCTCTCCCCATTACAGTTTTTTTTTTTTTTTTGTATTCTTGGCCAGTCGGTCATGAGCTAACACAGATCTGGGATTTACTTATCAGAAAATATTAGTCAAATCCCATCAAGTCTAATCAACATGCCTCTTACCAGGTACTACAGGAATTTCCAATATGGTCAGTGTGACACTAATTATTAGTGAGAGGATGCAGCCATTAGTCAGACTTTGTACACTCTTTTACTGTATGTATATGTGCATTTTACTTTATCTTCTTATTGTGTGTTTTTAATCATATCCCCCTTTTTTCAAGAAGACCCACAGGATAGAATGAACAGTAAAAATAAATATAGTATAGACATTTCAGTGGGGCTGTGGGAAAGTATTAAATGATAGAGACGGAGGATACAGTTTTTAAATTCTTTTTAAATGTCTGTTTTCTTGAACTACTTTATGACACATAATTTAGAATAAGCACTGGAATAATTGTAGGACGCCTAGATCACATGGGTTCCATTCTAAGCATCCCACTTCAGTATGGAAAACAAATTGCTTTATTTCTGTGGCTTTGCCGTATTTTGTTTCTGAGGCTTGCATTATGAAGTGTATATATAACCATATGGTGAGACTTGGGACTCTGATGTAAAAGACGGCTAATATTTTTTCTGCTACAATTTCTGGTCATTGCTTCTGTCCTTACTGTAATATATCTGTATTATATTCTTTTACTGTGACAATTTGATTATCTAGTGTTAGCATCCTCTTTGCACACATGTGAAATTAAATTAAGATGGACAGTTTGGAGTTCAGGAAACATACTTTCTCATATATGTTCTATTTTAAAGTCATGGCAGGCTTTAAGTTCTGTCACCTGTAAACATACATGTACACATCATGTCACAGAAACATGATATACACGTGTGTGTGTGTTATGATGCATGCACACACACACATATAAATATAGATGTATATTTCTCAGCTTCATGATCCTATGGCCCCATTGTATTTTTCTGGCTTCTAAGAGGGATAATTGGATTCAGTTTTCCCTTGAGATTAAGGACAAATTCTTAGGCTTCCATTAACCTGGGTTATTTGAAGCTCACCTGCCAATAGGTTCTGATTTATTAATGTTGTGAAGCTCTTGAGGAAAAATAAATAAATAAATCAAGTCAGAGCAGACAAAGCAAGGAAGTGAGAAAGAAAGAGACAAAGAGGAATGTCTTCAAATGAGCAGGACATGAAAAGGTGGGCTAAGAAAGGTCAACCTGAGGGCTTATGATATGGCTCAGCAGGTAAAGGAGCTTGCTGCCAAGCCTGACAACTGGAGTTGATTCCTGGGTCCCATTTGATAGAAGAGAACTGATTACTGTAAATTGTCCTCTAGTCTCTACATATGTGCTTTGGCATATCCCCAATAAATTAATGAATGAAATTAAAAATCAATTTGATCATTTACATAAATATACTGAGTCCTAACTGAGCTATTAAGTCTAGCAAAAGAATAAAGTTTATGCCTCTAGTTGGCTTATTATTGCAGTATGTTGGAATTCCTGTTGAAGTTACTTTAGCCTTTTGAAACAGTCCTTACCATACAGCCTAGGTTGATGTAAAATTCTCAATCTGCCTGCCTCAGCCTCTTTAGTGCTGGTAATACCAGGGTAACACCCATGCCCTGCTCTGAATCTACTACTGACTGACATTTAGATTTTGGTAATTTACTATGAACATTTTAATCTGACTCTCAATGCCAGAAAGTTTGGATCCTCCATTAGAAGTTTTCTTCCTATATTCTCTTTAACATTGCGATCCATTTGGGTAGATTCGCATTTTAAATTAGGTTGCCACTGTCACTCTGACAAGTTGGAAAGTGCTGCGCTGGAAGTTAGGATTTGCTTTTTAACACACAGGTACTGTAGTTGGAGTGGTTTGTGCCACGGATAAAGATGAACCTGACACGATGCACACACGCCTCAAGTATAGCATCTTGGAGCAGAACCCACGGTCACCTGGGCTCTTTTCTGTGCACCCTGACACCGGCGTCATCACGACTGTCTCTCATTACCTGGACAGAGAGGTAGTGTCCCTACTACAGAAAGTCATTCCACTGTGGTTTTAACCCTTTCCTGCTTACTATAACTTGCTATGCTATTTTGTATTTTATTTGAAGGAAAAGAATATATGAATTCCTATCTTTAAAACATTATTTCTATTTCCATATGTAAGAGAAACGTTAAGAAATAGAAACAGAGTTTGATTGGTGTTTAAAAGGTTTCTTAGGAAAACTAGTGCATATTCTATTTCCTTTAAAATGTGAGGCTAGTTGGTTCCAGAGCAGTAAGGCTTCGGTTGTCATGCAGGACAATAAGGTTTAACTCTTTTTGATGAGTATAGTTCTTATTCTGATCCCTATTCAGTTACTCTAGCAGTGTGCAGTTCTTAAAAAGAAAACTACTAGTTGGGATAAAATAAAATTTGCTTGTAGTAGTGTATGGTCATATGTGTGGTAATTGAATTCAACTTCTGTATGTGAATATTACCTGGTGTTTAAAATTATTTGCTTGATTGATTAGGAAGGTATAATAAATATCCAATCTATATAGGAAAAATGTGGTAGAAAAAATTTATTTGCTTGCCAAGTCAAATTATTTCAAAAAGTTTTTGAATCTTTGTCATTATTTCTCTGATTGGTCAGGCTGTTTAACTCAGAGTCAAGCACTATTACCTGAAGATGAATCAATCACATGTACAAAGTAACTTTGTTGGGCGCTTCCAGGGCCCAACAATGCACTTAGAATGATTACTATGATGAGGAAAAAATAGTATGAAAAGAATCAGTGGAGTGCTGGGTGTTGGTGGGTGGCACATGTCTTTCATCCCAGCACTTGGAAGGCAGATTTCTGTGAGTTCGACACCAGCCTGGTCTACAGAGTTCCAGGACAGACTCTAAAGCTACAGAGAAATCTTGTCTTGAAAAAAAAAAAAGTAAATAAGTAAATAAATAAATAAATATCAATGGAATGTGATTCCAAAGAAAAGAGGAAAGAATGTGGGAATCTATAGAAAGGACATAAACTAGTACAAACGTTTTTGTTACTACCATCTAAATATTTTGTAACATTGGAGCATTTAGGAGTACTATATAAAGCATGTGTTGTTTGATTTCCTACTCTTGCAGAAAAAAACCTGATAAAAGCAATTTAAGGAGGGGTTTGGTCCAAGGGTGGAGTCCATCTGGGCAAGAAGTCATGGTGGCAGGTCACCTTGAGGCAGCTGGCCACAAGTGCACTTGCAGCAGGCTGAGAGATCGGAACTCTGCTGCTCAGCTGGCTTCTCCTTCTATGCAACCCAGGCCCCAGCCTGTGGAGATGTGCTGCCCACATTTAGGTTGTCTTCCCATCTCAGTTCACCCAAGCTAGGAGCTCCCTCACAGGCAGACATACCTGGATGTTTGTTTCCATGGTGTTTCTAAATTTCATCAGGTTGATGATGGGGATTAATCATCACAGCAACAAATGGCAAAGTTGTAAGATAAAATATGGGTATTTTTATGCATTTCTCATATGTGAAATGGGTATGTTAGTTAATTGAAGACAGGGCTTCCCCCATCTAACAGATTAAAATTGATGAGGTTAAGCAATATGAAATAAAGTTATAAGACTTCATTATTATACTTTTTAAAGATCCAAACATGATCTAGTCACAGGATGCAAACAAAAATGTAATGGGATTTTGTGTGGACAGGCATTTTGTGCAGAGCAATATAGGAAGACATGGGTGAGCAAAGGATGAGCACATTGTGGAAGTTAGGTGAAACGCACAGGTTACTAGTGTCTTGAGGACTCTGCGAGAACGCTAACTTATAGTGAGAAAGGGAGAGCACATAGAGGACTAGAAGACTGAAGGATGAGAGGAAGACTCCAGAAAGCAACCAATAGAAGGGATGGCTGGAGAAGAGCAAAACAAAAGAAAAGGCAGCAACAATGACTGATAAATCTCTTCATGCCCTGGTCACTATGCCATGTTCTGAGGTCATCTGCAACCTCCCAATGGCCAAATCTTCTCATCTCTTTGCTTGGCACACATTAAAGCCTTTTACCTTGGATTTATGGTTGCCATCTTGCTTCTTTATCGTTTGCTTATTAATACTATTTGCTTAGTTGTCTTCCTTTCCCTGTGCTTGAGTAGGCTTGTTACTCCTCATGTCTCATCTCCTCTGATCATACCCTCTTCTGCATGATTCTAGCTACCTGTCTGTAAGGGTGCCTACGCATCAGTACCTCCTGCCATGAGGGATGGACCACACAGTTAGGTGCTGCAGGTTCTTGTCTATCAGAACTCATTAGGCAAATAAAATTCTGAATGTGCCAAGCCCCCTTCATGCTCACAGCCCTTCTCATCCTCCTCTGTAATGTTGCTACCTTTAGAGAGCTGTCTTACTATGGACTTCCTATGATGGCTATTGGTGCCCTTGTCTACTTACCTATATAATTTAGTCTGACATATCATATTCAACCAACTCTCTGTCTCATAAGTGGATAATTGATTATCGAATCTTACTGTATGCTAACTTCTAAGTATATTTCATCTCCATTTGGCTTTTGTTTCTACTGCCTGAGGTTTGGACCACCTGTCTAGTGTAGGAGCTCTCTACCTGTTTTCTGTCAGATAATGTCTAAATTCTCAGTCTGTCTTTTTGTAAAGTGCTACCTTTTCAGAATTACCTTTACCTATGAAATTTTAAGAGTATGCCCAAACATAATCAAATAAAAACAAGCAAAAGAATGTGCGGTACTGTTTTCATTACAAATCTAAACAAGTGTCTGAGTCAACTAAATATTTGTTTTTATTTTAGGTTGTAGACAAGTACACATTGATAATGAAAGTCCAAGACATGAATGGCCAATTTTTTGGACTGATCAGTACATCAACTTGTATCATAACAGTGCAAGATTCCAATGACAATGCGCCCACATTCAGACAAAATGCAGTAAGTTTAGAAAACACAAATCTATCTTTATTCTAATATTTCTGTTTACTAATCTGGACTTGATAAAGTTTTTTGCATTCTTTGAGGCATGTGTTCACTTATGAATAAAATTTCAGTTTAAATATATAGTATACATGTCTACACATGGCCTATTTCCTGATGTTATTTATGTTATCTGCCTCTTGTTGAAGGGCAATAACATCAGTCTACATTTGTAGGAAATAGTTGTTGTCTCAGAGTTTCATGAAACAGTACTCTCTGTGACCATTCTTTTTGGTAATCTATGTAAACAGCATGAAGACAAGTTCTTTTGGAAATTAGGAAACATTTTACTTTGGGAAAGTTTTCTATGGTAAGCAAAATTTTTAATGACTTTCTTTTCTTCCAGTATGAAACTTCTGTGGAGGAAAACACATATAACATTGAAATCTTGCGCATACCTGTAGATGATAAGGACTTGATTAAGAGTACCAACTGGAAGGCAAATTTTACCATCTTAAAAGGGAATGAAAATGGGTGCTTCAAAATCACAACAGACCCAGTTACTAATGAGGGCGTTCTATGTGTTGTGAAGGTAAGCAGATAATGAAGAAGAACTTTATGTCAGTTAGTGCTTTTATCAGCTAGACAGTTACTGATCCTATACTAGCCAAGTAGAAACAGAACCGGTTAATCCGATGGTTCCCATATGACTCCTCTCTTCCTTCTTTCCTGTGTATGCCACAATACGGTTAATTATAAAGATCTCTGCATATCCAGTGGTACCTCCTCCCACATTTAGAGAACCTTATTTCTTAAATTCTTAGTATAACTCTAAGTCATTTTCTTTACAATTCGCATCCTTGGGTCTGGGTCTATGTCTAGAAGAGACACACATTTTTCTTTTCTTTCTTTTTTCTTTCTTTCTTTTCTTTCTTTCTTCCTTTCTTTTCTTTTCTTTTCTTTCTTTTTTTTTTTTTTTTTGAAAAAAGCTTCTGTGTCCATTTGGGTATTCCCAATGTAACTTAGAAGCCCCTTAATCTTCTCATTCTTTTTAGGATACATGCCTGATTGAATTTTACTCCTAATATGCAATAGCTATGGTGAATAGAGTTTTACATAAGACAGCATTGAGTGGACATATTTTTGTTGTGTTTATTGTTATTTGATTGTACTCTATATTCTTGGTCTCAAGTTATAAAGGCAGAATGGTCTTTGCTTGACATTAACATTTGCATTTGTATTTCTAGCCTCAAATGAAAAGGTAATAGTGTCCTGTGAGCAGGTATTATGTCTATTCACTGAGTGAGAGCCACTTACCTATTGATGAGAATAGAATACAATCGTGCTGGTTTTAGTTGTTTTCCTACATAAGAGCTCTAAGGGGTTGTATGTCAAGGCCTGGAAAATCTGTCCAAATGGGAATAGTCAGACATGCAATCTCAGTATCAAACATCTATTTCAGCATGTCCCTGCTTTGTCTCTTTGCTGAATTTCAGATATATTGAGTACAAAATTTTATCCCCAGCAAACCTTGAGACATATGTATTTCCATTATTTATAACATGACAATTTAAATTATACTTATGATTATTATGCTAATTTGTAGAGTTTTAAATTGAACCTAAGACTTGTGAAGCGAAGCTATGCCCTTAGGTACCTTTTAACCTCGAGACTTCTACTTTCATAAATTAAACACACTAAATACAGCATTTGGGTTTGCCTCTGCTAGGGTGACCGTGTCTCCAAAGAGTAGTCTTTCTTACCAACTGAAGAAATTGGGATTTGTTTGTTTTATTTTGGTTAGTTTGCTTGTTTGTTTTCTAAAGAGAAAGAAAGGACATGAAGTTGGTCAGGTGGGGAGGTTGGGAGGATCTGGGATGAATTGGGATATGGGAAATGGTGACCATGGAGACCATAACATAGTGTATGAAAAAAACTATTACCCATATACGTATGTATTATGTACGTATGTATGTACGTACGTATGTATGTATGTATCCCTACCCAAAAGGGAAAAAAAGGAATGAGGTAGTGAGTTAATTATGCTAGAATGACTCATTTCCAATAGTCTTGTTCTTCCCTGTTAGTGATCATATATTAGATACATACTTCCATCCTTCCTTTATACCTGGAAGGGCTGAATAATTAGTAGATTGAATCAAGGATAACTTGGGTATATCTCTTAGTTGTCTAAAGTTTGCCAATTTGTTTTGATCCATATAACTTTGTGTGAAAAAATTTCAAATCTTGGCTATTTTTTACATGGAAAGTCCTGACTTCTACCTCCACAGTTTTCTAAAGCATTTGTTAACACTTTTATGCACATGTGGGATGTTTTAGAATAATTTTTAATGTAATGAAACAAATGCATGACTTAGTGTGGAGAGAACTTGCATTCCTTCTGTCACTGAGTTTGAGCCTAGAGAGCTGGCAGGAAGATACTGTGAGGCTCTAGGAAGTCACCCTGGGTCATGCAGCTGCATTCAGCCAGAACTGCAATGGTTACCTGCGTGTCCTTCCTTATTGCCCAAAGTTGCCCTTGTCTGCATATGGCTGCCCCAGCATATGATTTGCATAATAGTCTTTGGTAGCATCAAACAAATGGCTCTTCATGCTTCTTTTTTCTTGCTTCCTGAGACATTATAAAAATTGTTTTCATATACATGCTATAGGTTCTAAGATTCATCAATGTTTTTGACTTTTAGAGGATGTATAGATATTGTTTCTCAAATCTATTGACATCTGTATGTGAGTATAGTATAAAACAATTTTATTTATACAATTAAAATTATATAAATATAATACATCTCATGTATGTGGTGCCTTGGAGGCTAGAAAAGGCTGCCTGGAACTAGAATTATAGGCAGTTATCTGTGATGTGGTCAAGGATGCTAGGAACAAAATTCTAATCCTGTGGACAGCAGCAAACACTCTTAACTGCAAAGCCATCACTCTGTTTCCTCATGTATATGTTTTTATTTTGTTTAAATTAGTAATTAGGCAAGTGACTTTTTTTTTTTTTTTTGATCAGTAGAAAGACAGTCAGAGAAAAGTCCTGTGATTTTCTTCATAGTAGAATGGAAAATAGTGTTTTATGGATTTTGCTAGCCTTTTCTGTCTAAAAATCACTTGTAACTAGGGCATTAATTAAAGCATTTCTGGAGGCTAGTGAACCAAATTAATTGATTTAGTGATGTGGAGAAAGTAAAATGTGCCCATTAAGGAAATGGTCTGAGGCCAAGCCACCTGGCTTCTAAGTCTTGCCCAAACAAAATCCTTTGACTTTAGGAAGACCAGTTTCTATTCCTATTATCCAGACTGCTGCTTTGTAAATGGGGGCAGCAATGGGAATTCCTGCTGCACACAGGCCTGAGGATTCAGTGAATTTACACTCACTGCTTAAGGCAGTGTTGTATGTGATCAGTGATCATCAAGGAGCTCACCATTTGACAGTCGTCTGCATCAACAGAAATGCATGTGGTAGATGATAGACAGTGCCAAAACATTATTATTAAATTGTCACAAATATAAACTTTATATTATCACCAGGTAGTGCCACATCATTCAGTAAGGAACCTTCAAAAACTGAAGTGGATTCCTAAGAAATGAGATCCTGGGTAGTTTTTGTTCTGACAAAAGACAGACTAGAGATGGCTAAATTAGATATTGGAGGCTGAGTAGGGACACACACCAGTAATCCCAGCACTTGCAAGGTTGAGAAGGAAGAATCACCACAGGTTTAAGCCAACTGGCTTGGATAACACAGTAAGTTTCAAGGCTGGCCTAAGCTGTAGAGTAAGACTCTGTTTTAATAACACAGAGATGAAAATAAACAACAGAAAAAAAAACAACCAGCTTCCTGAAACACCACAAAAAGAAAATAGACATGCAGAGTATCTATCAGACAGAAAGAAAATAAAATATTTGCACCTTTTGGATTTTACAAGTTACCATGCAATTTTACAAGGTTTGTCAAATACCAATCTCAGCCTGTTAGACATTGACATAACTCTGCAATACTTCCAGTTTGAGAATAATTTTTCTTAAAATAATGGAAAAATAGTTGAGAGATTTCTTTCCCATGGTTTTGTAGATACATCTGTGGCGGTTTTGGAGGCTACTCTTGGGTAAAGGCCAGTTAGCATAGGGGCACAGAAGAGAAGTCACTGCTAACAAAACGTGAACATGGATTTATTAAGCAGGCCTGGCCACACTAATAAAAATGCCCATCTACTTAAAATACCAAATGTACTACACACTGAGCTGACATGCATATACTCTATTTTAAAGCCACTGGATTATGAAGAAAACCGGCAAGTGACCCTAGAGATCGGAGTGAACAATGAAGCTCCACTCATCAGAGATGTTGCAAGCCGAGTGCCCACCATGAACCGGGCTGTGGTCACAGTCCATGTGAGGGATCAGGATGAGGGGCCAGAATGCAAACCCCCTGAGCAATATGTGCGGATCAAAGAAAACTCAGCTGTGGGGTCCAAGATCAATGGCTATAAGGCCTACGATCCCGAAACCAGGAATAGCAATGGCTTAAGGTACACAAATCTCTGCAAGCATGTGCCCACGCCATTGCCATAATTGAAACAGTGAACGTATATTCAGAGTTGTTCTGATGACAAAGACTTATACAATTTCACTTTATTAATAGGTATAAAAAACTGCAGGATCCTAAAGAATGGGTCAGCATTGAAGAAGTCTCAGGGCTGCTTACCATATCAAAAGCCCTAGACAGAGAAACCATGGCTCCGAGAAATGACTTATATAATATCACAGTCATGGCAATAGACCAAGGTAACAAAGTTTTAATTTAGTATTATTCTTGTGCAGAAATAATCTGTGATAATTATACCTTGAAATTCTTGAAAATTGCCCTGTAGACTAATATCTCTCTTGTCCTACAATATGACTTTGGTGAGAAGGTACCAGTTATTTCTTGTTGTGTTAGTTTAATTTGTTTTCTGATAAGAGGGTATTAGGAAGTCAACGTTGCTTTGAAATTCACTGTGCAACCAAGGATGACCTTTATTATTCCTGATCTTCCTGCCTCAGCATACTGAATACTGTGATTACAGGCTTGCACTCCACACTCAGAAAGATGCTTTTGTAGCCCAAGATGTCCTCAAGACCACTATGTAACTGAAGCTGGTCTTAAAGTTGTGGCAATTCTCTTGCCTTAGCCTTCCCTGCTCTGCATTTATAGGTATAAGCCATCAAGCTCAGCCAATAACACATCTTGTATTTATCTTCATGTTCCATCTGCAGGAACTTAGTTCTTGCACAGTTTTGTGGTAAAGGACAATGATAAAACCTAAACATAAGACTATGCAACGGTCTCCTCAGACTCCTCCAGGTTTCTTTGTGTCAATTTACCTGGAGGTTTTTTACTCATTTAGGTGATTATTAAATGCTTCTAAACATGAATTCTGGTTTTAAAGTAAATTTCCTCTACCCGTGGATTTAATTTAAAGAACAATAATTTCAATGTGTAGACATTACCTTGTACTCATTGAATTAGAATTTTTGGTTGAGGGTTCTTGATGTAATATATTAAAGCCTCCCTATGGGTTTGAATGCATCTTGGGATTAGAATAATATTTCTATAACCATTCATCATAGCTCATTAACATACATGAGCCCAAGGAAAGAGAATTTGCAGTTCGGCATTTGTTTCTATTATTTATAATGACTCAGGCAAAATGTTTGTTGAAACTTGCATCTGATATTATTAGCAGCAGGAACCATTTAGATAATCTGTAGCTTTTATTCATCCATATTCTTATTTGCTACTTGTCTAATAACCAAAGATCATGTTTTCAGAAAATACAGATTCTAGTTGTACCATTCATGGGTATATACCTACAGGACTCTAAGTCAATATACCACAAAGCAACCCATTCATCCATGTTCATTGCTGTATGACAGCTGGGAAACAGAACCAGTTTAGATGGTCATCAAGGAAAAATAGATAAAGAAAGCATGGTACATACATACAGTTGGATTTCATGTCTATGTAAAGCAAAATGAAATAGTGACCTTTGCATGAAATTTACATAATTGGAAATCGTTAACTTAAGAAAAACAAACTAGACTCAGAAACATAAATAACACATGTTTTTGTCCCATGTGTTAGACCTAGACTTAAAATGATATATTTGTATGTATATACAGAGTTGGAATTTATTTTCCTCTTTGGAGACTCTAAGACAAGCATATGAGAACTGTACTCAACTTTGTCCCTTTTCCTTCCCAGAGGGGAAATCGTGCACGGGAACACTAGCAGTGAACATTGAGGATATGAATGACAATGCACCTGAGATAATTCAAGATTACCTTGTCATCTGCAAGCCAAAGATGGGGTATACAGACATTTCAGCCATGGATCCTGATGAGCCTGTCCATGGCCCTCCGTTTCAGTTCAACTTGGCAAGCACTTCTCCAGAAGTCAACAGGATCTGGACGCTCAACCAAGTGAATGGTATTCCAGAAAAATAATGATTCATATGACTTGATGTAGCAGATTAACTACTGGAGGGTTTACATGTTAACTTATACAAAGTACAATGCAGAAGTTTAGAGTATTAAATCAGCATTTTCCAATGAATGTGCCTGTGTGTGCATGTGTAAGTGTATATGCATGTATATACATTTCTCTCTGTACGGCTTGTGTGTGTGCATGTGCACACGCATACACTGTGTGTGTACATGTCCATAGAAGCTAAAAGAGGATGTCATAGTGTCAGATTTCCTGAAGCTGGAGTTACAGGAAGTTATGAACTGTCCAGTATAGGTTCTGCAACCTGAACTCTGACCCTCGGGAAGAGCAGTAAGCCTTTTAAACCATGGAGCTATCTCTCCAGCTCCCGATACCGTGTTCTTTCATGCTAAGCTTTATGGATGCTGTCCTTTCTGCCTAGAAAAAACACCACCTTCTCTGTGTCTTAGTTTCACCCTTCCTTATAAATGTTACATTATTTCTATTGGTCAGATAAGCTGCCTACTCTGAGTTCAGGCATAAGGATGAGTCAGGCAGGCACTAACTACCTCAGCTCAGATGCTAGACCTCTGAGAAATCATCCTGGAAGTACAAGGAGGGCCCTGTGACCTGTGTTTGCATCATACACACACACCTTGTATTCATAATCCATATTCTCACTTTCAGCACTGAGCTCTCTGCCTAGCAGCTAATAATGGCTTAAAAAGTGATTGCTTAATCAATGTTTTGATTAAAGAACATGCATATGAGAAAAAAATAACACAATAGGGAAATGAATGATTGGATAGCACCTGGGTTTAGAAGACTTTCTCAGAAATGCTGAGTGTTCAGTATAAGGAAAAGTGAAGTCAGGTGGTGAAGATACTTATGTCCCAAGCCGAGGAAGAGACTGACAATTGTATGGTAGATGATACTAGGGTATGCATTGGGACTGTGAAAGGAAGCCATTCTTCATCCAGATATATGTCTCACATAGATGACAGTAGCATCAGGAGATAATTGGAAGAGGACAGAGTTGATTGATAAGGAACATCTAAGGTTGTTGAACTACTATAATATATGACATGGCTATGGCTTGGTCATTGGTCTTGGAAATGATCAGTGATTTGTACAATCTTTCCTTAGACACTGGTGATGCTGAAGTGTTCCATTATAATCTAAGAACCATTCACAGTCCTCTAGCAACTTTCAGACAGAAGGTGTAGCCAAAACCTTAAATCTCTAACATACATTTAAGCTCTCCACTCTCCAGGTGCTTTCTAGGTTATATTTTATGCTGCCATGATACCATTTTTTCTGTATTATAAAAACTCAAGGATGCTATAATTGCCATTGAACATCTATTCAGCTTTGGTTAATTGACAATAACATTATTCAAATAAGCTGCCAAGACAGTTGTGGGAAGCTGACTACCATAGTTGATAAAAAAATATTATGATGTAAATGGCTATGTTTTTATAATGAGAAGTAGTATAATTAGCTCTGGTGGGGAGATTATTTCCACATACAAGGCATTAGTCACATAGGAAGTACTGTGCTCTCTGAAGCATTGTCTTTTCCAGAGGGCTAATGGGCAGGCAGCAGAAGGTGAATGGCTTAGAGCATGAAAACGGAGAATGCTCTTTGTGTATCTTCAGGTATAGATTCTTAAATAGTATATGAGCTGCAATTAAGGGAAAAAATGATCTCTACAGTAAGAGCCACCCTAGAATTCTTTTTTTCTCATTTTACAAATAGGTTCTAGATCCCTCTTCCTCCTTCTCTCCCTCCCTCCCATGCCTCCCGACCACCCTCCCTTCCCACAGCCCCCCAACTCCACAGGGAGGGTGATGTCTTCTAGGAGAGGTCAACAAAATTTGTCAAGTCATTTGGAGTAGAGACTAGGCCCTCCCTCCTCTAGGTTAAGGGAGTATCTCTCCATGTGAAATGTGCTACCAAAGTCCTTTTGTGCACCAGACATGCATCCTGGTTCCACTGTCAGAGGTCCCTTAGATTGCACAGGTCTTCTGACTGGTGTTCTGGGGGTCTGAGTTGGTCAAATGCTGGATTCCCAGGTATCAGTCTGGGGTCCCATTAGCTCCTCCTTGTTCAGGTCAGCTGTCTCTGTGGGTTTCTGTAGCCTGGTTTTATCCTCCTCTCTGCATCTGGATTCCAGTTCAGCTCAGTGTTTAGCTGTCACCCTAGAATTCTTATTCTCTATCCATTAGGGGCAATTAGATACTGCCAGAATGCCACTAGGTCATTTCAGTGCCAGATTATTATTTTTAATTATTATTCTTATTATTTCAGCCTTTTGAAATAGAATCTTACTTTGTAGCTCAGGTTGACCTCAAATTCATTGTCCTTTTTTAGCCTTCTTAGTTTCAGATGTTAAGAATTCATGTATGCATTCCTTACCTGAATATCAATTTATTCTTTAAGGCTTTCTTTCATAGAATTTCAAGGAACCATGTCTAGGATAATATTAATTCCTGAAAGGGTAGAAGGCATCAAGGTAGCCCCCTTTGCATTTTTTTTAAGTTGGTAAGTGGGTATTTTACAATAAGAGTGGTGCAATAGATTCTAAGGAAAGAATAAGTAATCATTAAAAAGCATTGTGTTAGAAAGAGTTCAGTCAATAAAATGCTTGTCATACAAGCATGAAGACAAGAGTTCAGTCCCTAGAACCCACATGAAAAATCGAGGTAGGGTAGTACCTGTTTGTAATCCTAGTCTTGGTGGTGGGGATTCCTGGGCTTGGTGGCTAGCCAGCCTAGGTTAGTTTGCAAATGCTGGGCAATGAGAGATCCTGTCTCAAAAATCAAGGTGGTCAGTTCCTAGGGAATGACACCTGGAGTTCATACAGGATCTCTATATGTGAGCAAACAGATGTGTACAACTCTCACATGAAATCAATCAATCAAAATAAAGTCTTTTGTTTCCTTAAAGATACAGCTGCCCGCCTGTCCTATCGGAAAAATGCTGAAGTTCAAGAATACACCATTCCTGTTACTGTGAAAGACAGAGCAGGTCAATCTGCAACCAAAATCTTGAGAGTTAATCTGTGTGATTGTACTCATCCTAGCCAGTGTGTGGCCAGGTCCAGGAGTGCAGGCATCACCTTGGGGAAGTGGGCCATCCTTGCCATCTTGCTGGGCATCGCACTGTTATTTTGTAAGTACTTTCACTCGCTTGAAGTTAAAACGCGAGATAAAAGATCTGACTATCGAAAAGGATTTTGGGAAGTAAATATAGATAAACATCTATCAAGTGTGAGCTCCTTTACAAGTTGCCTCTGTATTCCATGGGAGCTGAGTTGTGCTTGACTAGTCACTATTTGAGGGAGTACGATCATTCTGGGGTAGGTTCCACACTCATACAGAACTGTTAAAAAAAAAAAAAAAGTCTTTAGCTTTCTTAATTCTGCTTCCCTTTTTTCGTTTGAAGGAACAGTGGTAGTAATCTGCTCTTTGGGGTCCAACTGAGTTAACTGATATGAAATCCTTAGACTAGAGCATTCTAAATTTCTAAAATACATTTATTACTTTTTATCAACCCAACAAAATAAGCATATCTTAAACACCTACTAAACTTCAGAAAATTGTATTAAGTAGGATTCATTGGAGAGCAAAACAGACAAAAACAACAAACAACAAAATAGAACCAAAAATCACCAAAAAAAAAAAAAAAAAGTAAGTTTTGATAGGAAGAAAAAGTTGGAGTACAGTAAGTGGACTTAGTCATTCTACTGTGTGTGTGAGGTTATCTGTCCTGGTGGCCACACCTTTCAAGATGGTAGATCATTAGGTCATGCCTATATGACATGATTTGGGGAGTTAGCTGTGTTGGCACACACAGGGAGAAGGGCTTTCAGTTGGAGGCAAATGTCAAGTCAAAGTCTGTGTGGTGAGGTTACGCCTGGAGAAGTTAAACGATGGCTTGTTGGAGGCTCCTGTGTCTAGTCAGAAGTGGATGAGGGGAAGAAGTTCAAGAAACACAGCCAGAAGATAGCATGTAGACTGGAGGGGAGGGATGTCAGCCTTCAAGGGACAGATGGTATATATTTGGGCCAGCTGAAATCTGTGACATCTGTAATAGGAAGGCCATCTCTGAGAATATGTGAATGAAAGGCATAGCTGTGTTCCCTCAGTACTTCAAATCTGCGAGCCAAAATTTGAATTTTCTGTAATTTTTCCATTTGCAGTTTTTGTTTTAGTTTACCGCCCATCTCCCCCAGGACAGGGTTTCTCTGTGTAGCTGGCCTTGAACTCAGAGATCCACCTGCCTCTGCCTCCTGAGTGCTGGAATTAAAGGCATGTGCCACCACTGCCCATCAGTTTAGTTTGTTTTTGAGACAAGGTCTTACTATATAGCTCTGGCTGCCTTGGTACTCACTGTGTAGGTCATGCTAACCTCCAACTCACAAAGATCTTCTTGCCTCTGTCTCTCAAATTCTGGGATTAAAGGCAAATACCACTATGCTCAGCTTCCTGTAATTTCAGTATCATGAAATATTGCTGTCTTTGCTTTTGTTTTTCAACCTAAAAATCTTAGGTCTGGGTTATATAAAAACATCTGGTGGGCTGGAATAGTAGCCATGGTTTGCCAGTGTGCTATTGGGTCTTCTGGACCTCTGTAAATTACTGCTATTACTATTGGTTTAGTGATCACATTATCTTAAATGTCTTATTATTATGATATAGCATACAAGTCTAAGTAAGATACAAAATGTACTTAATTATGTTTATTGGAGACAAATTATGTTCTGTGAAAAGGTCTGGTTTTTTTTTTTTTTTCTTTCTTTCTTTCTTTTTTTTTTTTGTATTTTGTATTTTCCAATTGGCAAACTGATCTTTTGGGAATCAGTGCATACCTTTAATGTTTGACTTACATAAATGTTTGAGAATTTTAAGATCTACAATTGAACTCATGATACTAAACACTTCAAATGTGATTATTTCACATTTCAAATTGTGCCTGTGAATTTAGCAAGGCCAGGACAATATCCTTATTGTCCTCTTGTGGCCCAAGGCATAAACAATAAAGGATGTTTGCTTTGGATATATGGTAGATTAAGTATTTCTTCAAAAAATATATTTCTTCTTATTATTTTTACCTAGCGGTACTGCTAACTTTAGTATGTGGAGTTGTTACTGCCCGGAAAGGAAAACATTTTCCTGAAGATTTAGCACAGCAAAACTTAATTATATCAAACACTGAAGCACCTGGGGATGACAGGGTGGTAAGTAATTTCTCTGGTGAATAATTATTCCTATAGTTTTACAATTCATCCTGGGAAAGTTCTTTAGCAGTCACTTGATATGTGAAAACAGTTGGGATCTTGTAAATTGTTAGTCGTCTTTGGTCTATCAGTGTTGCAGAGCTTACCGGGTGGTATTTATTGAACACCATAAAAGAAGTCTACTACCTTTGGGCTCTATTTTTTCCCACTCTTATTAATTCAAACTTAGTCATTTATGTTGGGAGCTTATTACAACAGTAATGACTTTAACTGCGTTCTGCAAAGTGTGACATTCTTTGTCCTGCACCGTTGTCTTGTTTTATTATAACGCAGTGCTCGGCCAATGGATTCACCACTCAGACTGCCAACAACTCCAGCCAAGGCTTCTGTGGCACAATGGGGTCGGGAATGAGAAACGGTGGGCAGGAGACAATTGAGATGATGAAAGGACACCAGACCTTAGACTCCTGCCGTGTGGCTGGGCATCACCACACCCTGGATTCCTGCAGAGGAGCACACATGGAGACTGACAACTGCAGATACACCTACTCGGAGTGGCACAGTTTCACTCAGCCCCGACTTGGTGAAGTGAGTGTCCTGAGACATTTCATTCTGATGTAAAGAACAATAGAACACTGATGATTGATGTCCAGAAACCTCTTTGCCACGGTGGTGTTTTATGCACCCTCTTTTGTTAGTTCTGGTCATTTAAAAAATGCTTTGGTTTTGTTACATTGAACTTTTAAACATTTTGATTCCTCTGTCACATTCGCTTAGTTTCTAGAATCTTATGAGAACCAGAGGTTACTAATATCTGCCCCCAAAGAGTCATTTCTAGGTGTACATCTATCTTATAAACCCCTTTGTTAAAAAAGAATGTGAAGATAAATTCTAGTTTGTCACAAACACATATTTCCCAAATCAAACTTGTATTTTGCTATGAAAACATTTGAATGCAGCTTTAGGTTAATGATCAACACGCTTCACATAGGCTATACATTAATTTTTTACTTATTTTTTTCTACTTTATTCTAAATGGACTAGGTATTGATGCCCATATTTATAGGGTGTGGTGAGTGGTCACATAGGTATGCAATGTAGAATGGCTAAATAACCCAGTGTGTGAGGACATTTAAAATTTATTCTTAGTAATTTTGAAACATTCAACATATTATTATTTCTACATATGAATTATTTTTAATGCATAAAACATGCAATGCAAATATAAAGAATCTTATCTAGATTCTAGAGAGAGCAATGCTGTGAAAGAAATGAGTGATTCTTAGTTTACATTCATATTGTTGGAAGGCTTCTAGCTATACTAATGCCTTTGCTTCATTCTGGAAGATTCTGATTCCATTGGTGTGCAAAATTTCACATTGATATGTATGTGGGGCCAGGGTAGGAGATCCTGTTTAAACATTCTCGCTGGCACTGATTCCATTTCTGTATCAGAGGACACTAGTGCTTTTGTAGCAAACACTGTATCAGACACTTTTAGTTTTGTGATAGAGAGAACATGAGCACTATTCTAGAAGAGGGCTCTCAGTTAGTGCATACCTATTGTATTTTTTGTTTATATTTTTGTCATATTTCAAGTGTTTACATGTTTTCTATTTGAAGACAGCATTCACATAAGATCATGTAGGAATGCCCTGCAGTGCCCTAACTGATAACAGGAATGCAGTGCCCTAACTGATAACAGGAATGCAGTGCCCTAACTGATAACAGGAATGCAGTGCCCTAACTGATAACAGGAATGCAGTGCCCTAACTGATAACAGGAATGCAGTGCCCTAACTGATAACAGGAGTGCAGTGCCCTAACTGATAACGGGGAATGCAGTGCCCTGATAACGGGGAATGCAGTGCCCTAACTGATAACAGGAGTGCAGTGCCCTAACTGATAACGGGGAATGCAGTGCCCTAACTGATAACAGGAATGCAGTGCCCTAACTGATAACAGGAATGCAGTGCCCTAACTGATAACAGGAATGCAGTGCCCTAACTGATAACAGGAATGCAGTGCCCTAACTGATAACAGGAATGCAGTGCCCTAACTGATAACAGGAATGCAGTGCC
Organism: Phodopus roborovskii; assembly: GCF_943737965.1. Taxonomy (NCBI): domain Eukaryota; kingdom Metazoa; phylum Chordata; class Mammalia; order Rodentia; family Cricetidae; genus Phodopus; species Phodopus roborovskii. Next base: position 19,936,633 of record NW_026126563.1, on the reverse strand, counting down.
CTAACTGATAACAGGAATGCAGTGCCCTAACTGATAACAGGAGTGCAGTGCCCTAACTGATAACAGGAGTGCAGTGCCCTAACTGATAACAGGAATGCAGTGCCCTAACTGATAACAGGAATGCAGTGCCCTAACTGATAACAGGAATGCAGTGCCCTAACTGATAACAGGAATGCAGTGCCCTAACTGATAACAGGAATGCAGTGCCCTAACTGATAACAGGAGTGCAGTGCCCTAACTGATAACGGGGAATGCAGTGCCCTGATAACGGGGAATGCAGTGCCCTAACTGATAACAGGAGTGCAGTGCCCTAACTGATAACGGGGAATGCAGTGCCCTAACTGATAACAGGAATGCAGTGCCCTAACTGATAACAGGAATGCAGTGCCCTAACTGATAACGGGGAATGCAGTGCCCTAACTGATAACAGGAATGCAGTGCCCTAACTGATAACAGGAATGCAGTGCCCTAACTGATAACAGGAATGCAGTGCCCTAACTGATAACAGGGAATGCAGTGCCCTAACTGATAACAGGAATGCAGTGCCCTAACTGATAACAGGAATGCAGTGCCCTAACTGATAACAGGAATGCAGTGCCCTAACTGATAACAGGAATGCAGTGCCCTAACTGAGGGGAGTGCAGTGCCCTAGCCAGTAACAGGAGGTGTGGCAGCAGCTGGCCTTGAGCAGAGTGTTGGTGGAGGACTGCACAAACAGGTCAGCAGAGGGAGCCTTGACATTTGGAGGATGGGCCAGCAGGACACAGCACCAAGGGCAGAGGTGGTCAAAGGCTTTGCTGCTTCACAAGGGAAGCATAGTTTCTACTGCATGAGTTAAGCTGATGGTTTAATTTCAGTGCTTCTGGGGATATATCTCTGGCTTGGCTTTTGGCTACTTTGAAGCACAGTCATTTTCTTACTGTACTTTGTCACTGCACACAATAAAGGTTTAGTTTATATTCACTGTACACTGATGGGCATAAGAAGCATGCTGTGCATTGTATTCCCATCGTTGTTTCCAAAATCACAAGGTGATATTGGAGGAGAATGTAGCTTAAAGTAATACAGGCTAGCAAACTAAAGTTACATAAAATTAGGACCATGTGATATTCACATATAAATTCCAACCATTTGGCATATCGTCTCCACTTTATAAACTGACCTCAACTGTAGACATAGCATTCGGGGATAAATATTTCATGATGACTTAAATGTACTTAGATATAACATTTGTAGACCTGTTTTTTTATTTTTATGGATTATTAAAATGCAAACTATACTGCTTTATGATATGGCTGTATTATATAGACCAATCATGTGCATTTTTTGTGTGTAGGACTCCGTTAGAGGACACACTGGTTAAAAATTAAACATAAAAGGTAAATAAAATAAATTTTCTGTTCATATATTGAAGTTGTTTAAAGAAATAATACAATCCTCTTTTTTGGACTTTACAGAAATTGCATGCGTGTAATCAGAATGAAGACCACATCCCATCCCAAGACTATGTCCTCACCTACAACTACGAAGGCAGGGGATCTCCAGCAGGCTCTGTAGGCTGCTGCAGCGAAAAGCAGGAAGAAGATGGATTTGACTTTTTAAACAACTTGGAACCCAAATTTCTTACATTGGCAGAAACGTGCACAAAGAGATAACACTACCGGGTGACAACCAGGCAGGGCCTTAGCAGTTATTCCAGAAGTTTGAAACAATGACACTGTACAACTGAGTCACTACTTACACAAAATGGTCTTGAGCTATATTGGCTTGTGATACTCCGGCTTTAGTGTGAAATTGATACATATTCAGAAGAACCCACTTGTGAATTCTGATCTTTTCCAGGTTGGCCATGTGCTGTGTGTAATGTTCCTACAATGCTGGGCAGGGGCAGTGAGCTCCAGTTCCCAGTCTGTCACAGTGGGCCCTGCATGTATGTCTGCCGAGTATTCCTATGATACAACCATACCATGAGTCAAAGAGTGTGTGCACACATTAATGAGCAGTCCCCGCCCCCACGATTTGTGTTGTTAAAGTGACTTGCTGCAGAACATTTTTCCAAAATAACAAGTATTGAAATAGAGAGCCAGCAAGCTGCTCATGTTGTAGTCCTGGAGTTAGCTAAGGTCTGTAAAGGACCCACCCTGCCCTGCAGATATTTTCCTAACAAACGAATTGAGTAAAAATATGAATCTAAAACCAGCTAAGCTGTACCAATATATCAGCTCACCACACACTCTTAAGAACGGTTTAAGAAACAAACAAGACATTAAGTAACACTAGTTGAATGCTTCAGGACAGAAATAATTAATACTAAATTACATTAAAATTTTTGCAATCTAGGACCTGCCTCTCTTCAGTTTCACTGTCAAATACTTTATTGGACTTTGGAAACAAAATTTAGTAAGCTGGCCTATTGTGCAGCAATTTTGATTATTTCAACACAGGCTGAAGCCAGTGTATATTTCTACAAGATTAGGCACCAGAGCATTGATTAAAATGCAATGTAAACACAGAGGAAATGGCAATGATGGAAAATAAGGCTGGGTGTGGCTTATCTTGTAACAGGAAATTGGGGTTTTAAAGGGGCAGTCTTCTTGCCTGGTTACTGTGGGTGTGACACCCGAATGTGACAGCTCTTGCCTGCTTGTGTAATTTGTTTAAATTTAGAGACATATATTCTAGTTTTAGTTGGAACTAAAGAGACAGGCAAGTGGAAGAATGGATTTATTTCACTGATATGTAAAGATTTGTACAACCAAATATTAGAAGCCAACTACAGGATCCATTTTTCTACCCCTACACTGCTGGGACCCCCAGGTTTCAGGGGGAGAAGTTTACAGAAATGACTTTTTTTGGGGGGGAACCTAGTGCTGATCTTTGCTAACTTTATATCCCCCATCACTTTTTTCTTCTACTTTTTTAAAACTCTTCTTTCTTTTCTTTCCCTTTTTCTTTCTTTCCTTCCTTCCTTCCTTCCTTCCTTCCTTCCTTCCTTCCTTCCTTCCTTCCTTCCTTCCTGTGTGTGTGTGTGTGTGTGTGTGTGCGCGCGCGCGCGCGTGCCTATGTGTGGTTATGTCTACATACCCCAGGCTGGCCTCACTCAAACTCACAATTCTCCTGCCTCAGCCTCTGTATACTAGAATTACAGGCAGATGCCACTACTCTTGTTTTTGATGCAGAGCCAATTGGCCTTGTCCTTTAAGTTGAGGCTTTGTGGTGCCAGGAGACGAAGTACAAGTTAAGCAGACAGTGGGGAGAAAGTGGAGCCCTCAGAGCCGCAGACTCGGGGCTCTTACCCACTCTTCAGCCAGAATTGCAGCTGTCTCTATAGCACTGGCTCACGCCCTACTGGGAAGCAGGTCTGGGGCCAGTCCAGAAGCCCAGCCCTCCCTCGGGGTGTGTGTGTGTGTGTGTGTGTGTGCGTGCGTGCGTGTGTGTGTGAGTGTGTGTGTGTGCGCGTGCGTGCGTGTGTGTGTGTGTGTGTGCGTGCGTGCGTGCGTGCGTGTGTGTGTGTGTGTGTGTGTGTGATTTTCCTGTCTGCCAAAGCTGCTGGAAGGAACTCCCGCAGGAACACCTAGGTGGCAATCTTCCAGAAACTCAGTCATCTTTCCCAGTGAGGTAACTTTTGATCGGTTTGCTTTGTTAGGGGAAATTATCATGACAGAAGAAACAGGAATTTAGGATCCATGGAAGAACTGTCATTTAGGGAGGACAAGCCATGGAGCAGAGTGCTGTTCAGAGACAAGCAAGCAAAACGGGTGGAAAGGTCAGGAAGTGAAGCCAGCAGGCCCGTGAACAACAGCGAGGGTGGCCTTCTATGCAATTTGCATTTCCCTAAGTCTCATCTTGCTCTTAAACCAGTACAGCTGCCCATTAGTTTGGTGAAGTGTCAGGCAAGACATTTTTAAGACCTCTTCTTATTTGGGGTACGAAATCAGGAAAGTAGGCTGTGAAGGGGTGTAGCTGGGCGTGTAGCTCAGTCAGCTGCATGCTTGCCTGACATGCATGAGGTCCAGGATTTGATTCCAAGCATAAAGCAACCAGCACTAGGGATGTGGGGGGCCAGGCGTCAAGGAAGTTCACAGTTCTCTGTAGCTAGGTGAGCAGCTTGAGGAAAGCCTGCGCTACAAGCGGTGAGTCGAAGGGCCAGAACTGCCATGTCTAACAGTCTCCTCCAGATAACCCCTACCTCTTCTAGCCATGCTAAGGCCTTCAGTTACATGAGTATTAAGATTCTGATTTGATTTCACATTTTTCATATTTTCATTTTTTCTCTGAGAGTCATTTTCTTGGAAATGGTCTTTTTTATTTTTGATTTTTGTTTTGTTTTGTTTTTTTTTTTTGGTTCATAGCATCATATAATGTTATTCTTTCCTCACATGTATAAGGTGAAAATTGTGCTTTTAGTGCTTAAGAAAAACAGCTTGCTTTTTTTAACGCTTTCACCCCTACGGGTTTTTATGGAAATGTACAGACTATTTTTTTCTTACATTTATAGGGAAGCAGTTAACTGTCTAAAGAGCAATTGGAGTGTATTTTTCAGTGTTTTAAACAACTTTAATTTTTGAAACTTAAATTGATTTTGAAACTTGTCTGATAAAAGTAAACATGCATCGAGTGTGTAAAATAATACTTCTTGATAAGGAATATAATAAAGTGATGCTAAATTGGTTTCCTGTCTTTGCTGTGTGTACAGACTTAAAGGATCGAAGGTGACCTAAACACTGAGTTTCAGGCCAGCAAGAAAATCAAAACATTCCCGGGCACCTTTGCAGCATAGTGGGGGATATTCTAGAGAACAGGTCCAAGGGAAGTTGTTGGTGGTATCATCAGTACGTACTGGGTCCAGGATGCCGTTTTTGAGGCACAACTTTCCAGATGAGGGCCATCTGGAAAAATTCATACTGTGGTTGGGATTGCAGTGATGCCACACTGGTAAAGAACTTGAAATTGGGGACCAGTAACTGCTCTTAATGGCTGAACCATAGCTCCAGCCCCTTTTAGCACGTGGTATAGAAATTTACTAATAGGAGAATAAAGGGGGCAGTGTTTTGGCAACGTGGATGGAATGACATTCTTTCTACCCTTCGCTCAAGGAAGCCATTAGGAAATAGGAATCTGAGAGGCAAGTGGTTTCCCAGTATGCTTTTGGCTTTGCTTGCTGGTGAGGTGCCTTCCTCCTGGTCCTGGCAGGAGAGGCTGGTGCTCTGCCTTTCCTTGTGGCTGGCTCCCCCTTCCCAGGACTTCTTTTCAAGTGTCTGCAAGTGAGCCTGGGCCACACCCTTGCAATGACTCAGACCTCTCCTGTTCTCAAGAACCAAACAGGGTGAGCACACCAACAGTGCCAGGACACAAGGCACTGTCATGCATACTTCCCGAAGCAGAAGAACTTACATCTACGTTGGGCCCACAAATGTTGAAGAGCAGGAAAGAAACCCCCAAACTCCCCCATTTATAATCACTGTCTCCTGTGAGACATGCAACCACTGTGGGAAGAAAGTATTTTTGTTTAAGATCTACTTTGTCTGTGTATATACTCACACAAGTACAGTTGCCTTCAGAGACCGGAAGAATGCATTAGACGGACCCCTGTAGCTGGGGTTGTAGGTGGTAGTAAACCATCCAGCATGGGTACTGGGAACTGAACTCTGGTTTTCAAAAAGAGGAACTAGCATTCTTATCTATTAAGCCATCTCTCCAGCTCTAGAACAAAGCTTCTATCAGTTTTCTTAGCATTTTCATCAACCTATACCAAGAGATGCAATAGGATTCCATGGGGAACATTTGTTCTTACATTCTGGTACCCTTATGTAGATGTTTTATGTTTTCCCTTCATAATGCCTTGTGCTAAATGTGTTGTGTGATAAAATTATATGCATATGAATTTTGCTAAAGGATAGGTTTCAATTTTACCCTTAATGATTCCAATTCTTTTATGCATGTCTGTGTCTCTAGTGAAATTGAATTACTGGGTAGAGCCGTGTGAAAACTGAAGTTATGTTTGTGAAGCAGGCAGGCTTCCCTGATATGATGTAGCATGGTTGGAAGTTAAGGGCAATCATACAGATTATTCCTGTTATACTCTTTTTTTTTTTTTTTTTAATGAATCATCGTAGACAAGTTAAAGCAGATACATAGAGATGAAAAACTCGCGGAGGGCTCGAACCCTCACGCCCCGACTCAGGAAAGGCGGCCCCCGAAATCACTCACAAGAAGCAGTCTTGATGCAAAAGCATGAGGTCTTTTATATGCCAGTGCACTGGGGTCCACAGCCATACTCCACGTGGGGTAAGGGACTGGGAACCCTGGGTACAGGGTTCAGACAGCTTTTATAGGGTTACAACAAAGCCCACGCATCAGAAACCAATCATCTCATAGCATCCAGTGTGGACCAATCAATTTGAGCTATCCAAGCCCACGCTTTGCCCAGGAAGTCTGCTTTCTCTAAGGCTTCTGGGTAGTGTGGCACGGCTCATTTCCTGTTCTCATTCACTCACAGGTGCTGTTGGTAAACCGCCCTGTCGTAAACAGTCAAGAATGACCTTTTGCCTACTCACTGCTAGGGGGCAGAGTCTAGGGAGAGTTAGGCTACATTTTTCCATCCTTACAGAGACATACATTTACTTAGGAAATGCCAAACCAAAAAAGCCCCAAGCATATAGGACCCAGAAAGAGAGTTCAAAGAGAAAAACAATGGTGCATTTTTATCTATTTGTTTCTTTGTTTCAAGCTGGTTTAGTAAAGTTTTAGCCCTGTGATTCCCACTTAGTGAAGTGCACAGTATACCTGAGGCAGAAGGGTGACTCAGAGTTAAGTGTGAATGTGCCTGGGTTCGGATCCTGAACGCCATGTTGTCCTTCAAATGAGAACCCTGCTCATGTGGCCTCCATCCAGCCTGAACAGTCTTGTCATTCAGGAGATTTACGCTTTACTTAATTTATTTTAAAACTGTTTATCTTACTTTATCTATATGTGTGTATGTCTGTGCACCACATGCACGCAGGAGACCGGAAGAGGGCATCAGACTCTTGGGAACTGGAGTTACAGATGGTCATGACTGCCATATAGTTGCTGGGAATGGACTCAGGGTTCTTTGCAAGAACAGTCTATGCGATTTACTACTGAAGCTCTCTCTCCAGCCCCAGGATCTAGGTTTTATAAGTTATGCTAACTTAGGCTTCAATTCATGCAACCATGATATACAAATAAACCTTCACTTCCCTCATAACTTAATTTGTCTTTATAATCAAAAATATTTAGGCAAAAGGGCAATAGAAACAATCCCATTACATCAGCGTCCTCACAGTTTGTGGGGGCACACTTCCCCCACAAAATTGGATGGATTCTTGTTTCTGAGACTATCAGTCCAATACTTTACCCTGTTTTAAATTTTCACTCATTTTACAAATACTTAAAAGCTGCAATCAATTTCTGTCCATACTTTTTAACAATATAATTAAACCAATTTTTATTTCTGCCTGCTGATTAGATTAACTCCCTATATCCAATCTATTATACACAAGCATGTGTAGCAATCAGGTAACAGTGGATTAAGGCCACTGTTGACAGGTGAGGATAAGACAGCATAAGAATAATGACCCAGAGAAAAAGACAAGGAACCACTAACACATAAACATGCATAAGGGTGGTGGGAGAGATAGCACAGTTGGTAAGAACTCTTGCTGCTCTTATAGAGGACTGAGTTCAACTCCCAGCACCCATAGTGGCTGCTTCACAGTTGCCTCTAATGCCACATCCAGGGTATTTTATGCATTCTCTACTGCACAGACATCTATAGATATATGGTATATTACAAAGGCACATAAATAAAACCTAAAATAAATCTTAACACAGTGTGTGTGTGTGTGTGTGTGTGTGTGTGTGTGTGTGTGTTTATTGTTAGCATTCAGGCACCTGTACTGGCCTGCCCTTGGGGTTCTGACAGGAAATGTCTTCAGCTGCAGCCACTAAGAGCACCTCCTGTGCACATTCATTACATTCTTTTTAAAAAGGGACTTGCCCACCTCCTACCTTTCTCTATCTCTGCTTCTTTGCCTGTCTCTCCATCTCTCTCTCTGTCTCTCTCTTCTCTTCTTCCACTCCTGTCTCCAGAGTCCAGTCACCCTTCTCCCATCTCCCCCTTTCCCATTCATTTCCCCCCCATTAAAAAATAAAACAAAACAAAAAATAACAAAACATCCAAGCCCTGTTGAATGGTGTCTTGTGCATGTTTTTTTAAATTACAACACTTAGGTCTAAGCCAAGAACAAGGTTCAAATCTGAGTGCAAATGATGACCTGATCTGATCTCTCTCAGTGTATGGGGATATTTAGTAACTTGCCAGGTAACGTATGTAAGTACTAGGTCTACTTTTGCTTCATTCTCTTGTTTAAAAAATGGTTATTCATTTATTATTCATTAAGTTACTTGGCCAATTATCACATGTTAATCATGGTTTTAAATGGTAAAGATACAGCAGTGAGAGAGCAGCTGACACCCATGGGTCCTGTATCTGCATTCTGGGAAGGGAGAGGGAACACAGCTTGGGATGCTTCTGTCTCCAAGGGCAGCATGTGTGAGCTTGAATGGGGTGGGGCAGGACCACAGCAGGACATCAGACCTCTTGTTCTTGTTCTGTGAGCGCACAGTGTTCTGGGATCTTTGGTAAGGCAAGGGATGACTGGCGTTTTTCTCCTTCTATTCTCTCTCTTCATCCTCTTTCCTTCCCTCTTCTTTTTACTTCCCTGGCCAATTCCACGTCTTCTTCTTTTCTGCCCCTTCTCTTGTCTTATTTTCTCTGCTACCTTGAAACAGAGCTGAGGTTGCACCTGGGCTTTGATGGCTGCCAGGTGCATGTCACCTGGTTGCTCCTTCGTAACTGACTAGACAAGAAGGCATGCACCAGCAAGTGTTTTAGAGAACCTCACTGCCAATATCAACATCTGGCATTTGCTCATCTTCCAACAGTGGGGATCTAGCTTGTCCTCCATCAGTGGGGATCAGCATGTCAGACTGGAGCCATTTACCCTCCAGCTGGCCTGTGTCACCCTTGAGTATTTCATCTCCACCCTCAGGCAATCTCTTACCTTAACACTTGGGACATCTCCCAGGGAAGCAAAGACCACCCGTTTATTTTCATTTTTGTACTCTAGAGTAGCTTTTCTACCTACCTCTGAGTCAGTAGCTCAAAAATCTTATCTGTGCATGGAAATACTCATGCATGCACAGATCTGCAAAAACGTAGACATTAGCACCAAGATTCCAAGCTGGCAACAGCCTGCAGCTTGTGAGACTACTCTGCAAGTAAAAGTCCTCATAGTTGTGTTACAGTTGCTCGTTATGACAAATGGCAAGGATGCTTGTCAAATGTTTTCGACTGGAGGACATGGCCAGAATATTATGTGGTTACTAGTTTATCTCTTAATTATATCAGCTGCTCCTTCATTCACAGTTAATATAGTTGCCCACTTCTTTATTTTAAACCGAGTGCTTTGCTCACATACCGTGAACGCTCAGCATAATTTATGTGTAATGGATTGTTCCTGACACCTTTACTCTTTTATGTTCTACACACCAAGTTTGAGCTTTCCATGAAGGAACATGTTTTTGTTGTCACATCCTGAGGTCTCCCATTGGCCCTTTCAACTTATAGCTTCTTTTGTCACATCATCACTCGTTTAATGTTTCCTTTCATAAGTTTGTTATCTGAGGAAGAACCCTGTAAAACCTTTTTCTATTGACGTCTTACAAATGACCGTGAACTCTGTGGATTTAAGTAGTCCACATTTCTGATCTGGATTCTGTGACTCAAAAAACGCAGCTGCTTCTTTGCTGGGGGACGCTGGGGTGCAGAGCTCAGCTGCTCTGCATTCTCTCCTGGAGGCCAGAAGGGGGAGGATCTTCATTTCCAGGGAGCTGCAGATTTGAGAGTCTGGCTTCCCGTCTTAGACATTGTCCAACCATGTAGTCCAGGCTGGGCTTGAACTTGTGTTCCTCCTCCTTCAGCCTCCCACATGCTAGGACGACACCACAGAGTCCTGGCTTTTTGTTGGCTGCAGTCTCTGAGCTGCTCTTAGGTCTCACAAGCCATGTAGAAGCTTTACTGTGAGAGTTTTCTCAGTGTAACTCCTGTTCATCCCTGCCACATGGAGTCTTTCATAACATAACTTAGGCAAAGGAGCGATATCCCACAAACATACTCTTATTTTTTTTATTTGTTTAAAGGGTATTTTAATTATTATTGCTATTTTAGTGTGTGTGTGTGTGTGTGTGTGTGTGTGTGTGTGTGTGTGTGTATGTGATAAGTGAGTGCATGTGCATCACTAGGCATGTATGCAGGGCAATCAGTACTCTGTGCAGTACGCTCTCGCTTACTACCTGCAGGTGGAGATGGAACTGGGGTCACCAGGCTTGCACTGCAGGCATTCTACCCATCTTCTTGAACCTCTTCATCATGGTAAATTACAGGTCCTGCTCGACTAGAAGAGCAGCTGGATGCCAAGGCATAAACAGAAACTTGAGTTACCACCAAGATTCACTTAGGTTCTGCCACCACAGTCTCTTCCCCTTTGTCACTGAAAATGGAGCTTTGAGGTCCTGTTTTTGTTTGTTTTGTTCCTTTTGCTTACTTTGAATCCAAGGTTTCCTGCATGCCACACAGGTATCCCATCACTAAACTACATGCCCAGCCCTAGCTTGTTCACTTTGTTTATTTTAATGCTGTCATTTGAAGGCAGAAAGGAAAGCCTGACCTCAAATATAAAATCCATTGTTAGAAATTTTAATAATTCGATGAGACAGTGACTGTTTCTTTCAGCCATATAATACATTTATGCTGTGAATTTATCATGTTCTTGCTCTAATCACTATCTAAGGGAAATTTCCGATAAAACCAGAGTCTGCAGCCTGGTCTATAGAGCTAGTTCCAGGACAGCTAATGCTTTTACACAAAGAAACACTGTCACAAAACAAAACAAACAAACAAAAAAACAATAACAGCAGCAACAACGGAAAACTAATCAACCAACCAACCAACCAACCAACCAACCAACCAACCAACCAACCAAAAAACCAGAGTCTGCATTGCTTGGGAACACAAAAGACAGATGTAAAACTAACATTGGGTACATGTTGGGTAATTAATTCTTTACTTCTGCTGTGTGTCTTCATTATTTTGCAGATTAAAACTTGGCTCCTTACCTCTAGGTACCAAATTAGGCCTTTCATATGTGGCAGAGAGTTGTGAAGGTTGGGCTATCTGAGGGGTCCTTGGCAGGATCTATCCCTGATGCATAAACTAGCTTGTTGGAGCCCATTTCCTATGAGGGGATTATTGTATTCAGGTGTCTGTACTGGCTTGCCCTTGGGGTTCTGACAGGAAATGTCCTCAGCTGCAGCCACTAAGAGCACCTCCTGTGCACATTCAGTATGTTCCATTTTAAAAGGGCATTACCCACCTCTCATCTCTCTCCCCTCCTATGTCTGTTCCTTTCTCCCTCTCTACCTCTTTTCTGCTGCTCCTGTCCCCAGAAGCCTGTCTCTCCCCTCTTCTCCTCCTTTTTACCATTCCATTTTCCCCAAGACACATTGTTTATGCCGACTTTCTCTCCAGTGCAGCTTTTAAAATTATAATAAGGATGTCATGCTCAGGCTTAACACAGAGAGGAAGAGGCTTGGTCCTGCCCCAACTTAATGTACCAGACTTTGTAAACTCCCCATGAGAGTCCTTACTTGTTAGGGGGGGATGGTTGGGGATGGGATAGGGGAGGTTATAGGAGGCAGAAGGAAGGGTGTAAGGGAGAACTCTGGTTGGAATGTAGAAGGAAATTAATTAATTAAATAATTAAATAAAAAGAAAAACTTGGGTCCTCCAAGGTAAGTAGTAGGAACGTTTTGAGAAGTAGTGAAGAAGGGTAGAACAAAAGAAATCGCACACTGTGCCTCAATCTGAACCATGGACCTAGACTGGTCCTTAGCAGCAGCTCACCTGGATGTGAGGATAACATCCTAGTTCTGGGTGGAAGCACTGACCACTCATGTCAGTATGACTCTAGTGGTGGCATGGTCCCCAGACACCAACAAGGTCACAGGGTTGGACTCCAACCCCAGGCTTCTGTGTGACCTTTGGGATAACGTGGGTCTTAGACTTCAACCCAGACTCCAGCCATGGTAGGACTATGTTCCTTGGCAGTGGCCAGGTCTGGATATCACTGTTGCCTAAGGTGGCAGTTTAGGCCACTCAGTTAGGCACAGCCCCTGTGCAAGTGTGGACCTTGCACAACAACAACGTGGGCCCAGACCTTGAGTCTACATGGCCTTTGATGGCAACAAGAACCTTGGACAGCAACACAGACCATGGCCGCAACAGGCCTATGGACCCAGGCATGGCCCTCAGCTGCATCACTGGCTCAGATACCACCATGACATTGGTGATATCACTGAAATCTGTATGTTCCCAGGTGCAGCATGGCCCCACAGACATCAGCATGGACTCAGGTGGCTGCTCTGCCCCTGAGAAGCTACATGACCTTTGGTGGTAACAGGAGACATGGCTGTCACCTGACCACTATTTCACGCCCATTCCTTACGAGCTCCCTTTACCGACATCAGCCAGTTTACTTTAGGCTGAGACATATTTCCCACTATGAGCATTCATGTAGTGTGCCTTCTGTGACTAGTTCTCTGTGACTCTACGTGTAATAGCTTCAGAGCTGACTGATTGTGTATCAGACACCTGTCTGCCTGTCACCACTTCTTCCTCTGCCTCTTTCCTCCTCTGTTTCTCATTGCTATGTAGACAAGGATGACCTATAACTCCTGATCTCTCCTGCCTCTCTCCACCTTCAAAGTTCTTCATTCATTATATATACAATTCATGTGAACATATGTGACAGAGCAATTCTGTTTATTGCCTGAGAAACTGTGAAAGTGTTTACCAGAACAAATTTGTCGCCTTCATAGAGTGTTTTTTTTGATAGATTTGTGTTCATAAAGTCATTTACACATTGCTAACTTCAAATATGTGTGGCTATAATATATAATATATAATATATAATGTCTTGTTTGTGTGTTAATCTTGTTTTCCTTGTTTGTAGGATTTTTGTCTTTGATTTTTATTTATTTATTAGCCCTATAATAAAAATTTCGTGTGTGTGTGTGTGTGTGTGTGTGTGTGTGTGTGAGAGAGAGAGAGAGAGAGAGAGAGAGAGACAGAGAGAGAGGGAGAGAGAGAGGGAGTGAGAGCTTAGGTCATTTGTGGAAGTTGGCTCTCTCTTCCACCACGTTCATGCCAGGAATGGATCTCAGGTGGACAGTTTTGGTGCCAAACACCTTTCCCTCTGGCACCATCTCTCCTGCCTCATGCTCTTTATTTTGAAGAATATTGAGTCACAGAATTCTTGGGGTTATAGAAAAGCAAAAGGTGAGGTCTCTAAAGTAGAAATCTCTTGCTCCTAGTGGATGCTCACAGGCTCACAAATAAGTCATCTAAATCCAGGCTCCAGACTCTAATCAAGGGCTACATTAGATGACAGCACCATCATAAGAAAGTACCACGGACTGAGCACTTTGAACAACTAATACTTATTTTCCTCACTGCTTTGCAGGCCAGAAGTCCAAGATCAGAGTCCCGGCAAGACTAATTTCTAGTGAAGCTTTTTCTGTGGCTTATTTCATGGCACCTACAAGTTCTAAAGGACTAAGACCATACATTTATGATGAAATTTAATGCTACTTATCTCCCTAAACCCTCTGCTTTTAAACACAGTCACTTTGGGAAACAGAGCTCCAACAGATATATACCAGAGTGAGTGGACCCACAGTGCAGCCCATGGCAACATCCATCCCTGGAATTGAGGAATGCTGTATTTTCAGAATGTTATTTTGGAATTAAAAAGTCAATAGTTTAAACAAGAAACAAAAAGGTTCATGCTCAATTTAGAAACTCCATTTATCAGTCTTAGGGTCTTCTGATTTTCTATTTCCTAACCCCTTCCTCCACTGAACCATTCTAATGATTTTTTTTTTTAAATTTCACTTATAGTTTTAGGTTCTAAAAAATTTTGCTACTAAAAAAATAACCTTTGTTACTTTGTTGATATTCTCAATTTGTTCGATTATCTTTATCTTAAAATTTTCTTTCATTGTCTCTTCATGTTTTTCTCAGTATTTTGAGTGTATTTAGGTCAATCTTTTAAAAGCCTTTGATGAATTTGATGTCTGCACAATTTATTCTGTGTTTTGAGTGAGTCCTGTTTCCTGTTCTGCATTTAGCTTGTGGGGTTTTGTTATTGGAAACTGATTATTTGATAATCATAATGTGTCTATGTTAAAAGTCAGATTTCTCCCTGCCCTGAGATGGCCCCATACTTTTTTATGTTAAGAGATACTACAAGTAGTAGAACATCTGTTTTGAGACATTTAAACTCGTGAGATGATGATTGTTTTTGTCTGTTGCTGTAATGAATTTTTTTTTTGTAGTTGTGATAAAAATACTTAAAAAAAACTACTTAAGAGAGAACAGATTCATTTTGGCTTACAGTATCAGAGAATTAGAGTCCATATGGGCAGGAGAGCCATGCCAACAGGCAGGGAATTCATGGGGACTGGAACAAAAGTTGCTCACATTAGACCCTTACTCAGGAAACAGACGGCAAGCAGCGAGTGTGGCCAGACTATAAAATCTTGCAGTCCTTGGACTTCTCAGCAAGGCTTCCTGTCCTAGTCCTACAGCTACTGTACCTTTCCCAATAGCACCCACAGCTGGGGACCAAACATTCAAACACATGGCCTTCTGCTGACATTTTATATTCAATACACAATAGTATCTTCAGATCACATTCACCAACTGCTTTGAGAGATTTTCTTGAAGCCCAGAAATCAGATCAACTGACAGATGTGTGAGCACACAGACAGACACACACAGACATACAGACACACAGACACACATACACACACAGACACACATGCACAGATACACACACACAGACATGCACAGACACACACAGATACACAGACATACATACGCATACATGCATAGACACAGACACATACACGCACACACACACACACACGCACACATATAGACACACACACACAGACACACATACACACGTATGTAAATGAGGTGTTTGTATTCATATTCATCAAGTTTTCTTGTCAACAAGAACAAATACCAACAGAATGATTCAAAGGAAGGGTGATTTTGGCTCCTGTTTCCTGAAGACGCAGTCCACGGTTGCTTGGCCCCTGAGACCGGGCAAAGTCTTACTATAGTGGAGCCTGTGGAGATGTAATCTACCCCACAGCCCAAGTGAAGGAGTGAGAGATGACACAGGGGAGGGGGAGAGTTGGTCCAGGACTGGCAGCAACCATCCAAGGCACATTTCCTGTGATTTACTCCTTTCAGCGAAGGCCCTTTGTTGAAGTTTGGCACCACTTTCCCAAAATAGCCTGGGGACCACAAGTTCAACACAGGAGCCTGCAAAGAACCCTTCTTATTCAGTGTGTCTTGCTCTCTTTACTTCCAGAATGAAGGGAACTGGGTTGTTATTGCCGAAGACTAAGAAAGTGACTGGGCGGGGTGGGGGGGGGAGGGTTTGAAGCTAGATATACTACCCAGCTCTACTGTCATTTCGGAGATAGTGCCTATTAGTGTGGGGCTTTTTTTGACTACCACAAATCTTTGTTTAGAAGCTCCCAGAGAATTGTTCAGAAGCACCTGCCTTCTCAGTGTTCCTTAGGAGGAGGGAAGGTTTGCAGTTCTGTAGTTTATCACTTTGCTGATGGAGTTCTTAGCTATGCCAACAGCTGTTTTTCCAAATTTCTATGTTAAGAAACGAAAAGACATTGCTTAATCCAAGTCTAGTATATTCTCTTTGAGTAATACATAGAATTTGCTTTAGAAATTATTTGTACAATGCTTCCTGATTATAGCAATATTTATATATAAACTCTTACAATGCTAGACTTGATTTCTTTATAAAGCCTGCAAATACCTTTGTACTTCTAAATGTCTACTAAATAATCTCAAGTGTCATTTCCTCCAAGTCAAAAAGTTAGTTCCTTTCATTTTAGAGCATGGTACCTTAGTTTCTGTTTTAGATACAGGATGTAAAATAATTTGTCTTCACTTTTAAAAAGAGTTGAAAGTGATTTTAGGGATTTCCTGTGTTTTTCTTTTTAAAGAAATGACATCTTCTCTTCTGAGAAATTACAATGTGTGGACATTTGAGCTGTCTTTTGAAGGTAATTTTCAAAATCATGTTGACTTAATTAGCTCAATTAATGTTGTAATTATAAAATATCCTCACAAATAGGCTTGGAAGGTTGGGTTTGGCTTCCAATTATCTTTTCAATTAACTAAGAAGTGCTTCACGGGTAAAAATGTGTCCTAATAAGACTGCTGAGAATAAAAGGGTCATTTCGAGACAATGTCAAGCTGACACCTTGAAGGGATTGTTTTAATAATAAAACAAGGTTAACCATCAGAGACAAATGAGCTTCTTCTGGTGTCAGCTTCCTGGAAGAATGTGCCAGAATATCAATATCCAAGTGAATCAATAACTGCTTAATAATGTGACAGCAGTAGGCATGCATTCCATAAATATTGAAAGTCCTGATTTTAGACATAAATATTTTTGTATTTGCTGCTTACTCTTAAATACATAATGTGGGAAGCAAACGTAACGAACAAAATGCAAGGCATTCTGTGGTGCTACTGGCGGAGTCTTCTCTTCCTGTTGTAGTTTCTGTCTGCCCTTAGCTGAGTGATGGGGAAGGTCAAAGGGTCTTCCTCCTCAGCTGAACATGTGACCTTGAACTCTCCATGGCTTTTCTATTCGCACACGCTTTCCCCTATTCAACTGTTCGCACACATGCCGGGTTACATGGGACTTTAAGCGACTTTATTCTTTGCTCAGTGGGCTCTCTTTGGAAAGAACGGGTCAGAATCTACGCTGCATACATAGGCATGGGTCTTTTGATTCCTTGCTTTGGTATTTACTAGTTTTCAAGTTTTCTTCTTAAAATGTTTTTTTTTTTTTTTGTTTTGCCTTAAAGGTGTGTGTGTGTGTGTGTGTGTGTGTGTGTGTGTGTGTGTGCACATGTGAGCTAAGGTGCCTTTGGAGACCAGAGGGCTCAGATCTCCCTGGAGCTGGACTTGCACCCAGCTCCCAGTTGTGAGCTGCCCAGTATGGGTGCTGGGAATGAAACTTGGGTCCTCTATCAGAGCAGTATACTTGTCACTGCCATGCCATTTTCCCAGTCCTGGTATTTACTATTTTTTTTTAAGGTTTGTGGGATGTATAGTTATATTTCATCACTTGTTAGATTAAAAATTACGATTTTATTTCAACTGCTTTAATACTAACTGTACAGTGCCAAAATATGTTTGAAAAGAAACCATCAGAAACTTACCTAGATAGGACGCTCTTAGCTGTCATGTTCTAGCTTTATTTGGAATCATCAGACATTTGGTTGGTGGGGGGTGTCAAGGTCAAAATGCCTGTTGTCCAAGCCTAGAGACTTGAGTTCAGATCCCTCGCACTCAGGTAAAAACAGTCAAGCCAAGCAGAGACAGGAGGACCGGTGGGCTTGCTGGCCAGTCATTCTAACTAATCAACAATCTCTAGTCCCTGTGAGAGACTTTGTGCTAAGCACATGAACCCCTGGCTTATACATGGGACCAAACAGCAGCTACAGCAGCATTTACTCATATAATGACAAGATCCTAGATATATTTTTTTTCTTTTGGTTTTTGAGACAAGGTTTCTCTGTATTGTTTTGAAGCCTGTCCTAGAGCTTGCTCTGTAGACCATATGGGCCTCGAACACACAGAGATATGCCTGCCTCTGCGTCCTAAGTGCTGGGATTAAAGGTGTGTGCCACCAATGCCCAGCGGTTCTAGATATTTCTATAATAAGCATTAGAAATGATCATCCCTAAGTCCCTGAAGACAATGGTGTGTTTGAAAAAAAAATCCCAATTAAACATGTGAGAAGTATTTATTCTCCCAAACTTATTTGAATAAGTCAGTAGTTGCTTTGTCATTTGGCTTATGTTCACTCTCACTTGCTCTGTGTTACTGATGTTCCAGATGGGAAAATGCCAACAACCTTGGTGTTTTCAAACATTTCCATATTATACATGCTTATGTTCTTTTCAAATGGCTGAGACTAACACTAATGGCTCTCAGCCTTCCTAATGCTACTTCAATACGGCTACTCATTTTGTGGTATCCCTCAGGAACAAAATTATTTTCTTTGCTACTTCATAACTGTAGTTTTACTACTGTTATGAATCATAATGTAAATATTCTTAGAGGTAGAGGTTTGCCAAGGGGTCATGACCCACAGGTTGAGAAGCAATGCTTTAGATACAGGCAGTTTTCATTAAAGTAGGTTCAGATAACAGGTTTTAATAGAATAATTAATTGCAAACATTTCACAATTATATTACAAGATTCTTTCTGTTGCCTGGGAATGTCCACTTCCTTAAAAGTTTTGATTTTTTTAGACATATGGGAGAACTCTGAGGAGGGATAGCACATCAAAACTTGTGTAGCAAACCCTGACACCATACAATTACTAATAGTTTCTTCTTTAGATGAGGATTCTAGATATTTCTTAGTCATTAATTGTAACAGGGCTCCAGACCTTAGTACAACACGTTCCATGATGGAAGTACCATTCAGGCTGTAAACACATGTGGACAGCACCACCTGCCAAAACTAAAGCGAAGACTGAATCCATCAAAATCTATAGCTTTGGGAAAGTCCCCAAATGCGCTAATCTTGCTTGTTTTGCTTCTGTAGTTCTACTTCTGGGTAACTGTTCACTGTTCTTGTTATCTGAAGTATGTCAACCCAGAGTATGGATGTTGTGCTTAAAAACTTACCCCGAGAAAGACTCAGGGCTACACAGGGATCCCAAACAGGCAGTGTGGTAGCTGGCTGGCTACTAAAGACTTTCTATTGGCTGTACCTGAGCATTCTTTGGTGAATACCCCACAACATAAATCATTTATGTTTACTAGCATGCAACAAGGCACCAAGTCAATATTATAGACATGTACATATCCCTCCAACCCTCCATGTAGTTCAGGATAACCTTGAAATCCCGACCCTCTTGCCTCCACATCCTATGTGTCAGGAAGTTCAAATGTTCAGCTCAATGCCCACCTAAGTGAATATTTTAAATAAATGAGTGAGAACTGTCTCATTGATGGAGTACAGGACTGACAGCCAGCAACAACACACCCTTGATTTTAGTTAGTTGCAATTATTTGATGGAAGGGTTATTTCTTCTGAAAGGGAGTATGCAGTCACACACAATATGGTGGAAAATTTCATAAATTAAGTTTCATGGAAATATTCATGACTAAATCTGTGAGTGAGTGGCTATTCAGCAAACCAGCCCCCTAGACATAGCTGCTGCTATTGATATGCATACTTTTATATCACACCTTCTTAGCAAATACATTAGTAGAAAACAAAATTTAAATTAATTGTTGTAATGGCAGAATCACGAGAAACTAATTTGAATTCAGCGATGATGCACTCTAGAACCCTAACTACATGTTATCCAGTTTAAGAGTCCAAACTGTAATCTAATATATGACCACTAGATGGCAATCTATACTGATAAATTCTGTAGTTCCCCTGCTCTAGGTTATAAGGTGCACAATTTTACACATGGAAATATTTAAGATAATTTGAATGAGTTACATTAGTTGAAGTACATAAAGAAACTTTTCAAATAAGATTGAAATCACTTTTTAAATTCACTTTTCTTTTGTAATTTGTTGGAGTTTTTACTCTTTTAAAGTTTTGGATTGACAGGTAAGTAACCAAATTGTCCGTGTTGTGTGTAAGAGATAGAATGGCTCTTACAAGAAAATATTAATTTTAGTTTTAGGTCATATGTAGAAAAATGTGCTAGTAGCAGTATTTACAAGATTGGCTTGATTAAAGGCAAATTGACCCTCCCCCCAACACCCCCCCCCCCGCCATGCTGGGGGTTTTCCATGGTTTAACACTCTAGTACAGGGACACCTTTCTTCCAAAGGCAAGATGTGTGGGATTCCCAAATGGAAATCTTAGAGTGCAGCATTTTCTTAGGGACATTCTCCAGGAAAAAAAAAAAAAAAAAAAAAAAAAAAAAAAGCCTGCTGGAAATGTAGATTCATAAGCCAGTAATGTATAACAGCTTTTCTCCATTGAAATATTCCATTCTGCAGGAGGGCAAGCAACTCACTGGCTTCAGGAAGCTCCTGAAACTGAGCAGATTCACTAGAGTTAAGTAATAAAAGATGAAGAGTCCCACTGAGATGAAGTGAAGCTGAGCTGCAAAGAAGACTTAGACACCAGCCCAGACACCGGGAAGAGGTTTAGACAAGAGTTCCTTGGAAAGGACACTCTCTAACCTGTTGAGATGCCTGCAATGTGCTCCATCTTCTCAGCTTTTGTGACCTGCCACCCATGCTGGAGGGAACTTTGGTGATGTAACTGTCTTAGAGTCGCTTTTGTTACTGTAAGTAACCCCAATAAAACCCATCGGTTCACCAAGTGGACTTTGGTGGTATCCATACTTGGGTCTGTTGTGGAACTGCAGTGAGTAGACTGCATCTCCACAGGAACATTTTTGTTACACAATAGCCAGGTGAAGAATACCGCTTGGAGTGAGTGGAAATAGGAATGAGCCACATGGAGTTGGTACAGACAGTGTGGAATTGTGCATTTTAATTTCTTTGTGTGGCAGGAAAATGGAGCAGGGAGGGGAGGAACTTAACACTGACTTCTAGAGAAAGCAAGCCCAAGGCTGTCAGGGGCACTTTTTCCACACCTCCATGAACACACAGACTTATGTTCAGATTAATAAAACAGTGAGACTACAGGCTGAAGTAGCGTAAAAGACAGATTCTGCCAGGGCTTTTAACTGGACTAAATGGAGAAATCACTTGGTGAGCTGTCACGGCAGCCTATGCAGGTGCAAGCAAGCACCACACCCATGTTTTCCATGAGTAGATTTGATACTGGTCCCATGTCTTGGGCAGAAAGGGATTCATTCAAGCCTTATTAATCACTTCTGCTGGCTGATTATGAATTAAAAATCAAATTTGATACATCATGCTTTGCTGCCATCCTGTGGCTATTTGGGATATGAATAAAATGGGGAATTTAATGTTGAATAAAAGGACTAGAGCTCTGCTGAGTGGAGTAATGTGACAACAAATGCCCGAGTTGGGCATGCACCTCTGCCTGCACAAAGAATGGCCTTTAGTGGCATTCATTCATCCATTTCCCCCTTCTTCCACCCTTTGCAGATTCAGGCCTACTTTAAAATGGTCCCTGAATAATTCACGGAGAAGAAAATTCCCAAGAAGACTTACAAATTCTGAGAAACCATGGTCTCCTATTCTTAAATATGTCTGTTGAGGGTGGGCATCTATTTCCACCTTAATTTCCATCTGACCAGGACAACTCATTCTCTTCTGAACAGTCTTTCTAAACTAGGCTATGAACGATATCTGTCATATCTATGTGCTAATGAGAACGCTGGAACTGATGGGTAAAGAGATGGGCTGATTTACTTAGCAGTGCCACTACTTGAGGTTTTATCTTCCTTTTATATGCAATGAAACATGCCACTATTATGCAAGCGTTCTTGCTGTTCCTGCAGAATAATATGCCTGCAAAGGAAGGGAAGGCTCTTTTAGGTAAAGCAATGTAAAAATACTTCCTTTATACAGGACAGATAATGAATCATCTTCTAAAAGAAGGGGGGATTTGGACAACCCACCTTTTGATATTTATTCTTCTCTAAAATATGACATCATGACCACATTGTCCCTCCCTCCACCATTTCCCTTCTCTCCCAGATCCACTCTTCCTCCACTTCCCTTCAAAAAAAAGAGTTTGCCTCCCAGGGATATTAAGCACATGGCATAGCAAGTTACTGGATGATGTTTCTCTGATGATAACTGTGCTAGACTCTGATCTGTGAGTACAGCAGAATATCATTAGGAACTATTTCATGGACTTTTCCTTGTCGGTCATGTTTGCTTCTATCCTAGGTCTTTGGGCTATTCCACATCTGGTTCCTGGCCCCCTAGGCAGTGTCAGGCATGGGCTCCCTTTGGTGGTGTAGGTTTCAAGTTGGACCAATCACTGGTTGGCCATCCGCACAAGTTCTTAATGTCAAGTGAACTCCTTGCTCTCGCATAGTTGCATTTAATGAAAAAAATGGTTTAAGGTGTCATGAATTAATATAAGCAATATTAGTATTTACCACTGTAGTGTCAAGCCAGATAAAACCATTAATCAGTACCTATTTTTTTCTGTTAATATTTCTATTCCACATCAAAAAGTCTGATGAAGTTTAGTGACATCATAGAATAAAATTAGGGTCTAACATTATTTCTCTCTTTCCACTTTTTTTTTAAAAGAAAGTGTTTTAGTATGTACTTGTAGTTCTGGACTTCACTATGTAGATCAGGTCAACTTCAAACTCACAGAGATCCATCTGCCTCTGCCTCCCAAGCACTGGTACTGAAGGCATATACCACCACACTTGGCTAGGATACAAGTGTTATTTTTAATAACTCATTCATAGCAACCTTTGATATTGCATTTCAAAAAATAGTAAATAGGGCTCCTTTCTTATTAAATATTTATTGTGTTACTTTAATGGTTAAACTGTGGGTCTCCCTAATCCAAAGAAGCACCACAATGTCGACTTGGGAGAGCTCTTTTGATCTCGCCTATGTCTTCTATTTACTTCCTATGTGGGGGCATCGTTTCCCAGATACCACTGTCCCAAACTCTAGTGAGAAAGAGTGCTGCAACTAAATCAGTCCCCTGTCTTTGCAAAGCAATGTTAATTCAGTGAGCAGCCTGCTAGATGCCACCCCTTATCAATTTTAAGCACATAGTCAGAACCATTATTTCATATAATTCTTAGTTTCCTTCTGTAGGCAGAAGAGCTGTGTGCATAGCAAATCAATAGAAAATGAAAGAGGTAAACAACAGCTTGCTAAATAAATAACATAAAGCAGTTCTCCATCAGAGTCCTAGTAATTTCTCGGTGAAACAGGCTGCCCTTAATAAAGCAATTAATTAATTTTTCAAATGAATTATGCAAGCCAATATTTTCCTTCATTAATGTTTTGTTGAAATCATTAGGTTTTATTAGTGGATAACAAAGAAGGAATTGGGCTTTTCTTCTAAAATATATATATATATATATATATATATATATATATTAATGTGCTTAACTCAAATGAAATGTGCTCCTAGTATGTAATGAAATTTGAATCAATCAAGTCAATTTGCTAGTCAAATGTCCTTTTGGAGCCCAGCTGCTCTATGGGGATATCCGTCCACAAAAAACAAGCTGAATGTGATCCAGAGATGCCATGGTTGTGCCAAATAAGGAATCATTCCTTTAGTACAGCATCTCTGATTTTCTCAAGTAGGCAACTGGTCTCTTGTGCAAAACTCTATTATCTGTTCTAATTAGGATGAAAATTTAAAATTCATCTATGAAAAATTAACCATCATTATGTCAGGTGCCAGATTTTGAGGAACTGGCAGAGGAAGTCACACTTACTTCGGTCCTGTATGAGCCTGAGCACAAAAAGTGGTTTCTGTACCAATGTCAAGATGTATGATCATAGCTATTGAGTTTCAGACACTGAAACTACACCCACAGAGCACTGAGAAAGTGAAAATCAACTCAAGCTTACTTCTGAGTTATTTGATATACTACAACACAGTATTGACACCAGGGGCAAGATTTTATTCTTTTAATGGCTAGACTGAATTCTATTGTGTAATTTTTAAACTTCATCCACTGATGGACATTTGATTGATTCCCCAGCTTGGTTATTAGGCACACTGTTGCAAAAAAAAAAAATGCCAGTGTATGGGTCTAGGTGTCTGTCTGATGTAGTTTTTCCATTCAACTATCTGTCTATGATCAGTGTGATAGTGGAGTGGTTGGATTAGATGGTAGTTCTATTTGCAGTTCCTTTGCATAATCTCTGTAGTATTCTCTAACCCAACTGAACTAATGCTCCCAAGTAACAGAGTATGAGAGTTCCTTCTTCCCCATGTGGCAGTATTTGTCATTTCTTTGTCTTCTTGATTAACAGTCATATTTTTCAACTGATGGTGAATGATCTCATTATAATTTTACATTTTTCTGACAGTGATAATGAGGAGTTTATGTGTGCATAATATTCATACTTATTTTATTTTTCCATGTGTGTGTGTATGTGTGTGTGTATCTGCACTGTACACGCAAGCTTATAAATGTTTGCATGTATGTAGGCATTATGTGCATATAGAGGTCTAAGATTAATGTCAGGAGTCATCCTCTATTGTTCTTCTATTGTATTTGAGGGGCAGAATCTACCAAATTCTGAGTTTGCAAATACAGCTAGTTCACTAGCTGGCTTCTTGCTTTGGGGTTCCCAGTCTTGATTTCTAAGGCAGGCTGTTGCACCCAACTGGCATCTATATGACTTCTGCAAACTTGAACTCCAGTCTGCATACCAGTGCTTCAAGCATGTAACTACTGAGCTGTCTCTCCAGCCTCTCATGCATCTTCTTTGGAGAAGTGAATGTTCAGATAATTTGCATGGTTAGTTACTTCATTTGTCAAGTTACTTTAGGTTACTTGCTACTTGATTTTTGCTATTATGCTGACTAAGTTCTTTTCCATAACTGGATATTAACGCCACAGTTTGTCCAAATGTTCTTGTATTTTGTGGGGTCAAATCTCTTGACTCTGTTGATGATTTCATTTGCTGTCCCCAAATCACTTTATTATTGTTTTTCATTTTTTAAATTGCATTTTTTTTTCATTGTGTGTGTATGTGTATGTATGTGCTCATGGGAAGGTTAGAGGACAATTTCTGGGAAATCGTTTTTTTTTTTTTTTTTTTTTCTTTTTTTTTTTTTTTTTTTTTAAATATCAGCATGTGAATCCTGGGGATTGAACTCAGGTCTGCAGGCTTGGTGGAAAGATCCTTTACCCACTGAACCATCTTTCTGGCCCATGTGCCAAAGCTTCTTACTGTTTTATTCTCATCAGTTGACATGTCCAGTTTTGCATTACTGCCTGCACTTTTGAGTCTTAGCCGTAAATCCCTTGTCTGTCTCATCATCTGTAAAAGTTTTGCATCAACAGTATCTCCTTGGCTTGAAGAGGTGACTGCTGTCCCTGGAACATTTCTCAGCTGTCTCTGTTCTTCAAGCAGACCCTTCAACATTTCTTTTCAGTACCACTTCCTATACACCAGTTTTATAGTCCTGTGGTGACATATTATTAATTTTTAATGATGGAAAACCAAATACAAGATGGTAGTGGATCAAAGTCAACACTATACATCTGAAAGAACAATGACCGCTCCGAGGCTCATTTTGGAAAGCTTGAACGGTTCGAGTTTAGTTCTGCTTGTGTTAAGACATTTAGAATGACAAGCCATCTGGATAGAAAAGTTCTGTGAATTAACCAGATGTGTCCAAACTTACAAATTTGCTGCATCCAAGGGCTGGATTTTTATATGAAGTTAATTAGTTCTTTGTCTAACTGTAAGAGTGGAGGATTATATTACCAATGGAAAGTGGCCCTCAGGTGAAATTAGCCATTATTCCCTCCAATGAAAGCAGTTAGTAGAGTGTCCCAGTTTGGAGTGAGTCCTTGGAAAATGGACAGTTTCTGAACTGAATCTTACTTCTTTCTCCTGTCAACTGGATATTTTGGACAGATTATGAAACCTCAATGTTCACCCTGGGAATCGCACATTATAAAGATTTTGATCATGTCTGTCTTCTAGAGTTGAGGTGAGACTTAACAAAGGTAATAAATACAGATATTACCAGATATAAAGTTAAAATAAATAAACAGTGGGAATCATGTGGCATGTGTGTTTTGTCTTCCACATACCAGCACGATAATGGCAGGCCTTGTTTTCTGTTGTCTATGGTTCCTCATATGTAAAAAATACTTGATAAATATTTGTGTTACCAAGTCCTCTTACATTACATCACTTCCTCTTTCTAGTACAGTTTTGATTTTGAGTCTTCCGTGTACAACTCTTAGTGCAGTCAGTCTGATGTCTCTTCTGGACAGTATGCTTGGAGCAGAAACAATAGTCAGGGCAAGTTTAGATGAGAGAACTAGATACTTCTTATTAGCATGGTTTGAAACAATATCAGAATTTTTATTCTGCTTTTTATTATTATGGGATGAAATTTTTCTTCTACAGATGAGCACAATGAGGGTTGGAAATTTGCTGACAGTTGCACAAATAACAAAAGAGAAAAGTTGGATTTGGATCAAGTATTATCTAATTCCCAAGAACCCACTTTAACTTCTGCCCTCTCCTTATGTCTCATAAAAAAAAAAGAAATGATATTTGAATGTCTCATTGCAGTGAGTGGCACATGTGTAGACTATTGTCTTTTATTCCCCAACTATGTCTAGTTAGTCTGTCTTCCATGTGTAGAAGTCAGAGGATAACTATGGTGTCAGGCCTCAAGAGTTTTCCGTCTTTTGTTTGAGACAGGGTCTCTCATTGGCCTGGAAGTTTGTCACACGACCCAAGCTAACTGGTCCATGAACTTCCATGATCCTAACTGTTTCCAATCTGAGGTAGAAGGCAGTATGCCTGACTTTTACATGGATTCTGGAGACCCAAACTCAGGTCCTCACTCTTGCAAGGCACTAGCTTAGTTTATTGAGCTCTCTTGCCAGCCCAACAGCAAATTATTCTTAGCTGCTGCTAGTGAGGTACAGGAAACATCACCCCGACATACAGAAACCTGACATTTCAGAAAGAGCAAAACAAGAAGACTGCTTTTATCTTCTTTGCTTTGTGCTCCCTGAAGCAAGTCATGAAGCCAGGGGAGGCTGTGTCTCCATCTTCTCTCTTTCTTTCCCTCTGAAGACCCTCATTAGGACTGTCTTTCACTACAGCAGACAGAAACAATATTGCTGAGGGACAGAAAAGAATCTAGAAAAACAGGTCTCTTGTTCATCACACATGAAATCAAACCCATAATGGCAGGGCATCCTCACAGTTGGAACCATCACTACTTATGGTTTCTGTATCTTGTAATATGTGAATTTTAAATGTTTTCATACTTTCCTGATATTACTCTTTTTGCTATGGCAGTATCATCCATAACCTTGGAAAGGGTAAAGAGAGAAATCTATTCTCTTTATGGCCTGTTTTGTGAAGCATTACTGTGTAGCCTCCATGACTTTGTTTCTTCTGCAAAATTTGAGGAGATCCTAACCAGCTATGTAAACAAGGGTTATGAGTTTGGCTGTAACTATCCCCTATAGAATCATGTGTCTGACAATCATGTGTCTGTAGCTGGTGGCATGGTTTTGGGAGGTTGTAGACCTGGAGTAGCTAGAAGTATATTTTGGATAGGCAAGTCTTGGACATTATAGCCTGGTTATCAGAGAAGATATTTCCCCTGTTCTCTATGATTCTTATCCACGGAGATGTAAGCAAGCATCTTCATGAGCTCCTGCCACCATGGATTCTCTAACTGCCATGCTTTCTCTGCCACATTGGACAGTAATATAGACAAGAAAAATAACTAATACAAAGGGTGGGTAGATTTCTTCATTTATATGTCTATGAATCTACCAGCAAACATTTTACCAATTTAGCTACCTTTTTGGCCCATCAACCTTAAGATAATCACTGCAGAGTTCCATGAAAACTAATTCTCTAATTCTCTAATCAAAGCAGTGATGGTTCTAATAACTTAAATCCCCCTCACCAGCTTTCAGGTTTGAGAACCAAGAGCTGTGGACCTATGTTCTGATCTACACACCATTACCCATACCTTACCCAAATCCTCAAAATACATGACAACTCGAATTGAACAGTATTGCAGCATTTGAAGATACTTTGACAAAGTGGATGTGACATATCCTGTGGGTAGTGTTGTGTTGATTACATGTTGAAACAGTCTGTTTATTGATATGCTGCTTTGGCCCAGTAAAGTAGACAGCATCTAGACTCACAACTGATTAAAAAGACACTGGTAGGTATTAAAAAGAAAGCATCATATTTTTAATGAGAGCATTTGTTGACTGTGAACAATGTAAGAGAGGAAAGCTGCAATTGGTTATGAAAAACCGGGAGTGTCCTTAGCTGAGAACCAGAGGGCTAGGGGCAGGATGGTCAGGGATAGGTTCAGTTTGGAAGTAGAATAAAACTGGCAGGATGAATGCTGTGCTTGTTAATTTTTATGTGTTTATTTAAATGTCTGCAAGGTGCCTACATTCTATTTCAATGCAATTTCTAGTGCAGAGAGTGACTGGAATTTATTTGTTAGACTGAGGCAGATGGTACTCTGTAATGATTGTGGCCCTCATCCATTCAGCTAAAGCCCAAATAGAAGCAAAGCCCTTACCAACGAAGAGGGGCTGCTTCCTGCCCAACAGCCCTTAGACTCAAACCCAGTTGTGAGCGTCACTGGGTTTCAGCTTGTTGATCTTCACACTGGAACTAAGCCATCCATTCTCCTGCATTTACAGCTTGCCAAGTCAGCCATAGACCTGGGGAGTTCCTGGCTCCACCATCACTTGTGAAACAACTTACAATAATTTATGTGCATACAGGATGCTGCAGAGATAAGCAATAAGAAACAAGATCTATGCACAGAGCCCTCTGCATGTGGAGGTTTTCATATCCATAGATAGAATACACTATGGATCAAAAATGTTCATGAAAACTTTGCGCTTGTGCTGAGCAAATATGTATGTATGTATGTATGTATGTATGTATATATGTATGTATGTATCACATACCTTTTTAGTTGTCATTATTCCATAAACATTATAAATACCATTTACATCATACTGAGTATAATAAATTATTGAGAGATGTTCAAAAGCCATAAAAATATGTATAGGAGATATGCAGCCATTATATTATTTAATAAAATGGATGTGAGTAATGATTTTGAGATCTGTGAGGGGATGTTAGAACTAATTTAACAATGTAGAGAGAGACTATTTCCATGCATCATGTTTTCCTGTGTTTCTTTCTGGTATATGTAGGGGGGAGTCTTAATATAAGTAATGATCTAGAACAAGTTTATCTCTACATTAACTCCTAATGCATTATGAATTTCTGAAAGTTCAGTTCTTTTTTTTTGATAGACAGCTTTGTGGAATCTCAAAATTTCATCCAGTTGGGATTAGGGTAACACACACCACCAGCATTCCTAAGGAGAATTGTACTCCACCTATCTTCTGAAAGCATAAAGTAGCCACAAGGACTATTGGTCTGACTTATTTGCCATTATAGACAAAGCTGGTTTTTACTTATGCAAAGGTGATGCTGCATAGTGTGTTATAAATCTTTATGTCACCAATGAGTACCAAGATTCAACAAGAGAGTAAAACTGATCATCCAAAGATGTGTATGGGGATTTGCATACCCATGACTTCTATATACACAGTTACTTAGAGTCTTTCATCCCTGGGCGCATCCAAATCAGTCTCTAGCTCTGAAAAATGAACACAGCTTAGACATTTTCTTCTTACTTCCAACATCCTAGCTTCCATTTAAGATTCCACCATCACATACTGTCTACATTGTTAAATTGTCTGAAAATGTGAGACAGTTAGGCAGTACACAAATTAAGCCACAAAATAATCGTGTTTCAAACACTAAATATCCACAGCTCAATTACGTTATTACCGAGATGTTTGTCTGAGCTGTTGCCATCCCTGCATATTTATAGCTACTTCATACTAACCTTTTGAAAATATCCTGATGTGAAAATAAAAAGCCACATTTGTTTTTAGAAGGCAGGTTAAAGTTATGGTTTCAGGTATTTAAAAATGAATAAAAAGTCAATTACCTTCAAATTTTCCAACAGGATGATTTGGTATTGAAAAGAGAGAGCTGATTACAAATTGCCTGATTATATTTTTGTTTCTGAGAAAGAATATTCAAAGAAAATGTGATCCAAGTTACAATCTAATCTGTTTTTCTGTCCATTTTGTGGAGTTATAGATGGAACTTGCTCTCCAAATTCAGCACTTTCACTGTCTGCCTTAAATTCAGACAGAACATCCCAGAGGTCACTGGAGAACTTTGCTCCATTCAACTCTTTTTTAAAAGATTTATTTATTTTATATATGGTGCTCTGTCTGCATATACACTTGCATGCCAGAAGAGGGCATCAGATCTGACTATAGATGGCTATGAACCACTATGTAGGTGCTGGGAATTGAACCAGGTTCTCTGGAAGAGCAGCCTGTGCTCTTAACTGCTAAGCCATCTCTCCAGCCTCCGTTTAATTTTTGAAGCTTCATTTTCCTTAAGCAGTGGAGGCATAACAGCTTCAAAAGGAAAGAAAGGACACTTGCAGTTTTCCCAGGATAATAATAATTTTTAGGAAAGTGATGCTTTGTTAAGCTGTGTGTCTTTGTGTGTTTATATGTGTACATGTGTATGCACGCGTATGTCTCTGTGTGCTGTGTGTGTTTATGTGTGTGCATGTGTGCATATAAATGTATCTGTGTGTCTCTATGTGTCTGTGTATGTGCTTTTGTTTGTGTGTCTCTGTGTGCGTGTGTGTGTGCGTGTGTGTGTGTGTGTGTGTGTGTGTGTGCGTGTGTGCATGTGTGTGTGTCTGTGTGAGGATGCCCATGGATGCCTCTCAAGCTGGAGCCACAGGTGGTTGTGAGTTACCCTCTCAATTGACTCTCACAAACCTACTTTTTAAACATTCATTTACAAATATGAAACAGCTAAGTTTGAAATGTCAGTCAACTGGCCTCATATCTCACAGGGCTCAGCATCCTTTTCTGATCAGATCTGCGTGGGTTCAGGATCCATGCTCTGCAATTCTGCACTTCACTGGTTCTCTTACACCAAGTGGAGTGACTCCTCCATGTGCATTTCTTATTGCTGCTAGAACAAATCATTACAAAAGCAGCTAATGAAAATAACATGTGTTACCTGCTTTATAGAACAGAAGCCTGACTTGATTTCTACTGACTTCAAACCAAATTCCTTCAAGAAGCTGCTAGGGGAACTCTGTCTTAGCTTGTGCCATCTTCTAGAGGGTGCCAGAGTCATTGGCTTTTTTGTTCCTTTTCTCTCTGACCTAACCCCTTGTTGTCCTTTCCTGGGGACCTTTCCTAGTATATTGGTCCCATTCAGGTAATACAGTGAAGCTCCTCGTCTCAGCGCCTTTAATTTCATCACATCTGTACTGTTCTTGCCATAGGTAGTGGTGTGAGTGAGAATTGCCCCCACAGGCTCAGATACTTGAGTGCTTGCTTCTTTCCTGGGTAGGAACTGTTTGTGAATGATTAGGGGGTGTGGCCATGTTGGAGCACATGTCTCAAAAGCCCAGGCCAGGCCCAGTGTCTCTATCTCTCGCTGCCTGCCAGAGATCAGGAGGTAAAGCTCTCAGCCCCTTCTCCAGTACCATGCATGACTGTGTGTCACCATGCTCCCAGCCATGGCAACAATAAAGTAACCTTATAAAACTAGAAGTAATCTCCCAAATAAAGGCTTTCTTCTATAAGTTGCCTTGATCAGTTTCGCTTCCCATCAATAGGATAGTAACTAAGGTACCATGAAAAGTCACATCTTAGGTTCCAAGGGGCAAGGTGTGGTATTCTTGGTGGTGGACAGTCTAGTTACTATATTGCCTACTATATTGTCTACATTCATGAAGAAATAGTAAAATATGATTTTTTAGAATGGGTATTGGGTAACTGCTGCTAACTCTAGGCAAGGAAGAAATGCATCATATCTATAGAAAGATACGAGTCAGTGTGTACTCTTTTCTGCAATGAGTGCTTGTGGAAGCATGGCTGTACCACTCAGCATCCGCAGGCTGTGTGCTTTTCTCCAGGAGGAATGTGGGCCTTCACTGTACAAGTCTTCTGCTAAATACGGGTTCCTTCATGAGAGTGCAATCCATCTAGCAGACTAGCACACCTCCACTGGTTTGCAATTACCAGACTGAAGGACACATGTCTCAGTCTTGTGTTAATTCTACCATGATGCTTAGAAACATGATTCAGAATACCCCTGCATTAAAAACTATGCACCCATTAACACACCACAGCCACTCAGAAAATAAATTGACTGTAGGGCAAGGAAGATTTGTGTGGGTGAGGTGGTAGTTTGGAGGAAGAAACAGGCAGATGTCTATGAGTTCCAGGCCAGTCAGGACTACAGTAAGATCTTCTCTAAAATCAGAGAGAAGTTTGAAATGGCACCTATGCTTTTTGAGGCACTAAAAGATATTTAGAATATTTTGGATACCCTTAAGGTATTATAAAATATTTATGAGACTGATAAAAATCGTGAATTGAAAGGAGTTTTGTTTTTATTACGCAAACATAAATCTAATTCATAGCAAAATGCAACCTTAAAAAGGCAAATGTAAACTTCTCTGTGAGTTGAGTGTCTCAAAACACAAAGGTTGTTTAACTGTCTTAACACCTCTTATTTTAATTTTATGGACTATATTTCTACCCTACACCCACCATCCAAATAGCAGTGTAAGAAAAAGATGTTACCTTTTGGAGGAGATGGATATGTCTCAGTTTGTTGCCCTTTGGTCATATTCCCCCCTCTCTTTTTCTCCTCCCTCCTCCCCCTTTGTGATACAACACATAATGTTATAAAAACTCACATATTGGAATCCCTTTACCTCCTTTGCCTAAGATTAGAATTACACTAACTTTCTTCACAGATGATTATGGGAAGGTTTTTTTCAGTTTTTTTTTTTGTTTGTTTGTTTGTTTTGTTCTCCCCCCCCACTCTCCTTGTAATTGGGAAAGATGCTTTCCTGTGTATTTCCGGCATTCCCAGTTAGGTTTGTTAAGAGGGACAGAGGGTATCTTCTCATAGAGTATAGTGTGAAACAGTGATGGAAAAGTTTTCACAGCATGCACACAGGACAACTGCTAGGAAAATTGATTGGGACTTGGGTTCTGAGGCTGAGGGAAGGCTGTGGGAGGGGAAAGAGACAGAGCTTCAGGGCCCGGAGAGCAGGGGATGAGGAAGGGAAGAGGCAGGTCTGCCAGGTGGATGGCTTGGGGCAAGCTGTACAAATTCTGTATCTCAGGATAATTCAGTATAGATGTGATCAAATCTGTTACCAGAGGCTCCCTGAGTATGGTTAGGACCAAGCTCTCTGCACTCTGGAGGAACAAAGTTCACATCTTGTTATTATTGTTATTTTTTACATTTGTATAATAGGAAATACAACTACCATCTTTATTTTGTGATGTTGCTCAATAAAGGGCTATAGAAAGATTAAACTCACAATGATGTGATCTGTCAGTGACCATACAAGTACTATTGTCAGATTGTCCTCTTCAAGGCCTGATGGGAGATGTCATTCTGTAAATATGTTTCTCATACTGGTTAATGAATAAAGCACTGTTGGCCAATAGGAAAGCAAGGTAGGCAGGACTAGGAGACAAGGAGGATTCGAGGAAGTAGTAGGAAGGAGTCAGCATGGAGAGACTGGAGAGAGCAGAGGTCTGGGCCCACTCTCTGGTAAGATGAGACCACATGGAAATTCTTAGATTAATAGAAATGGGTTAATACTTAAGACAGAGCTAGCTGATAAGAAACAAGTAACTGGCCAATAGCATTATATCAAATACAGAGTCTCGGTATGTTATTTGGTGCTGCTGCTGTGGTGGGTCCAAGTCAGCAGGAAAAACTATTCATAACAAAGGCTGAAGAGCTAATCCCTTCCTACAACACTGTGGGAGCTGATGGATGGATGCCAATGGATGGGTGCTGACTTTCTGCATCTTAGACTGCTTCCTAAAATGCAAAGCCATCTGGCTTTGTTATCATCCACACTTTCTTTGAGAAAAAGGATATTACAATTATTTTCAGGACAAATGAAAATTCTTAATTTGAGCTTTGGGTATTTTAGAACTTAGGATGGATGTGTTTGCTTGACCATTCATTAGACTGGCAATCTAATATTTTTGTAATTGTTTTATCTCTTAAAGTTCATCTTTCCTAGGAAGGAGGCATGGACTTCCATCATGACTGAAACATGTCTAGTTAGTGCTCACTTGTTTCTATGTTTGTCTCATCACTAGGGTGAAAATTTGGAAAACAGGGCTGGGATTTCAGTATCATGATATGGTATTTAAAAACTTAAGTAATTAAAAGCCCTATCTTTTGATATCTGTGAGGTTTAAGTTTACAAATAGGTTCTATTGTGAGTTGAATTGTGATTCCCCATATATTTTGACTCTTTAATTCCCAATTTGTTAAATGGGATCCAGAATCACTGGAAATATAGCATTTAAGGTGTGGTCCTACTGGAAAGTGGTAAGCTTCTGATCAATATGGCTAGTCTATTTATACAAAGATGGCTTTAAATAAGCAGCCACCCATAAAGAGAATGTCATGTGACAGGCAAAGCAGACTGGAGTGCTGCTAATGTTTTCTAAGCCAATGGGTGTCAAAGTTTGCCAGCTAGGAAGCTAGGAAGAGGCAAGGAAGGGTTAGCCTACAAGTGGCCCTTCATCAGTCTTCTGGCATATGATGACACTGCATGTTTGTTTGTTGTGTTAAGACTTTCTTTTGTGACTCAGAGAATGTTTCCAAGTTAGAAGCCTAACAAAGCTTTGAAGAATGTTAACCCTTTGTTTTGATAGTAGGCTGTCTTAGATATGGTTTTGCAGTGCTCTTCTCTAAGCAAGATTGGTG
Organism: Phodopus roborovskii; assembly: GCF_943737965.1. Classification (NCBI taxonomy): domain Eukaryota; kingdom Metazoa; phylum Chordata; class Mammalia; order Rodentia; family Cricetidae; genus Phodopus; species Phodopus roborovskii. Next base: position 19,901,881 of record NW_026126563.1, on the reverse strand, counting down.
GCTTACCTTTGTTATATTTCCTTCTGTAGATACTAATTGTGCTCAATAATGGCAGCAAGTGATGGCTGTGATTTCCATCCAACTTCACCACCTTGTTGTACATTATGATAAAGCAAGTAGGATGGGAAGATGGTTCAGTTGGTAAATAGGTTACATAAGCAGGGCCTGAGAAAGATTTCAAATGTCCATAGAGGAAGGATGGGTGAGTTGATCTGAGTTTATGACCCCAGCACTGAGAGGCAGAGAGCTAGATTTCTGGGACTCACTGACCAGGAAGCTTTATGTGATTGGTAAGTTATAGGCTAATGAGATACCTAATCTAAACAGAACAAATGGATGTTAACATCTGTGGTTCACTTCTGGACCTCACATGAATGTACACATGTGCATTTGTACTCCCCCGTGTGTGTACATGCATATGTACATGCATACATACAGTTCAAAATGTGCTCTCAGTCTTTAAATTCTCCAAATCTAGTGCTGAGATACAGAAATGTTTAATAGGCAGTCGTCTGTAGTCCTCTGTGCCCTTGGGAGTTGGGTGGGTAGCATGAACCCAGATGTGGTCCATGTAGTGGTTCAGAAACACAGTCTCCATAGTAACATCATGCAAGTGTGTTCTTGTATCCACACAGTCAACATCCTTCATATCCCCCAAATACTTTTGTAAAAAATAATCCTCTGTTCTTTTCCTTCTCCAGAGCTAGGGTTTCACCTAGAATCTCATGCATGGTAGGCCATTAGATTGAATGCTTAGCCCACAAGAAAAAATCTTATTCTATTTCCTTTAGTGCTGAATATTGGTAAGTTTCATGCTTGTTTTTCTTTTTCTTTTTCTTTAACTTCTCTCTTTACAGGAAAGTGGCTTAAAAGGGAAAAGAGCCTTGGTTACTTCTTTTACTTTGGTTCTGATGCAAAGATGAAGTGATGTCAGTTCCCTATGTGTTAAGCACTATTTGTAGCAGCAGCAAAGACATAGAATTAATCCACAAGCCAACCAATGGTTAAACAGAAAGAAAATATGGTGCATGGGTTATATAGATTATAACACAAGGATAAAATAGTGCCATTCAGTCGTTTGTAGCAAGATGGAAGGAACCAGTGGACATGTTACTAATTGGAAGAAATTAGTTACAGAAAAACAAATTCGGTATGAGCTCTTTCATTTGTGGATATTTAACAAGTTGATTGCATACTGAGAAGGATGGCAGCACGTAGTAGACCAGGTAACAGGCACCCTAACACATATACATAGCTTTGGTGTCCAACAGAATTATCAGCAATTATCAGTGATATACAATACATTTATGAATAATGAGTAGAGAGAAGCTTGGAAATGCTAATGGTGTGACTTGACTACTACATTTTAATTTTTTTATTGCTTTAATTAATTAATCTTATATTGTAGTGAGGTAGTCCTTCTGTAGCACTGACCACGCTCATTGGGGGGTGGAGCGATGGGCGGAGAGGACCTGAGGAAGGAGGTCGGAGGGGGCCAGGAAGGCGCTCTTTTTTCTGGCGTGACTCGGACAGGAGAGGATCGGGTTGAATTTCCTGGTGTTCATCTGTCTAGGTTGTAAGTTATTTCTCCCTAAATAAACATCTATTCGGCCTATTTGTTTATCCTGATCCTTATTTACCGCAATATTATATCCTTACTGCTGTTTTCTTTCCCTCCTCTCCTCCAAGCCTTTCTCCCAACTCCCCACTGGCCTCCCCCACCCATTCTCTGCTCCTCCAATATTATTCAGAAAAGGGCAGACCTCCTATGGATATTAATAAAAGATGGCATATCAAGTTGCAGTAAGACTAGGGGCCTCCCCTCATAGGAAGACAGGGCAAGGTAACCCAGTATGAAGAGTAGGGTCCCAAAGTCAGAGGCATCCTGCTCCCACTGTCAGAAGTCCCACAAGAAGCTCTACAACTGTCACATATCTGAAGAGGGCCTAGGTCAGTCCCATATGGGCTTCCTGGTTGTCAGTGTTTACAGACACCATTTGAAGTACCTCACCCAGTAGCTCATAAACATGTACAACTGACAAATATGGTCAAATCTGAAACACATTTAAAGAAATTTAAACCCTCAGTTTTCTGAGTTGATCCTTGCACATTGTATACCCATATCAAACAACTGACCCTTTCAAAAGAAATGTAAAATTATCATTATTTAACTTATTTGCATGGGTGTTTTGACTGCATATATGCCTGTGCACTATATGTATGCCTGGTGGTCATGGATGTGCTAGGGCAGCATCAGATCCCCAGGAACTTTCCCATGCGTGGTTATGAGTTACCGTGTGTGTATGAGAAATCAAACCCATGTCCTCTGCAAGGCAGCCCGTGTTCTCAACCACTCAGCCAGTTCTCCAGGCCCTCATGGACTCCATTCTTAGCACTGGGTTATGGCACAAGGGTCAGTTATCTGATCAACAGCTTTATCTTAGTCATTTAAGGCACATGACATCATGCTCCAATTAGAACATGATTCCAAATCTCTTCTAATCTGAAGGAATGGGTATCAACCTGTCCACATTCAAAACCATGCTTGAAAGGAACTCATTTTCAGGTTGTGAAGAATCTCCAGTTTATACCACTGAAAACTTGAGTTGTATTTTTTTCATGTCATATCATATCATCATTGTAAATACTGCTATTTGCATAGAACTTGCTATGTATCAGCATATTTGTGTATATACATGCGTACTGTGTGTGTCCAATGTAATTACACATGGTCAAGGGTATATAGAGGCAGTAGGATTGAATAACACTTTCTCCAAAGCACCATGCATGCTCACATGCATGCATGAGTTTACATTTTCTCCTGTGTTTCTGAGCACAGTCCACCAGTCATCAAACAAAAACAGTGAAGGCTTTTATAATGAGCCAACAATGCTGCCATTCTAGGCACTGCTTCAGGAGCGGGGAAGCTGTGTGATCACAGAAAAGCCTATTCTGTGATCAGCCTCGGCCACTTGGTGTTGAGATCTCTGTTTCTCTTTGCAACAATGGCAAGAAAAGATAATTTTCAAATTTGCAACTTCTTGCACTGTGCTGACAGAGTTTGCGAGGAAATGTGGGGAGCAAGTGGCATGAGGCAGTGAACAAAGGGAAGGCAACCAGTGGCCCAGTGTTCCACAGTTTCATTTCATTAATAACTACTATTTCATGATATGGTTCACATAATGGAAATTACTATAATCCTATGGAATTTTCATAATCAAAAGATGAATAATTTTAGAAGACTAACAGCTAGTTCTCTTGGTAATGATAATTCTAATTGGATTTCAAATATCTTAAGTGGTTTGAACTTTCAGGTAGGGATTATCTGGCCTTATGTATAAACCTACTTTGCAGACTATTCTGTTTCTTAAGGTTATTACTAAAAGAAACTTATTGGTTTAATATACATTACTACTATACCAATTACAATAAGCTGTAACATGTACAGGGAAGAAATGAAAGATTGCTGAGTAAACCCACTTTGCAGATTATTCTGTTTCTTAAGGCTATTACTAAAAGACATTATTTTAAGACATTACTATTTTACCAATTATTACAGGCTGTAACATCTCTAGGCTAGAACTGAAAGACTACTGGGCCTGTACAGTGCATCAACAAGTCCCTTGTTCATTGTGTAATAATCTTCTTGACCTTCCAAAGCATGTATGACTGAGGGGCACCAGTAGACCTAACATTCCATCACCAGCTCCTTCCTGCTGTTCCCTTGAAGGCTTAGAGACCAGCAAGGACTGCCTGTGTTAAGAGTGAACACAGGCTATTTTTCTCCATAGCGAGGGCTCAGCCACTTGTCACTGACAGTTGGCTCATGGGCAGTTACAGAAGTGAGAAGCTTTTTAATGGGAAAAGGGAAGGCTCCAGGCATGTTCTGTTTGGAGGTGTTGGGGACAGAAGAACAGCTGTCACTGGATTGCTATGGCCTGACTGCTCATGGCTGGTAGTAGCAAGAGTTGTACTCAGAGTTCCTTGATCAGAAATGACCTGGCCACTGTTCCACTGGGGAATCAATTTTTTCACTGGAGTCAAGCGTTGGCACACTACCATTATCCAGCAGACACTGAGGAATAAGTCTAGGACCTAAGATATGACATGAAAATACTAGGGATTTTAATGAAGCATTAAGTGCCAAACAGAAAAGCAGAATCCAAAGAAATGAAGCAAATGATGCTTACCTTTGTATCTTTAAAAGATAATGTGTTAGGGATGGAGTGCTGGTTCATCAGTTAAGAGCACTTTCTGCTCTTACAGAAGATCGGGTTCAATTCCAGATTGCAACTGTCTGTAAACCTAGTTACATGAGATCCAGCACCTTCTTGCCTCTAATGGATGGCAGACTGCAACTGATATACACATATAGATGAAGGTAAAACATTCACACATAAAATATAGTAAATAAATTTTCAAAAAAGATAGTGTCATCTTCATTATTTGAGGACAAATTGAGGTTTGTTTTTATTCAATTGGCCGTAATAGCAGATGGCAAATAATTTCAAGAGCACATTTACAGATATCTTTGCCAAAACCTTTAAAGCAAACCTAATAGGGATCAAGGGGGTATTAAATTGGTTTAACAAGATATGGAGTAGGGGCCTTCCATGGCCAAGAGTGCATGGTGTATTGGGGGTCTGTCCATACAAGCTCTTGGACTCCATGAGATTTCACAAGGCGGCTTCTATTCACAACACAGGTGATAGCTAATGTCCACTTGTTGCCTAGGAGAATTCACTTAATGTTAGTTAAACTAGAAATCTTGCTTACACCAGGCATCACTGTAATTTAGATAGTGAAGGAGGTGCCTTCTGGGACACTACAGATGCATCAGAGAGGCGAAGACATATTGTGCAGTTAATTAACCTCACAGAAAGATGAAAGAAAGCTACTCAGCAGCACAAACTTGACTTATGATTATTTTTGTATTTGTGTTTTTGTCCTCATTTGGTTTTCTTCTCCCCAGCCTACTACCATATGCTGCTGGGACTACACTGTAATTATCCTACCCACAGTTGAAACGCAGAGAGAAACAAGCAAATGGAAGCTCCAACGCCCACAATCCAGGGCTCTCTGCTTTATAGAACTTGGCTGCATTTATTTTAGCATGGGACAAAACATCTTCTTCCACATGGAAAAGGGTATGTCTTTTCCCCTCATGCAAGCCAGCAGGAAAGGCCAGGACCAATTTTTATTACACGTATCTAAAAGTGTATCAAAACCTTTGGAGATAAATAAGAAAAAATGCCATTCCCACCTATGGTTGCACTTTTGGAATGTGCTGGGTGCTGTGAAAACATGCAGGCTGTGGGTCTAGCATCATAATAACAGTGAGAAATTCAAGCGCAAAGGCACTAGGTGCTTTTTCATCTGATTCTGAGCCATCTTTCCTGCACACAGACATAAGTAGGAATGTGAGTTGCATTATCTCAGTAGTTGAAGTGATAGTACGTGGTGTGTATTTGGGCTGTCTTCATGTGGGATGGTTTACTTGATGAGTTATTAATTAACACTTGCTATTCCCTTGTGGAATATCTAGTAAAGATAAACCAGATCTGGATTGATCTTCAGATCTGGATTGGGATTATAGAATTTAAGCATTAATAGAGGGGAGTTTCAGAAACCCAAGAATTATTTCTTTAGTTCTGTCGTTTTTATAGACTCCTGAGGTAGGAGTTTTTTGTAATTAACCAAGAGGCCAATTTGGCCAGATAGAAGCAGTACTTTCTCATTTCCTGTCCTGTGTGGGATAGTTTTGCAAGTGTGTATACTGTCTTCAGTAAATCAGGAGCCACTGGTTATTGTGGTTTGATCAAGCCAGACCGCCTGAAACAGAGTACCAGGTGATCCTACATTCAAAACAGCTGGACAAAGCAGCCTTACAGACTACAGCCAGGATTTCTGAATCTTCTTCGAATCCCCCATGACAGCGCCCCTTACCAGCAGGAAGTAGTTTGGAAAGAACGACACCCAAATTCCCAAATATTGTCTATAAATGTTTGTTTTCATTTAAATGGACTTGGTTATATAAAATAAAAAATTAAAAAAAAAAAAGAATGTAGAAACAGTTTACAGCTGTGAAGTTATCAACCAGAAAGCCAAGATGTTCTTTGGAATTTTGCCTTTTCTTTTCATTAGCTTGAAATAAATTCTCATGGGTTTCCATCTTCTGTTTCTGAGATTACACTCCATAGAAATGAAAAGGAAATATCTAACTTGTACAACCCCGATTCATCTGTATTTGTCTAGTCACACAACCTTATTAATGAGGTATGCCTTCTATACTCTTCAAGGAAAGTGATGTGCTTGTTAGCCCTGTGAGGGGCCAATTGCTTTTAAGGATAGAAAAGTCTTAAATTCTACTTATTTTTCCTCACTTGATTAGCAGAGGGACCTTGGAAACATCAAGGTATATATTTGATCAAAACTCTGTTGTGAGAGTCTTTGTTGTAAGGGAGAAGGCATTTTGAAAGGAAATGTCCAGAATATCTGTATCTCAAAGTCAGAAATAAAGGAGCTAAACTATTTCAGGTTATATATCAGCTTGAGCTTTGGGATAAAAATAAAATAATATGATGGGTATCTTGACTTCTCTAAAAGAATGATGATGAAAACTGATAAGAGAACATGAAACTGATGGGCAGTCATGGCCAAAAGAACGTAGAGATTCTATTCATGCAAAGCAAAGAGAGTGTGTCTGTTCTGTCTGAAAGAAAATGATGGAAATGTAAACAGTGGCTGATGAACTGGGCAATAGTGGTGCATGCCTTTAATCCCAGCACCTGAGAGGCAGGGGCAGGCTCTGTGAGTTTGAGACCAGCCTCTTCTACAGAGCAAGTTCTAAGACAGCTAGGGCTACACAGTCCTGAAAAACCAAAACCCAAACAAAACCAAGCTAAAACAGAAGTAAGCAAGCAAGCAAACAAACAAAAAATTCAACCCTCTCCCCAAACAAACAAAACCAACAACTAAAAAACAAGAACAAAAACCAGTGCCTGATGACGAAGGTAGACAGACACTAGAATCCAAGGTCTATGAATTTTGGGTACACAGATTGGTGCTCAACCACTAAATCAAAGTGTGGAAACTCTCATAAAATCATTTGTATAAAGTTTTAGAGACTTGGGACAGACATCAGCAAGACTTCAGAATATGATGTTGCAGTGCCTTTTATTCATGTTCATTACTTTCTTTTTTTTTTTTTTTTCTTGCTTTGACTAAATAGCTAATGAAAAGCAGTGTAAGGTAGGAGGGATTTCTTTTGGTTCACAGATTGAGAGGACAGAGTCCATCATGGTAAGGAAGACATGCCACAGGAGTGGAAGACAGTTGGTCATGCTGCATCCAGAACAGAGGGATAAGAAGCTCACATTTGGTTCTCTTTCTCCTTTTGGTTGCTAGTTTAAGACTGTATTCCTTACAATGGTACCACCCATAGAGTGGGGGTTGGGGCTCTTCCCACTTCAATTGTGCTAATCAAGATAGTTCTCATTAATAGCCAGCAATTAAATTAATTGAGATAATGTCTTCTACGAATGTCCAGAAGTTTTTCTCCTTGGTAATTCTTTGGAAAAGACAGTATTAAACACCAAACACTACTTTATAGTTTCATTTCTGTTGTGCTAAAAGACGCTAACCAAAAGCGACTTGGGAAAGAAGAGTTCAGTTTATCTTTTATTTCCAGGTGAAAGCCCATCACTGAGGAAGGCCAGGGTGGAAGCTAAGGAGCCTATGGAGGAACACTGCTTTCAGGCTTGCTTCCTCGTCCTGCTAAGGGTCAGCTGCTCAGGAGTGACATTGCCCTCTGAAGTCAGTCATTAATCAAGAAAATATCCTATAGACTTTCCTACATGCCAATCTGGAGGAAGCAATTTCCTCATTGAAGTTCCCCCTCCCAAGCTGACTCTAGTTTGTGTCAAGTTGACAAAAACTAAGCAGAACTTCTGGTTTATTCTTGTAGGCCACTGTCCATCACTGAAGGAAGTCAGGACAGAAACCCAAGGCAGGAATCTGAAGGTAGGCAATCTTTTTATTCCACTCAGAATACTTCAGAGAAGGAAGTACAACAGAAACCATGAAGGAATGATGCTTGATGACTCCTTTTGTGTCATGCTTAGTCAGCCCAAAGAATGATGTGGCCCACAGCAGTATGGGACCTTCTTAATCACTTAGTCCCCTATAGACAATGCCCAGGTAGAGCAGGCAATCTTTAAACTGAGACTCCATTCACAGGTGGCTCTAGGGTGTATCAAGTTGACATTTAAATTTAACTAGGGCACCCTTTAAGAAATAACTACTCATTGCACAAAACTACATTTACACGAGCAAATGGATCTAGGCAATACATTTCAGCACTTGTAAGAAGCACATACATTAAGTGATGCAGTAAAGGATGTAGGAATGACAGTTTCAAATGACTTCAAGTTACTGTTTTCACAACCCTTGGGGAGCACAGCACAGAGAAACCCTAAAGATGGTGGCGTGGACACTTGATTCTACTACTTTCTTAACCAGGAGACTTACTTGTGAGGCTTCAGGTCCTAGAATAACCCTTGCAGATCTAGGCTTTGAGGCATTAGAGATTTTAGAAATCCATTATTTTCACTTTATCTCCTAGGTTGGAAATAATTACTGAGTTTGGTTGACACTGCTTAGTTAAACAAAGCTGATATGAACCAGTATAGATGAAACCCCAAGAGCAGATTAAGTAAAAGATGAGGCTGCTCCATTAGTCTAAGAATAAGGACAAATTATGCCAAAAAGTAACCTGAAAACACAAAAGTTAACTGTGGGGCTTGAAAAAAGAATGGAGTCTCATGCTTTGTTGTTGACAATACAGATTGATGCAGTTTCATGTTTGCATGTTAAGTTTGATTTACCATAAGACCAGCAATCCCAGTCTGAGGTTAATGCCAGCAGGAAATCATGACACAGTCCCAGAAAATCCAGTACATGACCTTCATGGGTGAATTGTTTATAAGAGCCAGAGAATGGAAACAACCAAATGTCTATCAGCTGTTAAACAACAAAATGTGTTGAAGCGAATCAATGGAGTGAAATGTTGTTCAGCACAGAACAAAGCTCTGATACCTGGTACAATGTGGGTGGATTTGAAAAAAATCCATCAACGGTTAACTGTAGCTAAGGCCTCTAGATGTATGATTCCATTCTATATCATGTGTTGAAGATCCAAATTCCTGGAGACAGAAAGTACAGGGCTAGCAAGAAAGGGGTTGGAGTAACTGCTAATGAATTTTTTTTTCTGAGTTTGGGTAATTGGGATGCTTAAAAGGGTGGCTTAGATGGAATACAAATTATATCTCCACATAAAATGTACCAAAAGGTAATACAGTGATAAAAATGATTATTGAATTTAAATAGGCATAATTTATTCTATGCTTATTATTTTTCAATTAAGCTATTTGAAAAGCCTTAAGAAAGATAATTCCTAAAATGAAAATTGCAAGAATGAGACATAAAATGGAATTCTGAACATAAAATAGTTTCAACTATTCGTTTATTAATATTGATAGAATTTAAGTTAAAAAATTGATTCAATGTGTGCAAAGTATTTTTTCTATTGTAAACCTGTTTGATGAAAGGAATACCTAGAATGCAGGAGAAGAAAATCAAAGTATGTGAAGACTAGACAGAACATGGTAGGTGGCAAAGAATAAAAATGATATCTGCACATTATCCAACATGTCTCCAAACCTAAAATATTTACTAGCTGAATCTTACAGGGCAAACCTCTGGCTCTGTGATCCTAAGATGAGAAAACAGGCTAGGTATCACGAATCATTGACTGAAAGAAACAACAGAGGGGAGGAGCTCCAGGCTAAGGGACAGACTGCATTTTGGCTGAAGGCTGGTTAGATCATCTGTTGTCGGTTTCTAGCAGGCAGTGAAGGAGGAAGTACAAAGTCATGATGGGAGTGGAGTGGTAGCAACTGAGCAGATGCTTTGATTTGGGAGTGATTCCACAGGATGACGATAACATCACTAGGTGTAATAGTTCCAAGGAAGAATGTAAAGGGATAGTCTGAGGGTGTGAAGATAGTTCAAATTTATGGTGTAGAAAGAGAAAGAGGTGTACTTTAGGGAAAAAAGGAGTCTGTTCTCTCCTTCTATTGTGTGGGTCCCAGGGACCAAACTCAAGTTGTAAGGCTTGGCGGGGGGCAAGTGCCTCTGTCCACTGAATTACCACACCAGCATTCAAGACTGAATATGCTTTTCACATTCATTTACCTTTAATGGTAGTCTGCCTTACACTATGTATCAATTTCCTTCCATTATTAGAACAATACCATTTTATGACTGAATTCTGGTTGTGCTCTTTAGATGAATGAATGACACAATAGAGGCAGGCAAAACACAATCGATGGGAGATGTATTCTTTAATATGTTTCTCTTATTGGTTAATGAATAAAGCCCGGTTGGCCAATAGGAAAGCAAGATAGGCTGGACTAGGAGACAAGGAGGATTCTGGGAGATTTAATGGGAGAGTCAAGATGTAGGGACTTGAGAGAAGAAGTCCATCTGGACCCTCTCTCTGGTAAGATAAGACCACGTGGAAACATTTAGATTAATAGAAATGCATTAATATTTAAGACATATCTAGCAATGAAAAACGCTAGTAACTGGCCAACAGCTTTATATCTAATACAGCGTCTCCATGTGTTATTTGGGGCTGACACAGTTCTGGGACCAGCCTGGTAAGAAAAGTGCTCATAACACACAATTTAAAAAACTAGAGCATTACTACAAGGTAACTTTTAAAATACAACAATTTAGTTTGACAGTGACTTATCAAAAAGATGTACATTTTCAAAAGTAAGTTTCCATATTAAAAAAATGTAGCATAAGAAAGAAAATAACATAAATAAAACTGTAGTTCATAAGACAATAATTTACGCTGTTATTAATGTAAGATTATTGCTTTTTAATACTAATAGTGTTGAATCTAATGGTCACTCTAACAATTTTACCTGTTTTGTGCTCTGTTGTTGTAATTACCCTATTGTACAACCTTGAAATTTACTTTTTATAAGGGGATATTCCTAAGTTACTAGTATAAACCGAGACCACAACATTTGCCTCTGACATAGCCTGGGAGAATCTTGCAATGAGAGAAGATTTATTTCCTTACTTTTAGTCAAGTATAAGAATTTCAAAATTTATCAGGAGACTAACCTCCTTTGATTGTTTGTTCACCCTTGCTAGTACCCAGTACTGCCTCTTGTAAAATCTTAGTGATCTAAATCTTCTTTCATACATTTTATTGTATTCCCCCCACATAATTATCTGTTTTCTGAAACTAGATTCTAACTCCTAGACATCAGAATCCATTTCTTAATGCACCATTTTAATATCTCCTCAGCACTAAATGTTTAAAAAATACTCAGTGTAAATGTATGTGCTTCATAAATACTAATTAATCTAATGACATATTAGCTATATTGCCATTCTTTTAAATGCTATAATTTCTCATAATTCAGAGCTAAAGATAGACTGTACTTTGAATATGATTTCTCTGTAGTATTCACAATAGCTTGCTAATACAGTAATTTATCTAAATGTCCACAACAAAATTACTTTAACCTTATTTTAATAATGTGGCTTAGTTACAGTATTCAGAATATTTGCTCAAGTATTTTCAACTTCTGGGGAAGGGAATGGTGAGATTTAAGAAAGAAATGATGAAAGGGATATTTTAAGAAGGCTGTACAAAATAGATTTGGGTAGAAAGACTGTGAAAGCTGGCTGGGTAGTTTAAAAAACTGATATAACAACCAAGTTGTGAGGTGTGAAAGGCAAATGTGTCTTATGTCAGTGGAAGCAAATCAAATAAATATACAGAAGAAAATAAGGTCATGGTGTTGCTTTAGCTATCTCCAATATGGATATGTGCTATTTGTGATCCATAAATGCATATTAGTGAATAGTAACCCCAAGGTTTCATTGTCTTATACTTGAATTTATAATAGTCACATGATGGATTGGGAAAATTAAAGGAAAATTAGCATAGCACCTTTTTTTTTTTTTTTATAGCTGAGCCTCAGAAAAGTGTATAATAATGTGCCATGACAGTTGTCTATGTATATCATGCTTGGTCAATGAATTAGTGAGTTAAAAAGACTAAATGGTAGCTATTGTCATTGCACTCATTCATGATAGTCAGTGAAAGAATTTGTTGATTCATTATACCTGTGAGATGTAAAGGACTATCCTCAAAGACAAAATACTTGCAATTTTGCCACTGTTCCCATCTGCCTGTGAGCTCCGAGAGTAACCTATGACTTGATTGAGGATCCTCCGAACAGTTGGCAAAGAATGGCTAAGAACAGGATTGTCATAAACTCTGAAATAACATTATTTTCTACTAGTTACTCCACTCCTCTATGTCTGCTAAGCATCCTTGAGTCAAAGGCACAGCTTTAGGAGCTGAAGCAACAGCTCAAAGGTTTTGAACACCTGCTGCTCTTGGTTCAATTCCCAGTACCCACATGGTGGCTTACCACTCCTGTAACTCCATGTTCAGGAGACCCAAGATCTTCTTAACTCTTTGGGTAACTGCACATATGTAATACATAATCAGATTCATGTATGTAAAAACAACCATAAAAAAGTCTCTGTGATGTCAGGAATACCTGTATTCAAGACGTTATCTTCTCTTCCTCTTTCTAGAATATATTAGTTTTGAAATTGATTAATCTTGGTAAAAAATGGAACAGCATGTTGTACACCATACTTTTTACATTTTATAAAATAACATGCCGATGAAAGACACTGGCACGATAATTTGGCTGGAATAATGTAATCATGATTCTTGATTAGAAAGGTCAATTTCGTTAAATATATTTTACCTAAATGAGAAATAGGACATAAAATTTGGTTATAAAAATATCAAGTACCCACTTAAATCAGAAATAACAGATTAGAATCTTAAGGAAAATTTTCTCTCTTTTTTTCTTTTTCTGAAAAGAGTTTCCAATCTTAGATTACTCAGAATCATCCTGTCTTCAGGTTTGCCACATGATGTGAACAATCTCTGTCATATGAATAGCATTAGGCAACCCATAAATTATTTAGCAATCTTCATGGTACGAATGTTGCTCACGCTAACAAGATGCACGCCATCATGGAACCAGTCCTCACTGTATTAAGGAAGGCGTTCCTGGGCAGCAAGCATTCAAACACTCAAGCATTCAGTGTCACTGCCCATGTCACAGTCTTGACTTGATGTGCCAAAGCTTTAAATGTGTCAAATAATGCTTTAATTAGATTACAAAATGCAGCTATTATATGTCAAATATCTATTGATCCCAGAAAGACAATGGCTTGAGGTTTCTTAAGTATGAAGCACCTAAATTCATTTGCCATGCAATTAACCTCAAATTAGTTCCTCAGGAAATTAATATTAGGGAGAATGTTTACCCACATAAAAGGATATAATTGACATTTTGCAAATGAAAAAAAGAGAAAGTAATACTTTAAAAAAAACTCTGCCAATGTATATAATTTAGATTTTTGCTTGATATTACCTGTGTTTTAGAACTTGCATTCACTTAAGAATTTATGTGAAAGTGGAGGCATCAGTTACAGAAATCAACTAGGTAAGGAGTGCCAGGGACAGCACTGGTTTGTGTGGAATGATCAAGACCAGCCCTAACAGATGAAAACTAAGGAAGAAATCGAAGTTGACTAAACATGGAGTGAAATCAGGGGAGTAGACAACAAAAGTTATCAGAGAAGCCACAGTTACAGATTTGGACCCAGGATTACCCATCTGTACAACATCACACAGAAGCAGGACACCAGCTTGGTAATGGAAGGCTGAGGATTGGTGGAGGTATTGGTTGGTGGATGAGGTTCAGATGTCAGGTAACAGACACTAAAGGCGTTAGGACTACAAAGAGTATCTTGTTATTTCTCTGCTTCTAGACCATAATTAGTATAGGAAATTTGCACACTGGTGTGTGTGTGTGTGTGTGTGTGTGTGTGTGTGTGTGTGTGTGTGTGTGTGTGGTGTCTTCTAATCCAGTTCCTTCAGATTCTCCAAGACCCTCTTCAACAACTTCAGCTGTTAATTAACAAGCACCAGGCTATCTCACCAGAGATTCTGGCTTACTGGTCAATGAATCAGTCTCTTATAGTCCTGCTTCTTGGGTTAAATGATTCTCAAGTAGTTCACAGATTTCAGGGAGGTCTTACATTTATTTACACTTATTATACACAATACTAAGGATACAGAGGAAGGAATACCTATGGTGACAAAAGAAGAAAGGGACCGAAAACTTCCACACTCTCTCTGGACACACTGTCCTCCAGGAAACTTGGATTCACCTGTGCACAAGTTACCCAAGTCCTTTCTTCTGTGGTTTTTATGGAAACTTTATTAAATAGAGATGACTGCTAGTAGTCTGGGGATGCTAACATGACTATGACAGCTTTCCCCTTCCCTGTGGCATTCCGGGACAAGGTAACTTTGTGTATATATATATATATATATATATATATACACCAACCAAAAATTATAATAAGAAAGACTATTTTTGGTATATATATATATATATATATATATATATATATATATATACACAAAGTTACATGCTAGAAAAATGGGAAGCATTTTACAGAACCCATATGATTACTGCTTTCAAATAAAAGTGCTAGGTAAAATAAATATATTTTTGCTATCTATATCAAAAACAACTAAATTTCTTGGGAAACTTTCCAAGCTTGGCAAATCCAAACATTGAAAATTTATGATGATGTCAATATACAGCAGATAAAGGACTGTTTAACTGACACAAGAAGGACAAGAATGATGCCGTCCGGGCCATAAAGGGGAGGTAGAGAGACAATATCCTTAACAGTGTTGCTATGAGTCATCTCCATAGATGTGACTGGTTTTCCAAGAGCAAAAAGCAATGAAATAAAACCCAAGACAGATTAATTTCTTACCTTGTCCCGGATGTTTTTCTGATGCTCATGAAATCAGGAAGAGTGCATCTGCTGTGGGTTATGGATGTTGTCCTCTGGGCATGATGTGGTCGTTGCTTTGCTTTGACTGTCCTCCAGGTATGGTTACTCACATAAGACCTATGCAAGCCTCCGCCCATTCACATTTCTGTTGTGGAGAGGGAGGGGCGGGTGTGAGAAGATCCTCTTCTGGAGAGAGGTTTTTTTCCTATGGTGGTTGAGTCTCTGAAAAGCTGACTGCGCTTTTGTGAATAACCTTTCCCCCGTGCTTTAGTAAGTCACTCTAATTAAACTCTTGGGTTCACCAAGATTTACTTGGGTAGAATTGTTCCTTTGTCTCCATTATTGATATCCTGCTTTGGAGTAAACAGACATTTGCTCATCTCCCCAGGAAAAAAACACAGTATTACAACTATTTTCTTTGAAGGGAAAATCAAAGCTAGACATTCAAATGGACGAGAAGGTAGGGGAAGAGAGTAGTCATTTAATGCGGTGTTCCTCACTAACACAGAGGACTCTGTAGAGTTAGTTCAATTTCTGTTGACTGTTAATCACTGAACATACCTGGAGACCAGCAATGCTGAAAATTAAAGGCTTTAGTGCTGCTGTGAGAGCACCGATTCATGACAATATTTTGCTTCCATCTCCAGGAGATTCTCCATTTATCTCCTACGGAGGTAGATATTCTGAGGTTGACTTCTAAGACAGCCTGCCTTTCCCAACAGATGCCTAATCTTCCCTAGGAGTCAGTGCACAACTTTTAAAAATGATAGTGTTTATGTTTGGGGGTGGAATTTGAATTAGGACTTTGTTAGTTCTAGAAGTTTTGTTTAAAGCAGAAATTTCTTTTTATGTCTGTGCCCTGTGATCCTATCATTTCATTTCTGTGTGAAAGTCTCTAAATTTTAATAAAACTTGTGACTTGAGAGTTGAATATGAATTTTTATAGTTCTCACTAAAATTATTAACTGGATTCTTATGATAGTTGTACAACAGCCAAGAGGATTTAAAAACAAGTTGAAGGTTATTAAACAGGGTATGAGAGTGCATGCTTGCAATTCCAGTATTTAGAAGACTTGGGGTAGACTTTGGATTACTATAAATTCAAAGCCAATCTGTGTTTAAGGACAACTGGGGACACATACTCAGACCCTGTCTCAAATAGGATAACAACAACAAAATTAATGTTGTATGTTACATAGTAGCATGAACTCATGAGCTAACTCTTATGAAACATATTTAAAAACCAGTACTTGGTGTCAATTTTTTTGTGGCTTATTATTACATTTATTAAGTAAAGGCTCTGAAGTAGGACATGTTGGCTTCTGGTTCCACTTTTCTGAGCATGCATTTAACAAAAATGACAATGTGTACAGTGTTGTAGAACAGTGTTCACTTCATAAGCTGTTCAGAGGATTAGTGTAAAATTTTGACATAGGTTATGAAACATCCAATATTAGCTGTGTTATGATCCTCTTGTCTAAATATCTATACATATGTTGCACTGCATAAAAATAGTGCAGTATTAAAATAATACTATAATATCATTTTAAAAATAATGCCATTTGAAAATTAAAGGAACAAAAGAAAACTACTATTCTCTGTGTCTATTGTGTGTTGTAACTAATTTTACTCTTAACCATCGCACTGTCTGATTTAATTCTTGAAAAAGTCCTTTATCCCCTATGCTTGTTATGACCTTGTAGTCAAGAGAGATCAGCAGAGCCCTATTACTGTCATTCTTGAAAACAGAACCTGGATGGGCATCTCATTTTTCCTTTTAAATTTATTATTTAATTTTTATTATTTGGATTTATTGAGGGTGTGTCTCAATTTTCCTTTTAAATTTTTTTTATTTTTATTATTTTGATTGATTGCATGTGTGAGTGTGTGTGTTTGTGTATGTGTGTGTTGTGTATACCATGGTACACATGTAGAAATCAGAGGACAACTTTTTGAACTTGGTTCTCTATTAACACTTTAAAGTAAAGTTCAGGGATTGAACTGATGACTAGCAAGACAAGCATCCACCCACTGAACAATCAACAGCTTTAATTTCTTTTTTCAACAGACAATGGAAACTATGTATTCATGAGGTACAATTGTATGTTTTAATATAGGACTGAATCAAGTTGACTAAATATATCTGCATTCACATGTGCTTCTTTCATTTAAACTTAGTGAGGAATGTAGTCTCCTGGTGATTTTCAAGCATTTGCAATAATCATCATCAACCCTAATAACAGGTATAAACGGATTCTCAGAATTCAGTTCTCTGGTCTCACTGTACTCGTGACTCACATCTCTCCATTCCAGTCCTGCTCAGCCCCTGATGGCTTCTCTCAGGTTTGCTTCAGTGAATTCTCTGATGGAATGAAATCATAGAATATCTGTCTTCCTGCCTGGCTGATGTCATTGAGCTTAATGCTCTCAGGTTCAACCAGGAGTCAAAAATGCTATATTTGCATCTGCTCACACATCATGGTCCTACCTGGAAGTTGCTCTCAGTTGTCACGTGATTGTGGTACCTGTGTCAGTTTGTAAGTTCTTCATCTCCCTCCCTGAACACAGAAAGAATAGTGACTTTTTGGGTACAAGAGAAACAAACTTAATATTAGGACAGTATAGTCAATATTCACGTGAGATTGCAGATAGAATTAGCTGCTTCTCCTGAGTGTTCAATACGATAAAAACATCCATTGTTTTGTTTTGTGTAGGAATCGATAGTGCTAATACCATTAGAATAATAAATTAATAATAGAATAAAATATTTTTTCTATTTTTTCCATTTTCTTTTTGAAATGCAATAAATATAAGAATCCAACTAACATGGTTCAGAACCATTGTCAGGGAACTATACATATATAAGCTTAAAAGCATTTGGACTGAATTTAACTAGAAAACATTCATATGGCTTGGGATTAAGGGGCTCAGAAAGTAACATCCCTGGGTTATCTGTGGGAGGTATAGATAATGCTATTCAGATGACAGCGTTCTTCCCTTGGACAGAACACAAAAACAAGGTTTAAATGGGGATTCAACACAGTGGATGTTTTAAAGAGGATTTAGATGTTATATTTGGAAGAATGGCAATTCATTTGTTCTTGTGAGATCTCTCTGTCATTGCCTTTTTGTAAGGAGCTTGTCTTTCTTCTATCTGCAGCTACTAAGAGAAGCTATTATAGGCACCGGTTGCAAAACCTGAAAACATGCTACGTTTAGTATACATAAAAGCTGGAGGTTTAGACATGTTAGACATTTTAAAAGTTCAGCATGTGGTGGAATTAAGACCTGGAGCCTCTGGGCATTGCAGAAGTTGCTAAGGAAACACTGTGGGGTACAGTATTATATGCCTAAGAGCAGCTTTTAAAATAAAGGGCGTATAGAGACTGCACCGTAGAAAACAGGCAAGATCATGAATTTGTTTGGGGAGGCTTATTTTCAGGTCTGAAAATTAATAATTGAAACTTTGCTGCAAGGAAAGATTATTCTGTGACTTAAGAAGCCAAAGAGAGGTCATATTAAAGAAAAGGGTCCCAACTGAAGCACGGGGAGTAGTTGAGACAATCAGAAGGAAAACAGTGACAACAGAATTGTGTCGTTAGAGTCTGTCTCAGTTACAGTATGTTCGCCTCACTGTGGTGTGTATTTGGATGAAGTTTATTTTATTTTATTAAACACATTTATTTCCAATGTTCTCACCTTTTCTCTTTTTAAGTGAAGACAAAAGTCTAGTGCTCTGCTTTGAGTTTTAGGAGTTACGTTCCTTTTTATCACTGAATTAAAAACTGAAATATATGAGAAATTTGCCTTCATCTATGTCTGTGTATGATTTACATGCCTTGTGCCCATAGAGGACAGAAAAGGTGTTGGATACCTTGGGAATGAAGTTACATTCATCTGTGAGCTACCATGAAGGTGGTGGGAATCCACACCCGGTCTGTAAGAACAGAACATTTAGCATTTAAATTTGAGCAATTTTATTGTAGATTCTCAGTTTAGAAATTGTTAGGGATAAAGTGCATGGTGGGTCTTGGCCGAGGCAGAGGGACAAACATGCCAAGCTGACAAAGTTCAGTGAGTTTTATCAGACAGGGGAGGGAGGAGGAAGATAAAGACGAGAGAGAGAGAGAGAGAGAGAGAGAGAGAGAGAGAGAGAGAGAGAGAGAGAGAGAGAGAGAGAGAGAGAGAGAGAGAGGGGGGGGGGAATTCCTATCTGCCCCAGGGAGAGAGGGGGGGGGAAATTCCTGTCTTCCCCAGGGGGAACCACAGGAAAAAGAAGGAAAGCACGGAGCAGGAAAGACAGAGGCTGGGAAAAAGTGTGTAAGTGGGCAGGGGTCTTTCTTTTAAAAGGTCTTTTGCACCTGGGTGCAGACTAAGCAGTCATGGAACCCTGGGGTGACCAGGGTACTGCCGAGTGCATTCTTCCAGGTGACAGGTGTAGGCTAGCATAATGCCTGAATCCTCACAGAAACACTACTAAAATAAAATAAAATATTTTTTGACAAAAATCTTCTAATGACTTGAAAAAATCCTACCATTTGCTCAGAGTTATTTGTAATACTGAAAGACCCGCGGAGAGCGTGGACCCTCATGCGCCGACTCAAGAAAGGCACCCCCGCCCCCTAAATCACTCACGCAAAAGCATGAGGTCTTTTATATTTCAGTGCACTGGGGTCCACAGCCATACTCCACATGGGGCAGAGGACTGGGAACCCTGGGTACAGGGTTCAGACAGCTTTTATAGGGTTACAACAAAGCCCACGCATCACAAACTAATCATCTCATAGCATCCAGTGCAGACCAATCAATTTGAACTATCCAAGCCTGCACTTAGCCCAGGAAGTCTACTTTCGCTAGGGCTTCTGGGTGGTGTGACAAGGCTCATTTCTTGTGTTCATTCACTCACAGGTGCTGTCGGTAAACCGTCAAGAATGTAACCTTTTATCTACTCATTGCTAGGGGGCAGAGTCTAGGGAGAATTAGGCTAAAATTTTCCATCCTTACAATACAAGGCATGTGATGACCTTTATAAGACTATACAGCAT
This sequence comes from Phodopus roborovskii, assembly GCF_943737965.1. NCBI lineage: Eukaryota > Metazoa > Chordata > Mammalia > Rodentia > Cricetidae > Phodopus > Phodopus roborovskii. The sequence continues at coordinate 19,881,842 of NW_026126563.1, read as the reverse complement.
TACAAAATTTTTAGACATTTTAATTTAATTCAGCATTGACAGGGGAACTGAGAAATCACCTGATCTGTCCTTATTTTATTTGGACCATTGTAGTCCTATTGAGTTACTATTGTCAGTGGACTAGGGCTTTGTCAGAGATGTGGATTGCAAATATTTCCTCCAAGTTCATAGCTCATAATTTTGGTTCATTCCCAGACTTTCAGAGAACAAGAGGTTAGGCTTTGGTAAGAACCACCTTTCTCAAATTTTCATGTTATCTACAAACAGGACAGATGAGTTCTTCATTTTTTGATATGCATGCTTTTTATCTTGTAGTTTACCTGTTCAGTTGCTCAAACTTCCAGCACCAAATGAATAAACATGGTCCCAAAATACACCCTTGCTTTCCCCAGACATTAGTGGGAAAACGGTTTTCACTCTTAGCTGTGAGATAAAGTACTGGTTCTTATTTGCAGAAGGTGTTATTTGCCACATTCAAGCAGCTTCCTCTGTTGAAAATCAGCCCCATACTTTTTACATTTTCATCTTGTTTAATTAGCATTTTTCATTTATTTTGCATACTGACCACAGTTTCCCCTCAATCCTCTCCTCCTGTTTCCTCCCCTGACTCCTATCTAGCCCCTCCCCATCCATTCCTCCTCCATCTCCATTCAGAAAAGGGCCAGCTTCCCATGGGTTTAAGCAAAGCCTAGCACATCAAGCTGAGGCAAGACTGGGCTTCCTCTTCTGCATGAAGTCTAGGCTAGATAATCCTGCATGGGGAACAGGCTCCCAAAGACCAGCCAAGTGCTAGGGAGGGATAGATCCTGATCTCACTGCTGGGAGCCTTACAAACAAACCAGGACTTGAATCATGAATATTTATCTTTTGATTTTGCTTTTGAACAGTCTACTTGATGTAAAATTGATAAAGAATAAACTGCTCACAAATGGATCAACCAATGTATTCCTACATGTATTTATGTATATGCACATGAACACATTTCTTTGCACACTCACCCACTCTGATTTCATTACTACTCAGGACATCTTTTATCTAATCTTCTCTTTTCACCAGGCAACCACTGATCTCCTACCATGGAAGATTTGTTTGTTTTACTAGAATTTTGTATAAATAAATCATGCATTATATAATTTTTATTTGGTTTGTTTTATCATCAAGTTTAATGAAAATTCACAAAATCAGTTGTGAATTTGGGAATTCATGCATATAGTTACACATACCAATAACTTACTCTTTCTTATTGGTCAAGTCTATTCTTTTGGTTTGATTCATAATTTTATTTACTTATTTGCTTCTTAATTGACATTATATTCTAATTTCTGAGCACGATAAATGTAAGTATGTGCCATCATTATGATATTCATTTTTCTGATATGTATAGCCTTGAATCTTGTTTTTGTTTGTTATGAGTAAGGTTTTTCCCCATCTGCCACGCCAGCCCCAAATAACACTCAGAGACGCTGTATTTGATATAAATGCTGTTGGCCAGTTACTAGTTTCTTATCAGCTAGCTCTGTCTTAATTATTAAACCATTTCTATTAATCTAAGTACTTCCATGTGGTCTTATCTTACTGGAGAGAGGGGCTGGCTTTCTTCTCTCAGTCCACCATCTTGGATCTCCTCTCTACTCCTTCCTCTCTCCTCCTTGTCTCCTAGTCCCACCTATCTTCCTTTCCTATTGGCCAACAGTGCTTTATTCATTAACCAATACAAGAAACATATTTATACAATGACATCTTCCATCATTTGTTATCAGTTTTTTTTTTTTTTAATTTTGGTGGTCAATTATTAGCTTGCAAATGTTATTTCTATTAATATAACAAAACACATTAGCTATTCTTTTGTCAGACTCTATTCATTTTTTTTTCAGTTTTTTTTTCATGAATGTTGTTTTTAACATTCTTGTTTAATGTGATGGTTTCTACTTTTTAGTGAATAGCTTTGCTGTGTTTTCCCTTAGTTGTCTGGCTGATAGCAGGATGTCACTGTTGTCGTTAACACTTCTTAAAACTTGTGAGAATGAGTCTTTGCATGATTTTTTTGCACTTCTTTAATATGTACAATCCTTAATACTTGATCCTTAGTGTCTCCAAAACAGTAACAGCACCAGAAGCAGCAACAGCAACCATGAAAACAGCCAGGCTATTTAAATGTAAATGGGATCTCCAATCCCTCCATCCAAGATAAAAACAATACATTTAATATTTTGTGTTTTTTCTTATTATTTCCTTTTCTTTAAGGCAAGGTTATTACTGATAAAGAATTTATTTAACAGATGTTTGATTTTAATGTCTCTGTTTCTGTCTTCCCCTGAACTCAGGAACCTAACATTTTAAGGTAACTTATAATTTTAAGTTTCTGATAAGGGTCCATCAGTTGAGGAATTATGCTCATCTATGATGAAGTGAGTTGGTTTTATACTTTTTACCCAAATAATTAGTTTATGACAACTCAAGAATGCTTACAAAGAGTCCCCCAAGGCCCAGTTATCAGTATACTTCAATTTTAGAACCTGGTACCCTGTTGAAACAGATGGAGAGTTGAATCTCTCAGTGGAAAAAAGGCTTAAGAGCACAGCATCATTAAATACTGTTTAGAGTGCTCACAATATGCACCTGTCTTAATTTCATCCCTTCTCCTTCTGTAAACACTCTTGCAAACCATAATCTGTCAATTCTTCCCTTACATGGCCCCTGCTGAGTCTTCTGCTGCCATTATTTATTCATTTATAGAACTTTTAAGTTCAATTTCAATAAGATTTTGTTGATAAAATTTAACTGAGTACAGTTGGTCAGTAAATAATACATGTGGCCAGTCTGCTGCCTTTTCCAAAGGTATGAAGATACCTTCGTAAGTAGAAAAATAACTGCATTTTGGGGAGAAAGTGGAGCACAAATCTGAGGCCATTAAACATTTAGGTTATTTCCATCTTAAGAAAAATTATTTCACTGAAAGTTTCTGACTTAAAGTTTAAATGGTGTCATATTTAAAAACATTTAGTATTTTAAATAAAGCAAGGAAGTAAAGGTGTTTATCTGAATGTCTGTATGAGTTCTGAGAGGGCCTGTAGCACTCGGATCCCTGTGTGATCCTGACCAAGCAATGACTGAAGCTGGACAACCTTCTGGTTGTGAGGATGACCATATACAACACCCAATCTGTGAATCAAAGTTTCATTTTTATATATTTTTGTTCATTTTATCAACTATTATATAACTGGCATTTATATATTACTTTAAATGAGTAAATTTAAATGAATAAAATATCATTTAAGAAAATGTACTTTGAGGGCTGGAGAGATGGTTTGGTGGTTATGGTTATGAGCACAGTCTACTTTTTCAGAGGACTTGGGTTTAATTCCTAGCACCCACATGGAGGCTCACAACTCCTTATAGCTCCAGTTCCAGGGCATCCAATGCTCTCTTCTGGCCTTTATGGGCACTGAATGTGCATGGTGCAATATGTTCATACCTACAGGAGATACATCCACACACATAAAATAAAACAAATACTTTAAAAATGCATGTATTCACCTCCCCCACCCTAGGAACTGGATATCATATGCCAAAGAAATGTCATATTAGTGTAGTTTAGCAAGCAAGAAAATATTCCTCCAAGATATGGTCAATAGGGAAAGTGAACTCAGCCCCAGCGAAATAGAACGTGGAAGAATGTTTAAATAGTAGTGTAAATGAGTGGAAAAGAGTGAGACTGGACAGCTTGACATCTGTGTTTGCTTCTTGTCACTTATCCCACAGTGACAGGGAGATAGGGACAATGTTTTTCTTGATCACTACATTTCAAAAGTATTGTTCCTTGGCCTTTGAGGAAGCATTCCTGAGTTGTAAAACTAGGAAAAGATTAACAACTATATAGGCAAAGGATAATTTATCATTGAAAGTATTCTAAAATGAATCCTTTAAGCAGGTGCTGACTGAGTATTGAGTCAGGAAAATAGCTGTATAATGTTTGGTCACACTGAGCAGAATGGTGTGGCCATTTTGGTCAATTGAGAGGATGCAGTGATATTTAAAATCACTTACATCTATTTTTTCAGAATCCTGAGCATTTTTAAAAATAATTTTTAAAATTTTAATTTGAAACAAGCTTGATGTACATGTCAAACCCAGTTCCCGCACACTCGCACACTCCTGTATTCCCCTGTTCCCCCCACCAACCCCTATCCCATCCCCTTCCTGCTCTTCAGAGAGGGAAATTCCTTCCACTGGGAGTCTTCAAAGTCTGTCATGTCATTTGGAGCAGGGCCCAGGCCCTCCCCTATGTGTCTAGGCTGAGGGAATATCCCTCTATATCGAATGGGCTCCCAAACTTCATTTGTATACTAGGGGTAAAAACTGATCCACTACCAGAGGCCCCATAGACTACCCAGTCCTCCTAACTAACGTCACATTCAATGAATATGGGTTGGTTCTATGCTGGTTTCCCTTCTATCAGATTGGAGCCCCTTAGTCAGGTCAGCAGTTTATGTGGATTTCTCCAGCCTGGTCTTGAACCATTGGCTTATCGTTCCTCTCTGTCTGCAATTGGATTCCAGGAGTTTGGCTCAGTGTTAAGCTGTGGGTGTCTGGTCTGCTTCTGCTTCCATCAGCTACTAGATGAAGGCTCTAGGATGGCATATAAGGTAGTCATCAATCTCATTATCTATTGGGGAAGGGCATTTAAGGTAGCCTCTCCACTATTGCTTAGATTGTAAGTTGGGGGTCTCTGGACATTTCCCTAGTGCCACACTGAACCTCTTAGAAGAGAAAGTGGGAGGTACCCTTGAACGAATTGGTACAGGAGACTGCTTCCTGAACATAAAACACCAGTAGCACAGACACTGAGGGGACCTCCTGAAATTGAAAAGCTTCTGTAAGGCAAAGGACACAGTCAGCAAGACAAAATGGCATCCCACAGAATGGGAAAAGATATTCACCAAACCCACATCTGACAGAGGGCTGATTTCCAAAGTATACAAAAAACCCAAAGACACAAAATAATCCAATTAAAATGTGGGGTGATGGGAGATGTCATTCTGTAAATATGTTTGTCATACTGGTTAATGAATAAAGCACTGTTAGCCAATAGGAAAGCAAGATAGGTGGGACTAGGAGACAAGGAGGAAAGAGGAAGTAGGAAGGAGGAGTCAAGATGGAGAGACTGGGGAGACGAGATACCTTCCCCATTCCCTGGTAAGTTGAGACCACGTGGAAATACATAGATCAACAAAAATGGGCTAATACTTAAGACAGAGCTAGCCAATAAGAAACTAGTACCTGGCCAACAGCATTATATCAAATACAGAGTCTCTGTGTGTTAATTGGGGTTGGCATGGAGGCGGGACAAGACTGGTGGCGGGGGGGGGCTTCTCCTTACAGTGGGGTACAGAGTTAAATAGAGAATTCTCAATAGAGGAATCTAAAATGGCTGAAAGACACAAGAAAGAGCTCAACATCCTTAGCCATTAGGAAACGCAAATCAAAACAGCTCTGAGATACCATCTTACTCCTGATAGAATGGCTAAAATCAAAAACACCAAAGACAGTTTGTGCTGGAGAGGATGTGGGGAAAGGGGAACACTCCTCCACTGCTGGTGGGAGTGCAAACTTGTACAGCCACTTTGGAAATTAGTATGGTGGTTCCTCAGGAAAACGGGATTCACACAAGTCTACCAAAAGATCCAGCAATTCCCACTCTTAGGCATATATCCGAAAGAGCCCTGAGTATTTTAAGTGAGCATATTGTTCTTCATGTAAAACTTGTTTAAATTTTGTGAATTTAAATTTTTGTAGTGTTCAATGTAAACAAAGTCCAAAGATGAATAGATGATGGATTTTAAATGGAAACATTAAAATTAAATTAAAATATTTCTCTTCTCACAGTTTTTAAGTGGGTGTTTTGATTAGAAACATCTATGACATCACTTTAAAGTAGAATGCCTGGCAGTTATCTGTAGCTAAGTATACTAACTTACCAACTCACCATTCCTGCAAACACACCTTTCTCTTTCTGTTTGTCTTCACTTTTGCATTCATTTCATCCACTGCTGAGGGTTTTGGTTGAACTTTAAAAGAATTAGCTCAGATATGTTTGCATGTTAGCTTTCAGAATAACTCCTGAAGACTGAGTGATGAATTGATACCATTTGACTGTTAACCTAATCTGTATTAACATTCCTCTCAAACTAAAGGTTCTCTCAGTACATGATTATAATGAACAAAGTACCCACAGGATCGGTGAAGATGTGGTTTAGGTTAATGTGGCCCAAAGTGCCTTAACTATTCTTTAATGTTTATTTTTAGATATTTTTAGGCAATCTGTTCAGTTCAGAGAAATGAAGTTGAATTGGAAAAAGGACAAGTGGCAGAAGGGCTTAATTGTGTTTTTGATAGCTACCATTTCTCAGATTTTTATCACTTTGGATTTTTTATAATTAACTAGATTAGTTTTCAGACAATTTTATATATGTATAAAACACATAAGGACCACTTTCACCTGTACCTTTCTGTCATCCCTGTCCCTCTGATTTTCATGCCCACTTCCTCTCCCTCTTGTTCTTGTCTCCCCACCCCCTCTCCTCTGTGTGTGTGTGTGTGTGTGTGCGCGTGTGTGTGATCCTCTGAGGTTACACTTGGCCTACTCTATGAACCTAAGTTTAGGGCTGGCTGTGGATCCTGGTGGGCTCATCAGTAGATGTAAAACTAAAGAGACTTGGTCTTCCTCTCCCAGAATCTACCACTAGCCAATGATTCTAAAGAAAAGTGTAAGTTTGTTGACAGGGTTGGTCTTCTGTGGACCCAGTATAGGTTACTATAGTCATTGTGAATAAATGACTGTAGTAGTTGTATGGGATCTGAGGAAGTTGTTTCAGGGACAATCACCTTACCTTTAGGCTTTTACATAATTCCCTTCTCTTGTATTATTTATGTAGTGTTGTTTCTAATGGCTATTCTATTCCTATGTCTAGCCATCACATTAGCATTTTACCTTTGAGATTTAATTTATACTTAGTTTTGAAGAACCTTCCCAGGGCAGCATCCACTACCTATAAAACTGTGGCGAATTATGTTCAATGATGGTATCAGGGAAATGGTCTATTGTGTAATATATAATGACTATGTCCAACTTCACTGCTATTTGTCTTGTTTCTAAGAGAAAAACTCTGGAGATATATTAGGACCAGACTTTCTTCGCATCTAAGTTATCAAACATTCTAGCATCTAGAAAGAATGTTAATAATAAAGCTTGCTTTTACTATTATTCTTTGTATTTTGTTTTCCTTTACTTTTTAGTAACTCTTGACTCACTCCTAATCAAGTCTATCTCTTTCTCTAATTGCATTTTAGTCCCTGTCTTGATTGACATATTTCCATAAACTCAATAATTAACTCATTGCTTGCTCCAATCAAGTGTTAACATTTGCTAGTATAACTGAAAAATATAATTAGCCCTGTTAAAACTGTTAAGATAGTTTGCTTTTTCAACATTCAATTCTTGCACATAGTTTGCTGACCCTTACCAGTAGATTATGTACCAAGAATTAGAGTTTAATTTTGGTGTTGTGAATGCAAATAATTCTAAATTCTTCAGATAATTTTCCATGATTCAAATTTAAACTATTCCATGATAGCTTTTTATTCAAATCTCCTTTCCTCTCTTAGTTTCATCTGTTTTTTGTAGCCTGAAAAACATTTTATCCCTTGTTTCTGCTTTGTTCCTTTATATTTTAAATCACTGCATTTTTATGTCAACTATAATTTATTTTAATTATAAGGCTTTGCTTTTTTTTTTTTTGCCAGAAGCAAATCAAATTTCAACCAGTGCTAAAGTCCAAATTAGCCTGAATTTGTTTTAATATGTGCACAATTGAGTTTCTTCCTTCACCTGCATATTGGGGGATCTATGTTATGGTCCAAATAGGCAAAAAAAATTTATATTGCTTTCAATTCATTATTGGTGACTTGGAAACCAGTGCTGTTTATTTGATGGCCAAAGATGGTTATATACATCATGGAATGAGGAATGTGATTAGGAAGTAGACATCTGAACTTGTGGATAGTTGTAGAATAGAAACACTAATTGTGAATGTACTGATGGACTGTAGTCGGGTGTTTATTAACTCCAGTAATATGGCAATGTGTATGTGTGTTGTGGAGACAAGAGGAAGAATACAGCTTAATATTCTCAGGTTATTTTGGGACGTATTTATCATGTGACACCATAAGCAATTTTCTCTATTAGCAATAAAATTGGCTTGGACAGGCATATCTAAGTGAATTAACATAATTAATATGATTTCATTAATGTCACCAAAATGTTTTTCTGAAAGAAAACTTGATAGACCCAATGCCCAGCAGCATTTGGCCATTGGAAAAATGTACTTATCTCTCTTCCCTTCTCATGGCATATTGTTGGCATTATGGATCCGGTAAGGTTTTACAGGTGAAACTATTCAGGCAGGTGTCAGGTGTGGGAAAATATGGGACATCTTATATAAGTGAATGTGACCACTAATAAATTCTATCTAGTGTAAAATTTGTCCAGAGCCCTAGGCACCATGAATGATCACAGAGACAGAGGAGAAAAACAAATAATCCTTTTGTCTCATAAGGGTTTATAGTCATAGTAAAGACAGGCCATATAGTGGGTCCATGCCATCAGAAAGCTAGGCAGCAAGTGCCTTTCTGTGTCATGTAATGAATCAACAGAACAAAAGAATTGAGAATGGAGTTGCACTTGAACCACAAATGTGTTGACATTTTTATGTCTTTCTTTTGTCAAGGCTGGCATAGAACTTGATCTGTAGTCAAGGATGCCCTTGAGGTTCTGGTCCTCCTCCCACCTCCTTAGTACATTATGGGCATGTGCCACCACATCTGGTTGATGGATCTGTGCATTCTGATTATCTGCAATATTACTAATTCATATAAAATTTAACTATGGTGGTCAGAAGTAACCACAAATTCATAATAGTAAACAATCAGCAGAACCATGGACTCAAACTTATGTACTACAGCAGAGAGTAAGAGGTGTGGGTTGTGGGCCATAAGTAAGTAAGAGATGAGTGACAAGGTAATCAGAGAGGCGCCTTGTAGGGAAGTGCTAGCCTTTAGTATATTTAATTTAATTGAACTTTTTCCTGACACAAGTATGTGACCTAACACAAGTATGAAATGCCCTCATTTCATAAATGAAGATCCAGCTTCTGAATGCTCACTCAGTGTGTTATGGTTTGAATATGTCTTCTCAAAGTTATGTGTCAGAAATGCAAACATGGGCTGTAGTACTGCAGTGTTGGGATGTGGGTCCTCTGAGATGTGGTTTGGTAATCTGGCCTCTGTCCTCATGAATGTATTAATTCCTTAATTGATTAATGAGTTATTGAACTATTACAGGAGTGACCTTGTTATAAAGCAATCTCTCCTGTGACGCTTTCTGTATTTTGGGGTACAGTAAGAAAGCCCTTGTCAACAGCCAACATCATCTTCTTTAATGAGTAAAATCAACTTCTATACTTGGTAAACTACCCAGTCTATGTCATTCAGTTAGAAGAAGACATTTGAGATAACAGACAGTGAGGCAGAGGCTCAGACCAGGAAAATGTGAAGACGTATGAATGTTGTTCTCTTCTGTAACCTGTGGGAATAGATGAGGCTTTCGGTGCAGAATTTACCTACTTATTTCCTCCTAATAAAGTAAAGCAAGCCAGTAAGTTGCACCATTCCATGGCCTCTACTTTAGCTCCTGCCTCAAGGTTCCTGCCCCATGTGTATTCTTGTCCTGACTTCCTTCAATGATGAACTACAATGTGGAAATGTTAGCCAAATAAACCACTTCCTTCATAACTTGGTTTTGATTGCGGTGTTTCATCACAGCAATAGTAAACCTAAGAAAGTCAATATCTGCCTGTGAATTCTTCAAGCTATCATAAGGACAGGCTTGGCAATATAAGCCCACTGGTGCCCTAGTGGGGTGAATATCATGGGAGTAACCAACCACTTTCTTATTGATTTTAAGTATCACTCCACAAGATGAAACCCACACCAGGCACCATTACTGGGGAAAGAACCAATGCCTAGGCAGGTCATAGGCTCTCAAGTGAAGCCCACTACTATTATTTTATTAATCTGTCGTAGTATTAAACTGACTTCTAATGCCTTAACGTTATACCCATAGATCAATGCATCTCTCAGCTTTCATGTGGGAAGCTTTGGTTTGCAGTAGACAGTGATTGACACGAGGACCTGCAACTGGCCATGCTGCAGAGAATAAGAGACTGGAGAATTCTCAGCCCTAAATGTAACATATACATTACATCCCTCTCTTCTAATGTTCAGGGCTCATTGTGGGAGAGAGAGTGGAAAGAGTATAAGAACCGGAGGCTGTGGGTGACTACAACGAAATAATGGTTTCTGAATACAGCAGTGCAGTTGACAAATGAAATCACAGTGACTTTGACAGCATGAACGGAAAGCAAAACACTACCTCCCCAAACCCGTGAAACTCCAGGAAGCCCACAAATCCAAAAATATTTGGGCACAAATTGGTTTTGATGGGGTATACAATGACACAAAGTTGGACAGTTGGGATGGGGGTGGATATTGGAAGAGTTGGCCTGATGGCTAAGAACCTTTCAAAATATTTTTTCCTAATGCTCTTTTTTGGGGATCATTTCCATCATTTTTTGACTAATAAACCTAAAACTTCTACATATCTTATGCACCTGAATCATAATTTAGCTACAACTTCTATATGGCAATATTCATTGTCATCATATAAGAGAAAGGGTTATCATGTAGTAGTATAGTCTACCTGGGTACTGGATACAGAATAACCTCTAGATACCTATTGAACATTAAGAAGGAGAGGGGAATAAGACAGAATCCTCTTATTTATAGCAATGGACTTTGAATGCTTTACTTACAGTATTTAAGAGCTAAAGAGATGGCTTAGACATTAAAGGCTAGGCTCACAACCAAAAATATTTATAGTATCTAGTTGAATCCCAACTACAGTCACAGGAGATAAGCAATACAGCTGATAGCAGAATCTAGGCCATTGGAATATATCTCTGCATAATTCATTAAATACAAATGCGTGTCTGCCACCATTTCTGATTGAACATCTACAATAAAGGTCCTGCTTTTAAATGGAAATATGTCCTCATGAATACTCTGGTTTGACAAAGTCATGAATAAATCTTATGTCTCTCTCTGTATATCTCTTTCTCTAGGCATTTCGTGGATATTGGTGAAATAATTTTGAACACATATTAAATGACTGAAAATTACACACAAATTATATTTGAAAAAAATCATGTGAGTTTTGTCTCAGCTATTTTACAAATTACAGCATTTCTCATGGATGTTCTCATTTCATATATATTTTTTAAAAATGTGAATGCCAGTATGTTTTAGCTTCATGGAATTAACCCACTGCTTTGTTTAAAATCTAAGCTTAGTATGGCTATGTAAGTCCATTATTTCAATGCTTGGGTGGTTGAAGAAAGAGTAACAATAGCTCAAGGTCAACCTTAGCTATATAAGGAGAGTAAGGTTGGCTTAGATTATGTGAAATCCTATCTCAAAGAACCCAAGTGGAAAAACAAACAAATAAATAAAATACATTTATTCATCCTTTTCCATATATAAACCTCCAAGGAAGAAAATAAACAATTTAAAACCAACTTTTTCCATGATTTTAGAACATTTACTCAAATATATCTTTAATTTTTAGCTTATATCCATTTTTATTATTCACAGATGTGGTAAGCTTCAAATTCCAGTTGAGTGTTGGATAAAATTAAGTTCACATGGAGAGATAAGGCTAGCCGTGTCTTGCAAAAGAATAGAAGCAGTCCCCTATTCCCCATCTTGTCCCTGCTGTGTAGACTCTCGTTTATTATTATTTTTTGTTGTTTTTTTGTTTTTCAATGTGACCTCGAGGTTTCAGCAGTGGGATTTAGAAAATCTTGTCATTCTTCATTTTGCAAGTGGTCATTTATGCCATTATGCTAATGAGCTGAATAAGTTTCACATTGGCCTAGAAGTGGATTTGAGCAAGCTTCTGGGAAACCTCTGCAAATTCACAAAGTTAATGGCTTGACCTCCCAATTCTCCAATGTAAAATATGCTATAATGATTTTTCAGGCTCTTAGCTTTCCTGCATTTAAAAAACCTCCCATTTACATCCCATGACTTTGACTTGATTCTCTTCATAATCCAATTGTAAATGGATAATCCTCTGTCTTCCAAAATGACTCATGTCTGAGTATGGGTTGCAATATTTCTTTGTGCCAGAGAAGGAAAAATTCCTTAGCAGATGGTCTGAACAAAAACTGAGTTCTTTGGAATTTATGATGCCAGGAGCCTTTTTTCAAAGTGTCAGCTTACATATCTTGGTAAAGATTAGAAGAAGAAACATGACAAATTCATTTAGTATTTATTTATTTAAGCTTCAGTTTGGTAAAGTGGAAGGGTAGTGCATAATATATAAAAGTTTGACATATGTGTTTTTAAGAATTGAGGAACAATTTGATTTTGATTTCTTGAACATCATGGAGTTCAGAAGGTTTCCTTTTAAGATGAAACTCTCACTTACCATGCTACATTTAAAAGCTCTGTTCTTAATGCATGGGTGGTTACCCATTCATTGCTAGGTCCTAAATAAGTCCATGCCATCCTTAGGGACAGTGCTATTATATCTCTGTAGTTCAAATTAGTGCCAATAGGGGAATAAAACCCAGCAGAGTGATTTTCAAGTTATGATAAGGTTATGTTTTTACTAAAAGTGAAAAGTTAATAATGTAGTTTTCAATAAAGGAATTACTTGATGATGGGCATTGTTATTATATCATTCATCAGTCCTGGCCTGTCCTTGGGGTTTTGACAGGATGCACCCTCAGCTGCAGCCACTAAGAGTACCACCTGTGCATATTTACTATATTCCCTCCTCCCATTCTCCTCCTCTCTATCTTTCTTCCTCCCCATCTCTCTGTCTGTTTGTCCTTACCCCACCATCTCCCTTTCCTCTCTCTTCCTGTTCCTGTCTCCAGAGGTCGGTCTCCACCCTCCCCCTTCTCCTTTTTATGATCCCTGTTGCATGGTGACTTTTTCTTGCATAATGCTTTTCTTAAATTACAACAGGCATATGCTTAATTATTTTCCATTCCAATAATTATATTACCATTCCATAGTAGTCAAATGAGGTCATGGTGTAGTTATGTAGAGGCCTTAGAAACTCTATGTTTGCCTTCTGAATTGGATAAATTGTTCTTGAGGCAATTTCTTATTGAGGATGGAGTGACTTTGACTGAAAGCTGAGCCCAATATAAATTTTTTTCCCAGTGTGTTAGGTTCTTTTCCAATCACTATAGCAAAAGAGTTGGTGGAAAGCAGCTCAAGGGAAGGATTGGTTTGGGCTCACAGTTTAAGAGGGTATAATGCATAGGGGAGAAGAGGGTATGGCAGTGCTCATGACAGCAGGTGCACACCTGTGGATAGAATATGAAGATGAGAGCACAGAATGCTGGTGTCTTGTAGACTTTCTCATTTTTTCTGTTTTATTCAGTTTGGTCTGGTAGCCCATCCTTCCTTTCTAGTTAGAGCCCTCTGAACACCCTGCGAAATGCTTGGAGGTGTGTCTCCTAGGTAATTCCTAATCTTAATTAAGCCAACAATGAAGATCAACTTTCACAGGCAGCAGAGGGAGTGCACAAAGACTAACCGCTCGCCTATTGCCTGCTTATTGAAACATAAATGATTGAAAATAATCCATATAGCGCTCTTTTCTCAGAAACAGCACACACTACTTAGATCACTTTAAATCTGTAACACAGACAACTGTACGACAAATTACTTGTTCAGATAGAGATAAATACACAAAATCCTGCAAGTTGCGGCTACTGACAACTTGAATATAGTCAGCTTTTCTTTCTTTTTTTTGGAACATTTATGATATATTTCCCTAGAACAGCATTCACATCTCTCCTTAATTGCATCTCTAGAATTCTTAAAGTGATATTTACAATGAGAATGATTTGGCTGGAAGACATGGCAAATAAAAGAGGAAAACAAGTATGCTCAGCATTGGCTCTGATAACTGTTTAATGGGATTTAAATGAAGGCAGCGAAATGGAAAGAGATTTATGTATTGTAAATACTTCACTAATATTTCTGCCTGGTAGTTATTAATCTACTTTTTTTTCTTCAATGATCAGTGGGTTTCTGGTTCAAACAACTTTTTAAATAATTTGGAATAGCAATGGTTGAAGCATCTGTAGATTCCTCTGAGGAAACGGGCACTTGTTTGCCATCAAAACCTCCCTTACAACATGTGAGTTTCTCTCCCCACCACAAATTGGGGGATTGTTAAGGGAGAGAGGGTTTTATATAGGGCTGACTAATGGCAATATCTTCCTCTTGCCTCGGTGTTGTATCCTGGCATTACAAGTGTTTCCATTACACTCTCTGGTGTTCATAAGTACACTGTCCCTGCACACAGCCCTGTGGAATCAATGACTTTAGGAGGTGAGAAAGGATTCACCTCTCATTTACCAGGACACTTAATGACTCTAATTGGAGCTTGTTTATCTAGCAACTTTAAATCAATGTAATGAATAGAATCACAGATTGCAAGGGGCCTGCAGACCATTTTTTTCCACTTTCCTGTCTTCAGACAAGTTAAAAAAAAAAAATACCGTAATGACACCAAGGTCTGCTTATTCACATAAAGCCAAATGGATTGCTGAAGTCATCTAGTGAATTTTGTTTGGCTTTAGAGGTAATGCAGGTGCCTCTGAAGAGAGAAATTCCATGAATTCTCTCATATCTTTCTACAATTTTTTAACAATATAAAGGTAATTAGAAAAGACTGATTAAACAATTTGGTCTTTTAGGAAATATAAACTATCAATGGCCAGTGTTATTTCTAGATTATGTCAGAATTGAGCTGGCTATGTTTATAGACAGTATTTTCTGCTCTCACTAGGAAAAATAAATGGGTTTATGAGAGGAGGGATCTCCCCCCCACCCCGTTTCTCTGCCTTTTGGAGAGGTATGCATGCTGGTGCTTTAAATGCTAAAGTGCTAGTGCCCTGCCTCATTTCTACTGGGCTTCCTGCTCTCTAAAGGAATCATTTGTGAGGCAGATGTGAGGAGTGAAGTCAGACCATCAGAATCAACCTCCTGTGTCTTGACGGTGACATGGTACAGTGCCAGAGCTCATTTCACTGCCTGGGGAGCTTCTCTAAGCCCTCTCTAGGACAGACATTTGAGGGGTTCACTTTAGAGACTTGCCCATGTGTGTGGAAGTGAGACTTCGACTCATACTGTGACCCCCCTTTGTTCCCTGTGCATTGCTATTCATTGCAATACTTCATGCATTTTACAAAATCAGCCTTAAATTAGCCTCTCCTTCATAAATGTTCTAATTGCTCAAGGCTTCAGTGATTTCACTTATTTGAAACAGAGAGCGGAACAGAGTGGCTGTGTATTTCACCAGTGTGCACATTCAAAAACTGACTTTCTTTGCTTCTCTAATCAATTTACTTTTCCATTTATTGTGACACTTGGGTGGAGACTATGACATGAGTTGACAGGAGGTTTTATAAATCTTGCTACAGTGCAAACCAGGCTCTCTCTCCATTTCCCCCACAACGTGCACATTTTGCATGCTCTCTCAAAGAGTTTCCATGTAGAAAGAGTACGTAAGTGAATACCCGTGGGGGAAACGCAGCCGACTAGCAGAACTGTATTCAGACCGTGACCTTTTCATGGGAAGCCTTTGGTTCAAAGTTTCTCTTAGTCCATTATCTTAAAATGTAGTTTTCAGTTTTTAAGTTACTGTGACTTCATTGATTCTAGCCAGGTAAAGGGAGAGTTGAAAATTTTGTCACTTGCCTAAGGTCCAAGTTACAAGGGCACATGGCAGAGAAATCTTCTTTCCCCAGGCAGACACAAGGTGGTGCTGTTGATTAGGAATAATATGCAGCCCCATAGGCTGTTTTTTTTTTTTCCCCCCTATTAAAGTCCTGATCAGGTTCTTATCATCACAATCATTCTTTACTGAAGAGAAGGGGGGGGGGGGGAGAGGAAAAAAAAAAAAAAAAAGTTCAGCCAACTGCAATGTATCCTGGCATTTGACTTCAGATTACAGATTACTTCACTGCTTAAGAAAAGTGACCCGAAGTGACCTGAGGAACATTCCATCCATGTTATTCCTCCTATTTTATGCAAATCTAGGAAAATGTGCACTAAATGCAGCTTTTAATATTTATACATGTTGTCTCCCTCCATGCAGGGAGGCCTAATATTATTTGCAATGACTGCAAAACATCCAGGCATCTGCATCATTCACAGGGAAAAGGAGAAAAGCAAGACATTTAAAAATCAATGCAATAGTGAATATTGTTCTGTATGAATATTAAAATTTCACGGACACAGGAAACTGAAAAAGTGTAAGTTGTTCCATGGATAAGTACTCACATGTCACAATACTTAAGCAAGTTCAGAAACTAAAAAAGCAATGTGTGCTCCCTGCACGTGCCAAGTACTGTGATCACTAGAGACATTGCTGCATCTGAAGGTGACAGACAGCTCTGTTGTACAAGTCAGACCACTTAAACCATTGGTGACATTATGGAAATAAATTGCTATTGAAGAGTATTCTTGAAGTTTAAAAGGAAGCGCTGTGACCCCAAATGACATCTATAGAGAACAAGGCTGAAAAATAAATCAAAACAAGAAGAGAACAAGAGAGGTTAGCAGAAGGTAGGAGAAGGGAGGGGAGGGAACAGCAGAAGAAGGGAGGGGAGGGGACAGCAGAGGATGGGAGGGTGGATAAGGGAGGATTGAAATTGGAGGCACAAGATTTTTATTTGAGCTTTAATGTGGCTAGGTAATCCTATTTCTTTGTAGAATTTCCTAAGTGAATGTGAACCCCAAATTTTACCTCACCGTTCATAGATACTTGTTTAGAAGCCGTGAGAGTTCATTTTAATTGTTAACTTGATACAATCTAGGGTTTTCCCATGTGGAGTTTGGTCTGTGCTTGTGTCTATGGAGGTAGTTTTTAACTAAGACACTAAGATCTGCCCATTTTGAGCAGTGCTGTGGCTGAGGCCTTGGATTCTAGGCTGTGTAAGAGTAGAGGGGAGATTGCGTTCAACCAGGCACTAGCGTAGGCTTCTGTCTCTCTCTGCTTTTGGCTGTACCAGATGTTTCCAGCCTCATCCTTGACTTTCCCACAGTGATAGATTTGTAATGTCCTGGTATTGTGAGTTAAAACAAACCCTTCCTCTTCCAAGTTGATTTTTGTCAGCATATTTTATCACAGTGGAGGAAATAAAGCTAGTAAGAGGCTTTATGGAAAATGTAAAAACTCTTAAGAAATATCCACTATTTGATAGTCATCAAATCACTGGGTATAGGTAGAAAAATTAATTAGCTTAAGGTCATGCATGCACTTCCTACCAGGTAAGTTTATATTATCACATTCCCTTCAATAGCATCAAGTCTTGAAGATTCCTTGCTCTTGTTTTTATTTTGTTAATAATAAGATGTAATATTGTAATTTAAAAAAAGTAAGTGCCTAGCTGGGTGTGGTGGTATACACCTCTATTCCCAACATTTGGTAGGTGGAGCCCAAAGGATCAGGAATTCAAAGTTATTTGCAGCCCTTTAATGAGTTCCATGCTGGTGTGGGTTGTGTGTCAAATCTTGTCTCAAAATATAAATAATAAACGAAATTTAAAGGGACATTTTCAATTGAGAAGTGTGGCAGTACCCAACATAGGCGCAAATCCCACTGGAAATAAGCTAAATTTTAAAATAGTAAAGTATCATCATTATTTTTTCTTTTCAATTTATATGTATTATTTTTTTTCAAACATATGATAAGTTGTAGGAAACATTTGCTATATACAACATATCTTGAGAAGTGAAATTGCCAAGTCTCTTCATCTAGACACACTATTAAACATTACTGAAACATTAAAGAAACCATAGACCAGAGAAACTGGAGGACTTTGACACAAGAATAAAATCCCCAAACTAGAACTGTTTCTAGCATGAAAGATTCTAAAGATGGCTAAGGGGCCAGAACTATGTCCCATTCTTAAATATGGATGTACAACTGACAGCCACAGCAGATAATTAATCAGAAGTCTTCAACTTGAGTCTGGATGAACAATTTAATTAAAGGATTGTTTAATTGTTTACCATATCCTTTCCCAATTAAATATTTTTTCATTACTTGTATATCAAACATTATCGATTCTATTTGGTAATATAATAGTTAAATTCAAGATAATTTCCAAATTTCCTGTAGGAATATGCAATGTTTTATTTTTAATGTTTTCAATAATGCTTCAAAATTCTAAAGCAGTGATTGGAGGAAATGTGCTACTGGTTTTAACCTAGGTCTTAAGCTTTCAACAGAATAAAGGGATTCATATAAGAATGAGCATCATGCATCATTATGACTTTGGGAACCAGGCAAAACTGTGGTTTTTTTTTTTTCCCTCAGCTAATTAACAGTCTGACTTGAGAATAGGTCTTTTTCTTATTTCAGTACTAGAAATGATAATATATTTCAGAAGACACTGGAAAACAATGAATCTTTGAATTTTTGATTCATATTTTAACAGAAATGCTGTGGAGTAGTTCTCTGATTTTTAAATCAAATTTGTTCATTTATTTCTCTAAAATAAGGAAAAAATGGAGCATGTATGTTTGATATTTGCTACATGTGGTATGTTTAAATACATATGAAATGCTCACTGGAGCTGCTTAGTAACCATGAGATTTTTCTCTACTCAAAAGGCAAAAGGATGTGCATGACCCACCATTCGATCTGAAGGCAGTGATTTCCCTTGATGACTCTCTCATCCTTTTTCTTTAGCACAGCAAAGTACTTTTGTCCTTTATTTGCCACTAATGCTTATGATAAAAAATTAAATTACTGTTCATCCTTTCAATATGTTTTCCTTAGAGGGTCTCTGCAGAAGAACAAACGTTTAAAGGAGGATGTGGGAGGCTTAGTTTTATACACAGCCCTGCTATATTATTCATTGCAATGCATTTTTAATGTTAGAGGAAGAAAAATAAAATGTATGTTAATTTCTAGGGTGAGACTGGCAGTGATGGAAGGCTAGGGTGAATTCTGAGGCTGGAGATGAGTGCTTCATAATAAAACAAGACAGCCTCTCTCTTCCAGATTCCAGGCTTTTTTTTTTTTTTCCTCACAGAAAGGAAGCTTCCAAAATCTCAATACATCAGTTCTAACTAGCCAATGTGTCTTAGTCTTCACATGTGTTATTGAGGAAGAGGTTGCAAAGTCAAGATGATGAGAAACAGCAACAAGGCAAAACAAAAGAGGGCTTGCTGTAATGGCTAAGCAGATAAAACTTTGGCAGGCAAATAGGACAAGAGTTTAGATCCTCAGAATATATATGAAAGAAAGCCCGATGTGGACACCTACAACTGTAACACCAACGCTGCTAAAGCAAGGTGAAGATAGAGATGAGTGAATCCCCCAAAACTTGTGAACAATGTACCCTGTCGTACATGTAAGTAACAAGAGACTCTGCTTCAAGAACTGATGTCAAAATTGTCCTTTCAACTCCACATACACACTTACATGGCTCAGGAACACATATACACAATACACATCACACATAACATACACATTGCACATACATATCCCACTTGTGTACACACAAGCACATTTCACACATATGGGTCATGAGCACACAAAAAGCAGCACACACATCACATATAAAAAATACATTACACATACACACACCACATGTATAAACACATACATATCACCAACACATACACATTGTACATACACATCTCATATTTACACACACATATATGTCACTATTCATCATACACATTGCATAGCACATTCACATTACACACATCACACACATATCAGATACATTTACACATATCACACACACACATATACACAAAAATACACATATGTATGCATACATTATACACATATCAAACACAAATCATATACACACTATACACATCGTACATATGCATCACACACACTCACCATATATATATATTCCATCTACATCATATACAGGCATCATACACACATGACTCACACATACACTCACACACACACTCACACATATACTCATGCAAGGCACTTTCAGTAATAGCCTTGATTATGGACTTCCTGACCATCAGAACTGTGAGAAATCAGGTATAAGCTACACAGTTAGTAGTTGTTTGTTATAGCAGCCTGAAGATTTTTTAAACTTCAATGTGGGTATCTACAGTAATTCATTGAAGTAATTGTATGTGTCTGTGAGTAACAATTCTAGTGTGTAACAATTTTTCAAAAGGGTTTAAGTATTACAACACTTACTGCTAGAATAATTCTATTTCTTTTGTAAGTTTTATTTTCTTTCCTTTAATTTTATCTAAATATCCTCATCAAACACACACTCACAACCACACACACACACACACACACACACACACTTATATGTTTATAATTATGTGACACTTTCTTTTTTCCCATTTTCACTGAGAACATTATTTTCTCAGATAATATAGTCTGACTATGGTTTTCACTATGGCCTCCAGTTTCTCCTCACCCCCTCCCATCCAGATTCACTGTCGTTCTGTCTCTCATTAGAAAACAAATGAGCACCTAAGGGGTAATAATAAAATAAAACTAATACATCAGACTTAGACAAAACAAACAAGCAGGGACAAGGAACAGATATTGATACAGAAAGCCACTTGTTTGCACACTCAAAAATCCAATAGAAACACTAAACTGGTAGCTATAATATGTGCCAAAGGGACCTGTGGGGTGAGAGAGAGAGAGAAAGAGAGAGAGAGAAAGAGAGAGAGAGAGAGAGAAAGAGAGAGAGAGAGATATTACCCTTAGGAGAAGCTTGCTGCCCTAATGATACTCCATGTGGTTATGAGCTGGAGACAATACGAAATTGCAAAGCAGTTTTGATTTGCTTTTTTCTGTTTGCTAAGGATGTTGAAAATTTTATAGTAAAAAGTGTCGTTTTATGATTTTTCAGTCTGCTTAGCATTTAAATATAAGAGGACTATTGATTTATATGAGTTACTTTTGTATCCATTTTCTTTGATGAAAGTGTTTATCAGCTGGAGGGATTCCATGTTATGTATACTATTGTAGCATCTGAAAATACACATACTTTGCTTTCTTCCTTTTCATTTTGTACCCCCTTGATTTCTTTCAGTTTTTTTTATTGCTCTAGCTAAGACTACATGTTCTACATTTGAAAGATAAGAATGGATACCCTTGTCTTTTTTTTCTAATTCTAGAAGAATTACTTTGACTTTTTCTTCATTTAAGTTGATATTGGCTATGGTTTTGCTGCCACCTGTTTTATTATGCTGAGGTATGTTCCCTGCATCTCTAATCACTCCCAGACTTTTCTCATGAAGGATTCCTGAATTTTGTCAAAGGACTTTGTGTATCTAATTTATTCCTTGTGTTATCTTGGGTGTGGTTAACCTTTTGGATTTGAATTTTCCTTCTAGTGCCTTCTGTAGGGCAGGCTTAAGAGATAGAGATGCTTAAATTTCATTTCATATTAAAATGTCTTATTATCTCCATATATTGTGATTGAAAATTTTGCTGAATGTAATATTCTAGGCTGTCATCTGTGGTCTCCTCTTAGAGTCTATAGAATATCTGTTCAGAACCTTCTGGCTTTTAGAGTCTATTGAGATGTCATTTGTTACTCTAATGGGTCTGCCTGTGTATGTTACTTGGTCCTTTTCCCTCGAGGCTTTTAATATTCTTTGTTCTGTATATTTAGTGTTTTGATTATTATCTGATGAGAAAAATTTCTTTTGTTGTCCAGTTAATTTGGTTTTCTGTATGCTTCTTATACCTTGGTAGGCATTTCCTTCTTTAGGTAGGAAAAGTTTCTTCTATGATTTTGCTGGGAACATTTCCTGTACTTTTGACCTGTGTTTCTTCTCCTTTCTATACTGCTATTATTTTTTAGATTCAGTTTTCATAGTAACCCAGATGATTTGTGCCAAGATTTTTTTTTTGACCAAGTCTTCATTTCTTCTATTGTGTCTTCATTGCCTGAGATTCTCTCTTCTACCTCTTATATTTTCTTGGTGAGGCTTTCCTGTGAATTTCCTGTTCAAGTTCCTAAATGTTTTATTTCCACAATTCCCCCTCTCAGGGTTTTCTCCATTGATTCTATTTCCCGCATCAGATCTTGAACCCTTTTATTTACTTCCTTTCATTGTTTATGTTTTCACAGATTTCTTTTGGGGATTTATTCTTTTTTCTTTAAAGACCTCTGTCATATACATAAATGTCTTTTTCTTGTGTTTCAGCCATGTTGCAGTATTCAGGGCCTGCTGTGGTATTGTTGCTGAACTCTGGAGGAGACATATTTTCCTGGATGTTATTGGTTGTGTTTTTATGTTGGTGTCTAAGCATCTAGGTTTGGGAAGATTGCAATCCTAGATACTGAAATCTGGTCTTTTCTTGGTAGATTGGGTGCTTTCTTCCTTGTTATCTCTCATGCTCTCTGGTTCTTAGGAGATATGTTGGCAGTGTGTTGCCTGGTAGTGAATTCTTCTGGGACACTGCTAGGTGTGAAGCCCTTGTAGCTCAGGGTAAAATGTACTTCTAGGTGTTGGGAGTTGACATTACTTACCTTTCGCTGTGCTGACTGTCAAGTCAATGAACATAGTAGCTTATGTCTAAGTTTTTTTTTTATATGTGACTTCTTTATCATAGTTAATAATGAGGTATAGTGGCAAAAACTCAAACTTGTCACATGTGCATTTTCTTCATATAATCTTATTCTTGAGACAATTAATTAAAAATGTAGACATGTAACCATTTTAGGGTTCAGCTCTTTATTTTCCCTGTCTGTAATCTATAAGAAGCTATCTTTTCATTTAAATGTTAATTGTATTCACACATGTGGCTAAAAATATTAAGCATAACAGAAAATTTTAATATCATTCCTCCTTGCTTGTCTCACTCTCCAAAGGCAAATATTTTTAACCACAGATATTTTAACTTATATTTTTTCATATTAAAAATTAATTATATTATCTCTTTTTTGGTTTTTAACTTAAAAATTATAAACTATACTATTTATTTATTTCTGTGTAAATGTGTGTACTACCATAGCACACATATGGAGATTAGAGGAGGGCTTTCTGGAGTCTGTTATCTTCTACTGTGTAGTCATTGGAATCAAACTCAGGCCATTAGGCTTGGTAGCAAGCACCTTCTTCCTCTGAACCATCTTACAAATAAGCACTGCTTTTTAACCTTAGGTATGTGGTTGGACTCAATGCTAACAGTAGGATCTGCTTCTTGTTTTGTGGACATAATACTGAGTCCCCATGAAGGACACTAATCAGGCTTCCCATGTGCCTTTGTCCTCCTCTCCTTCCATCCCATTGTTCTCCTTTGCCTCTTTCTTCCAGGTTTCCCTCCTTCACTCTTTTCTTTCCTTCACTGATGTCTTTGCTCCTCTCTACTTTCTCTGCATTTTTTGGAGTCTGCATTCTGTTTATCCTTATCTGTATTTTAGAAATTCCAGTAGTGTCTGATGAGTACTCCTTAGTTATTCATCATAAAACTGAGGAACTGTAGAATGGATAGATGTTCTTGTAAGTATTGCAGCTCAGATAGAAAGATATTCTGGCAGTCAGGAGCCAAGAAATACCACAAAGTCACAGTAAGCAAAGCAGCTTGCACCCCTGCTCCAGGGAAAAGTTTTCACAACGCAAGTGCAACACATCTGCTCTGGAAGGAGAGGATTTTCCCAGTGAGGTGATTACAGCTCTGCCCCAGAGAAATGTTACAGCTCTGCTCAGGTCCAGACAAGTGTTACAGCTCTACTTCACTAGGGAAAGTTTCCCCAGTGAAAGTATTTCAGATCTGTTCTGCTCTGCTCTGGTAGAAGTTATCACAGCTGGGTTTCCCTCTGGTGAATATGTTATGCCACACAGGAAACCTCACTTAAGAGATTTATTTGATTTGTATTTCCCTTATAGCTAATGATGTTGAGCATTTTCTTAAGTGTCTTTCAGACTTTTTGATTTCCTTTATTGAGAATTCTCTCTTCAGTTCTGTACACCATTTTTTAAATAAGGTTATTTGGTGTTTTGGTGACTAGTTTCTTAAGTTCTTTGTGTAGTTTGGAGATCAGCCCTCTGTCAGATGTAGGATTGGTGAAGATCTTTACCCAGTCTGTGGGCTGCCGTTTGGTCTTGTCAATTGTGTCCTTTGCCTTACAGAAGCTTCTCAGTTTGAGGAGGTTCCATTTATTAATTGTCAATCTCAGTGTCTATGCTACTGGAGTTATGTTCAGGAAGCGGGTTCCTGTACCAATTTGTTCAAGGGTACCTCCCACTTTCTCCTCTAGGAGGTTCAGTGTGGCTGGATTTTTGTTGAGGTCTTTGATCCATTTGGACTTGAGTTTTGTGCATGCCAAGAGACATGGGTCTATCTGCAGTCTCCTACACACCATCATCCAGTTGTGCCAGCACCATTTGTTAAAGATGCTTTCCTCTTTCCATTGTATACTTTTAGCTGTTTTGTCAAAAATCAGGTATTCATAGGTGTGTGGGTTAATAGCAGGAATTTCTATTCAAGTCCATTGGTCTACTTGTCTATTTTTGTGCCAATACCAGGCTGTTTACAGGACTATAGCTCTGTAGTAGAACTTAAAGTCAGAGATGGTGATGCCTCCTTAAGTTTGTTTATTGTACAGGGTTGTTTTGGCTATCCTAGTCTTTTGTTTTTCCGTATAAAGTTGATTATTATCCTTTCAAGGTCAGTGAAGAACTGTGCTGGGATTTTAATGGGGATTGCATTGAATCTGTAGATTGCTTTTGGCAAGATTGCCATTTTTACTATGTTTATCCTACCTATCCAAGAACATGGGAGATCTTTCCATTTTCTGGTATCTTCTTTAATTTCTTTCTTTAAAGACACAAAGTTCTTGCTATATAGATATTTCGTTTGTTTGGTAAGTGTTACCCCAAGATACTTTATGTTGTTTGTGGTATTGTAAAGTGTGATGTTTCTCTGGTTTCTTTCTTAGCCCCTTTGTTTTCTATATATAGTAGGACTACTGATTTTTTTTTTTAGTTTATTTTGTATTCTGCTAGTTTGCTGAAGGTGTTTATCACCTGTAGGAGTTCCCTGGTAGAGATTTTTGGATGGCTTATGTAAACTATCATGTCATCTGCAAATAGTGATAATTTGACTTCTTCCTTTCCAATTTCTATCCTCTTGATCTCCTTTTGTTGTCTTATTGCTTTAGCTAGAACTTCAAGTACAATATTGAAGAGATATGGAGAGAGAGGACAGCCTTGGGTGGAGAGAGGGAGGGAGGGAAAGGGAACTGGGATCTATATGTAAAATACGAAAAATAAATAAGACAAAAAAAGAGATTTATTTGGCATGTAGAAAATAGCAGATAAATCCATATCTATCATCATATGTAAAGCTTAAGTCCAAATGGATCAAAGATCTCAACATAAATCCAGCCACACTGAAACTCTTAGAAGAGAAAGTGGGAGGTACCCTTGTGGAAATTGGTATAGGAGAGTGCTTCCTGAACATAACACCAGTAGCACAGACACTGAGATTAAAATTAATAAATGGGACCTTGTGAAATTGAGATGCTTCTGTTAAACAAAATACACAGTCAACAAGACAAAACAGCAGCCCACAGAATGGGAAAAGATCTTCACAACCCCACATCTGACAGAGGGCTGATTTCCAAAATATACAAAGAACTCAAGAATCTAATTACCAAAACACCAAATAATTAGAATTCTTTATAGAGGAATCTAAAATGGCTGAAAGACACTTAAGAAAGTGTTCAACATCCTTAGTCATCAGGGAAATGCAAATCAAAATAACTCTGAGATACCATCTTACTCCTATCAGAATGGCTAAAATAAAAAACACCAATGAGTTTATGCTGGAGATGATGTGGAGAAAGAGGAACACTCCTCCATTGCTAGTGGGAGTGCAAACTTGTACAGCCACTTTGGAAATCAGTATGGTGGTTCCTCGGGAAAATGGGAATCAGTTTATCTCAAGATCCAGCAATTTCACTCTTAAGCATACACCCAAGGAATACACATTCATACAACAAGGACATCTGTCCATCTATGTTCATGGCAGCATTATTTGTAATAGCCAGATCCTGAAAGCAACCTAGATGCCCCTCAACCAAAGAATGGATACAGAAAAAGTGGTACATTTATACAATGGAGTACTACTCAGCAGAAAAAAACCAATGGAATCTTGAAATTTACAGGCAAATATATAGAACTAGAAAAAAAACCATTCTAAGTGAGGTAACCCAGTCACCATAGGACAAACATGGTATGTACTCACTCATATATGGATTTAGCATAGATATTAACATAGATCAGACTATGTATCAGACTATAATCCACACACAAAGAGGACTGCAAGAGAGACATTCACAGTCTTCTAGTAAAGGGGAAAGGGACAAGAGCCCCTGAACAAATAGGGAGCATGGGGAAAGGATGGAAGAAGGTAGGAAAAAGAGGAGGAGAGAAGAGGAGGGGAAGAGAGCATGAGGGATCAGGAAGATTGAATTGGGGTGTGAATAGAGGAAACAAGAAATAAATCAATAGAGGGAGTCATTATAGGTTTAAAGAGAAATCTGGCACTAGGGAATTATACAAAGATCCACAAGGATCCCAACTAGAAATCTAAGCAATAGTGTAGAGACCTTTTCTTAAAAATCCTTCTCTTATAGTGAAAATGATGACTACCTTAAGTGCCATCCTAGAGCCTTCATCCAGTAGGTGATGGAAGCAGATGCAGAGATCCATAACTAAGCACTGAGCCAAACTCCTGTAATCTAGTGTCAGAGAGGGAGGAGTGATGAACCAAGGGGTCAAGTTCACACTGGGAAATCTACAGAAATAGCTGACTCAAGCAAGCAGGAACTCATGAACCTCAGTCTGAAAGCTAGGGAACCAACATAGGACCAAAATAGGCCCCCTGAAAGTGGTTGTCAACCAGGAGGACTGGATAATCTATGGGGCCTCTGGCATTGGAACTAGAATGTATCCCTAGTGCACTAATGGACTTTGGGAGCACATTCCTCTTGGAGGGA
The DNA here is from genome assembly GCF_943737965.1 of Phodopus roborovskii. Classification (NCBI taxonomy): domain Eukaryota; kingdom Metazoa; phylum Chordata; class Mammalia; order Rodentia; family Cricetidae; genus Phodopus; species Phodopus roborovskii. The sequence goes on along the minus strand of NW_026126563.1, from coordinate 19,854,663 downwards.
TACTCCCTTAGCCTAGAGACATGGGGGAGGGCCTATGCCTTACCTCTAATGACTTGATAGGTTTTGATGATCCCTCATGGAAGACCTTACCCTCCCTGGGGAGTGGATGGGGATGGGACTGGGGCTGGTGGGGGTGTGTGGGAGGATGGGAGGGAGTGGGAGCTGGGATTGATATATAAAATAAGATTGTTTCTAATTTAAATAAAATTTATTAATAAAAAAGAGATTTATTCATAAGGAAGAATCCAGGAGGATGGCTTCCTCAGGTGAGAAACAACAGTAAACTGAACAGGGTACAGATTTCTTGCAGGGGAGGTAGGGTTTTGAGGGGCTTGCTTGGGATTGGTGAATTTTTGTGGTCTGATTCTGGGACAAGCTCAGGAACTGAAGCAATTTCAATTCCTGGTACTGGAGTCAAGTAAGGGGCTGGGCATTTTTTCTTGGCTCCTTTTATCCTACATTCTTATTCCATATTTTACATTTTAAAGTCATAAGCATGCATGGTTACATGTCATGCATGAATACATACTTGTGTCATAAACATTTGGGGCTCTGTTGCCCCCCTCTGCCCCCCTCTGCCCCCCTCTGCCCCCTTTGCCCCCCTCTGCCCCCCTCTGCCCCTCTCTGCCCCCCTCTGCCCCCCTCTGATGAGAGTAGACCACTTTGCTTCTGCAGAGTGGTCACAATGATGTTTTCAGGTGAATCTGACTGAATTCCTGCTTGAGGTGTGACCATGTGTGTCACATAACTAGGGAACTAATGCTGATCAATGGTCTTTGATTGTGGTTAGTTCCAGAATGCATGTTTATCCCAAGCAATCGACTAAGCACAGTCAGCACCAGCCTAGGCTTTTTTGTTTCTATGTTTGATAGAAAGTCAAGTGAGTTCTTTGGTTCTAGGATAGTGGCCCAACAGGATGTGGTTTCCAGTTTTGGGAATGGATCTTGCTAGGATGTGTTGCTAGGCAGGTGGTACATAATAAATCAGAAACTAAAGTGATCAGTGTATAGAAAGAAAGATCAAGTCCACGATCAATTGTGTTCAAATCCTTCAGGTTGTTTTGTTGTATGAGCAAGTCTTATTCAGCAAGCCTGAGCATAGTTTTCTGTTAATCTAGGACCAAAAGAGTCCTCTGTAACTGTGGGACACTCACAGTGGCTGTAAAACCTTTGATATGCAATTTATTGGTAGCTTGAATCAATACTGCTCTCTCCAGTTTAACTCCTGGAGGCTTCTGACTACTATGCCATAGAAAATACAGCAAAAGGTGACCTGGGTAGAAGAGGCCATACTTCTCCTCCTCCTCCTTCTCCTTCTTCTTCTTCATATTGATCCCAGTTCCCTCTCCCTCCCTCCCTCTTTCCCTCTCTCCCATGCCCCCCCACCCTCCCATTCCTCCCCCACTCCACATGTAGGGTGATGCCTTCCAGGAGGGGTCATCTAAATCTGTCAAGTCATTTGGAGTGGGGACTAGGCCCTCCCTCCTGCTTCTAGGTTAAGGGAGTATCCCTCCATGGGGAATATGCTCCCAAAGTCTTTTGTGCATCAGGGATAAATCCTGGTTCCATTGTCAGAGGTTCCTTAGACTGGCCAGGCCTTCTGAGATTCATGTTCAGGGGGTCTGAGTCGGTCCAATGCTAGATTCCCAGCTATCAGTCTGGGTGCCCATTACCTCCCTCTTGCTCAGGTTTGGGTTTCTGTAGCCTGGTCTTGTCCTCCCTCTCTGCATCTGGACTCCAGTTTGGCTCAGTGTTTAGCTGTGGGTATCTGCTTCTGTTTCCATCAGCTACTATGATGTTAGATACGTTAGTCATCAATCTCATTATCAGGGAAGGGTGTTTATGGTAGCCTTTCCACTGTTGCTCAAATTGTTAGTTGGGGTCAGTCTTGTAGGCCTATGGACATTTCTCTAGAGTCAGTTTTCTCTTCAAACCTATAATGGCTCCCTCTTTTATGGTCTCTCTCTCTCTCTCTCTCTCTCTCTCTCTCTCTCTCTCTCTCTCTCTCTCTCTCTCTCTTGTTTATTCCTCCCGTGACTCAATCTTCCAAGTCCCACCTACTTTCCTCTCCTCCCCTTCTCTTTCTCCTAGCTCCCTCTCCGCTCACTGTCCCCTACCCCCCCCCATTCCCAATATGCTCAGGAGATCTTGTCCCTTTTCCCCTTCTGTGATGGACCTTATGAATCTCTTAGACTCCTCCTTGTATCCTAGTTTCTCTGGCAGTATGAATTATAGGTTGGTGATCCTTTGTTTTATGTCTAAAATTCATATATGAGTGAGTACATACCATGTTCCCCTTTTTGTGACTGTGTTACCTCATTCAGTATGGTTTCTTCAAATTCCATTAATTTGCCTGTGTATTTCAAGATTCCATTGTTCCCCCCAACCACCACATTCTTTATCAATTCTTCAGTTGAGGGGCATCGAGGTTGATTCCAGGTTTTTGCTATTACAAATAATGTTGCTACAAACATAGTTGAACAGATAGATATCTTTGTTAGAAGAGGCATAGTCTTGTCAGTCTTGAGGAAATAAGTAACCTTCATGTTCCTTTTTTTGAACATATTCCCTAGGAGCTCTGAGGTACTGGAGGAGAATTGCAACAGCTCCGTGGTTGTCATGATGGGGAAAAAAAAAAAAAAAAAAAAAAAAAAAAAAAACCATGGGAAAGTAAATCATCCTGATTGGAGTAGTCCTTTACGCAAGGCATTGGCATGTGACTGAAGTTACTTTGGGATCTCCAGTCCATCAGGTCTATTTGTGACTCACTTGCCTGGAGAAATGGGTAGTCAAAGGCCACTGTGTGACCATGTTCTGGGAATCACACCCCTGGCTTTTACTTGGCTTTCTGGTCCTTGTTATCTGTGGGATGAATTTAGATGAAATCTGGAACACACTGTAAGAGACAGGCAGTCTTTACTTTAGGACTGTGAGACACTCTCAAGCAGGACAGTGAGGAATGCCCAAAGCTCCTTTGTGCAGGGTTTTAGATAGGCTATATATTATTTGTGAAGTCTCTTGATCAAGACTCTTTCTTATTTACTAGAAAATCTCTTGCTGGGAGAAGGTAGCAGTAGCCTTCCAACCTTTAGGGTGGTTCAGAAGTTGCCTTCCACCTGGGGTCTGAAATATGGTTCAAACCGTTCCATTCTCCCAATCTCCTGCAATATCCCCCATGACAGCGCCCCTTACCAGCAGGAAGTAGTTTGGAAAGAACGACGCCCAAATTCCCAAATATTGTCTATAAATGTTTGTTTTCATTTAAATGGACTTGGTTATATAAAATAAATAAATAAATAAATACAGGAGTACAAAGACATAAAATAAAATATATAAATAGCCATAAATTACCAAAAAATGACTCTTTTATAACAGTCTCAACAAAGCCTGCTACTTATATCCCCCTTCCTTTGGTCTGATCTGTAGCTATCTTTTCATGTGGTATTTTAGTTGTGGTGACTACTTATTTTAAGTATCACTGCTTTTCACCTGCAAAATTAAAATTTTGTGTTATGAAGAACACAAAGGGTGAGGACCACTGCTGTGATAAGAAAAGGTCTTTCCACAATGGCTTTGAAGCCTGCTTGTACTCAACAACGATTCTTGGCAACATCACCCATGTCATAAAATTAAAACCACTTACTGAGCACTGGCTAAACTTTTGACTCATACTCTTATCTGAGATACTAATGTAGTCATTATTTTAATTCAGTGTGCAGTGTGTTTAAGATTAGTGCATTCTACATTAACGTACACCTAGAGAGTAGTTTTAAATGTCTTAAAACTTATTTATTTAATTAACACTTATGGCTAATGATGTACCTTAAATATTATATATAGTCAGAGGTATTGAAAAGGAAAAAAAGAATCAATCCCACTAGGACAACAACAAATGAGCTGAAGTGGTCTTCAGATGAGAAGTGAAAATGGATATTTTTATTTCAATGTGTGGTCTGTACCTCAGGATTGCTTCTTTGTCATTACAATTTTAATCAAATGACCTAGCTTGTCTGGTTCAGTTCTTTTTAGTTAGTAAGGAATGTGTTGCCTAGTGCACATGTTAGACATGCATATATACACATGTACTTGAATGTATGCCATATATTACAAAATGCCTATACAAAGTTTATAGAATTATACCGATTATACCCCTAAATTAACACAGATAATGTTTGTGCCATGAACACATTATTTAAAAGGGAGTCTTACCATGAACAGCACTGTTCACAACTCTTTGTGTAGAGAGATATGCAGCTCCCAGGGAAAATGGTATTTGTGTTGGAAAACAACTTTCACTTGTTGCTAAAGAAATACCAGATGCAAAAGAAGAAATAACTTATGTACAGTGGTAAAAAGATGATAATTCTAACATGTAAACCCCTGGGGTCAAAGGTGATGCTGACCAGAAGTGTGGTACTATGGATATAGCCTAGAAATTATGTCTTAGAAGACATAAGTTTCTGTATCTAATAGTAGTTTTTTGGTTTGGATACATATTTTAAACTTCTATATGACATCAGAGTAACTTTTTCCCCTTTGTTTTGACCATGATGGACCAATCATTGTGAAAGTAACCCATAAGAGTGTGAATGACACTTGTGATGACTCCTCTCCACTGACAACTTGCATTTAGAATCTCCACGGAAACACAGCTCTGCGTATATGATGAAGGTATTTACAGAAAGGTACAGAAGAGGGGGTACCCACCATGAATGTAACATCACGTGGGTTGGGATCCCTAATGGTATAAACAAGGGAAAGCAGACTGAGCACCACATTCATGGCTCCTGGCTTGCCGACTGAACACTCTTTTACCAGTAGTCACGCTGGCCCTCATACTACTCTTGCTGTTTTGGACTACATCCCTTCAAGTATAAACCCAAAGTAAACTCCTCTTTTCAATTTCTTTTTTGTCAGGTTTATTTCATCAGAATGATAAGATAAATAACTAATAACGTAATAACATAGAAAATCTATGATGTTGCAAAATTAATGCCTTGAAAGGTTGGAACAGACAGAAATTTCTTCTTCTAATGAAAGCATTGACCGGTTACAGGCTGATGGCTAGAGATCAGTCTCTGTTGTTCATCTTTCCTTTTGAGTCCTCTGTGGTTCTGGAACAGCAGAGCCTCACACCTCACACTGCAAAAGCCAGCACAGAAGAGGGGCAGAGCAGAGATTACCTGTGATGCCAGGCTGTACCCTGGAGAGCCACCTGCTAAGCAGGACAGATCTCCTCAAGCTAAGACAACAGTAAAGGCAGGATGAGAACCCAGGCATTGGTCAACCAGACCATACCTCTGCCAATTAAGAACTGGTTAGTTATGCATATAATCTGCCCCACTCCTGTCTGAATTCTTGGTCTACTTAAATCTAGAGCTCATGTCAGTACCCAAGAATGGGCTCAGGACACTGGGTTACTTTGTGTCTCTTTCTAGTGTGGCCACAGAGAATAAGCCTCCTTGTTCTGATTTCAACATTGTTTCTTTTTAATTAGCATATTTTGGGGATGAGTTGCTGAGCCTAGCTTTTCTTGCTTTTCAGATCCTCACCAAGCTTTTGCCCTAAAAACTCTAGTAATAAAACCATATTTGTTCAGAACATGGCCATTAGAAAAACAAACAATCAATCAAAAAAACAGAATTGTAATTTCATGCCATATCCTGCCCTCTGCATTTCTCCCTCATTGCGAAATAAACTAAAAAGAAAAAAGAAAAAAAGAAGAAGTCAGAGTGATAGGTCATCTTTCATGAAGCTTCAAATTTAGTTAAAAAGTAATATAAAGTCACATGAATGGAAAAGTATTTCGAGACAATTAAAATTTAATAACACTAAAGGTGTTTGCTAAATTATTTTCAGGGGTTTTGTAAATATTAAATTCTGGTTTATTACTTTGTCTTCAAAGTGATGGTTACAACCTCGCCATTGTGTATGGAGTGTCTCAGCCACACTTCTTCCTCTGTTATGAGAAGTTTGCCCACCAGCCTGGTCCCACAGAAGCGTCAGCCCCAAATAACACACAGAAATGCTGTATTAGATATAAAGCTGTTGCCCTGTTACTAAAGTTTATTATCAGCTAGCTCTGTCTTAAATACTAACCCATTTCTATTAATCTAAGTATTTCCACGTGGTCTTATCTTACCGGAGAGAGGGTCAGGACCCTATTTTCTCATGTCCCTACGTCTTGACTCTCCCACTACATTTCCAGAATCCTTGTCTCCTAGTCCCGCCTATCCTGCCTTCCTATTGGCCAAGAGTGCTTTATCCATTAACCAATAAGAGAAACATATTTACAGAATGACATTGCTCATCATTCCACTTTCCATATTTTTTTTTTAAAGTAGCCCTGAGTGACAGGACTTCTTTTCCTTTGCTGCTTTGTAACTTGGAAATCAAATTTTCAATGACCGGATATTTTTGTTTTATTTTGAAACTTTCCCAAGCTTCTGCCATGAAGAATGTGTCACTCTGTAGTCTACAGACCTGAAACAGACACATGCAAATGCAAATCATTGTGTCTTCCCTCCAGAAAGTCTTCAGATTCTGCAGTTTATACACTAAAAAAGAATATAGAATCCTGTTTTCATTAACCAGCTTTTAAGTTTTGATATGTGTTTCTGTGTGTTCATTGGTGTGCAGGTGCATGTTTGTGTTCAAGTATACACGTGCTTGTATGTATGCCCATCCTGTATAGAATAGAAGTCAACCTTAGCTGTCATTTCTCAGGTACACTCCATCTTGTTTTGTGAGATGGCTTGTAACCTGCAGATGATTCTAGATTAACTGGCCAGGGATCTGAAGAGATCCATCTGTTCCTGCCTCCCTGGCAATGGGCTTAGAAACACATATCACAGTGTCCAATCTTCTAGCATGTGTTCTGGAGAGCAAACTCAGGTCCCCATGCTTGCTTGGCAAACACTTTCCTGATCCCTCCGTCTCTTAGCCTTATTAACCAGTACACAACAGTGTGGAATTACAGCTAGGCATCTTTCCTGGTATGGATCACTAAATGCAAAATCCAGTTTTACTTATTCTTTGTATTTGAGCCTTCTGAGGGTAAGGTTATTTTTGTCAGGGTGTGACCATGACATCACACTGGCAACAGCAGAGCACAGGTTCATATGCTGACTTGCAGGATGTGTAACCCCACAGAATGGCAATGAAATAAGCAGAATGACACACATACAGTGAGGTCTATGGTAATGATGGTTGGGCTATTAATGCACACAAGAAGAAGGAAGGGTTCACACATCCTCATCCGGGATTCTTGCCATTTTCTTCTCCAGATCTACCTCCAGGTGGGTGACTCTGGGAGGTGCTAGTGTGCATAGGAGATAGGTTAATTGAAGAGGGACTCCGTAATGCAGAGTGCAGTTTTCATGAGTCCATCATCCATGATTGGACTATTTGAAAATGAAATTATTTCTGAGCTATTCATGCTGCTTCAAGTAAGTCCAATAAATTCATTGTATTAGTTACTATTGTTTGCCAGTCATAAAATACCATGACACACAAAAAAACAAGAAAACTTAAAGGATATTTGTTGCTAGCATTTTCTTGTCCTACCTGGTCCTGCAGCCACCTTGCCCCAAATGAACACACAGGAACGCTATATTAATTATAAAGTATTGGCCAGTTGCTAAGGCTTCTTACTGGCTAGGCCTGTCTTAACTATTAACCTATAACTACTAATCTATATTTTTCTACATGGCCTTCTCTTACCAGAGAATGCCTGGCACATCCTAATCTCCCTGTCCCTCCATGGTGTTTCTCTGCCTGCCTTTCCAAGAATTCTTCTCTTCTCCTAGTCCCTCCTATCTTCCTGCTCTAGTGACCAAAGAGTGTTTTATTCATTGGCCAATAAGGGAAACATATATTCAGAAGGACATCCCCATCAGATATTTATTTTTAGTTTCAGTTCCAGTGGGCTAGATATCTATAATGGTGAGACAGACATAGCATTTTGTGCAAACAGCTGAGAGATTATATCACTCACAAGAAGTAGGAAAGAGTAAGTAAGAAAAGAGATGAGGCTCTAAATTCTCAAAGCCAATCATCCAGTATTGCTCTCCATTCCACAAATCCATTACTTCCCAAAGCAGCACAACCAACTGGGGGTTATGTGCTCAAACACGTGGACCTATGGACCAAGGCTTCTCCAACTTGGAATTTGGTGGAATTATTTCTTTGGCTTGTTGTTTTTTCCTGTATGGTGTATATAGATGCTTATTCTTTTTTTTTTTTCCAGGAAAAGTCATACTATAGAGCCTCTTGGACTACTTGGATTAGATCATGTTTGTGACCTTGTTAAATATTGAAGATTTTAATTTTCCATGTAAAATATTCTAACATGCTTAAAATGGAATAGAATCCTGGGATCTACATTTTAAACAAGTTGTCCCTGAAGATTTTCATGGATGCCTGAAATACATGTAGGACTCATTGGAAATAAAGTTCCCTTGTCCATGTAATGTATATTCATAGACAAAATGAAGTGGAAAATAGGAATAATAATCTCATGAGTTTTAGAGAAAGTTTTAGTATGCAGAAATATCTTTTTCAAAGATTATGTGACTCATTTTATTTCCAGCTTACAAACACTTCATTTCTTTTCCCCTGATGTGGCTATTCCTGTGCATTAGGTCAAGTACTGTTAGTTTGATCATGAAAAGAACACTTTATTTTAAACTTTAAAGCTTAAAGAAAATAGAGATAGTCTAGTCAGGAGCCAAATATGAGTGACTGCAGATTACCTACATACATTTTGGTTACTTACATGGCATGTCCTGCTGTGGTAACAATTGCAGTTTTAATAGGAACTGAATGAAGAACATTATCAATTAAAGCATTTCAAAATTTATTGGCAGAAACATCAGGTAGGCAGGAAACAGGAAAAACAGCGGAAACTCTTTTATAGGGCTCTGATGAGATCTGATGAGACTCTTAGCCTTTGGCACTGTAGACACTAGTGGTTTGTTTGCACATTCCAGAAAGAATTACTTAATATTCAGAAGGATTTTGGTAGCACACAGAGTTGGACATCACACCACCATTAAGGGGACTAATGATAGCACTAGATAATTTAGCTCTTAAACATTAACGTTCAAGCTTCCCACTCCTGATGTCCTAATCATTCAAACAGATTTGTGGAGTGTTTAAGAAATGCATATCTTCTCTGGGAACTTCAGCTCATGAGTTTCCACATTCAGCTCCACAATTTAAGCATTTAAAAATATAAATAAAGGGTAAAGGTATAGCTCAGCACTTGTGTCTGAGCTTCAGACCTCTAAGACAAAATTATGAATGTGTTCATAAATTTACTGGTATTCCTGTCATCCAAAGGCAGAGCCAGATTCATGCCCCTGCTAACACAGGGTGCATTACAGGCTGCTCTCAGGCCTACATTGCAGTGGAAGTGAGCGTGTGATTTCTCATGCTATCAACTCTACCTCAAAACCCGCTCATCATTCTGTGGTGAGCAGGAGGCCATGCATGTATCAATGGATATCATGAGTGCTTTTATTTTTCCCCTTGAGACAGGGTTTCTCTGTGTAGCTTTGGAGCTTGCCCTGGAACTAGCTCTTGTAGACCAGGCTGGTCTCAAATTCACAGAGATCTGACTGTCTCATCATGAGTGCTTTTAAGGGCACGGAGGAAATAAGATCCTTTGCTACCAGTCAACATCAATTTATGAGTCACGTGACTGAGCTACATGTATAAGGGATCCGCAAATCCTACACAAACTTTGAGTAATTTCCGATCTGGCTGACATGTTGGCTGTGAATTTGTGAGGGATCCTGAGCTAGATGGCTTTGTAAAATCATCCTTAATACTTAACATACACTTTCAGAGCTGTGCCAGTTCATCCTCTATCAGTCACTAAGTTTCAGATATGCAAATAATCAGTGAACTTGAGGCAGGATAGAATGATGGGAAAAATAAAGGGAAGTTGAGTGACTTTCCTGGTGATTCCTGGTGATTGAAAGTCAAGACATTTTACCATAGCTGACAAAGTCAGAATTGCCTATAGAGAGAATGTGTTTGCTTAAAGACATCTCAAGATGGATGTCCAAAACAACACACACACAATGTCTTCATTTAGGACTAGGAGATTTGCAACTTCCCCAGTTTTACTGTATTAGCATTTCTCTCTTATCCCTAACTCTTAACAGTGAACTTCGTAAACCCACAGTACACTTTGATTTATAGAAGAAAAGTATTTAAGATAAGGGAAAGCACTTCCTTATGAAGCTTATTTGGTAAACTCTACTTTTAATTGCTCCCAGGAGGAATGCAACTTAGCTGTTATAAAGACTCCTAAGTACGGCTCTCTGTTGGTACCTGCATCGTGTGTTTGGATTGCATGCTGTTCTTTTCCCATGTGACTCTTTGTTTAAAACCTTAACAAACTTACTAGCTTTGCTCCACTCTGGCTCTTTCTGACATTCTTTATTGTAACATAGTCAAAGACGCAGCTTTACCACTGGCTATTGGTGACTATGTGTGACTCTGCCTCCCTGCCAGTTCTGACAAAGCCAGTATGTTATGGCCCATGTCACTGCTCCCGTTACCCTATTTTATGAAGAAACTATTGAAAAATAGTCACATGTCAAATAATTTAATTATTCACACTGGAAATTAAAGCGTTCCTTGGCCTGTGTTCATTTGCGGTGTTTACCAGAACCCTCTGTCATCTCCATAAACTAAATTGTTAGTTAGGCTGCTTTACAAATTCTGAATTTGGAAAAGACTTTTTTTTTTTTTTTTTTTTTTTTTTTTGAAAACTTTGTAAAAGCATACTTTGTCCTTGATTATACCACCTTTTATCCTGGTCCACTTCACCTAACCCCACATCTTGATTTCCTTCTAATCTTCTAGTTTAGCAATAATATTAACAGTGCTTACATAAGAAACTTGGGCTTCCACAAATATTAACTGATATGTGTCACATGCCAATCTCTCTTTTAAGAGCCAGAATAAGCCAGACCATAAAACAGACAAATGTAAGTGCTTGAATGGAGTTTGCACTTCAGTTCTGAATTGCTTAATGTATCAGTGCGTGGTGAGGGGCAGGCTGTGTGTGGGTAGCCGTATCTGTACAGAGGCCCCCAGTTCACTGAAATTACATGGATCTTCCACATGGAAGATGCCTTCTTAACCCACTGTCTTTGAAAATGTCTGTTTAGCCCTTTTGAATGAAGGAAAATGTATACAACCATAGCATAGCTTTTTCTTGTCAACTTTCTTGGCTCTTCCAAAACACAATGAAAATCTCTGAATCTTCTGATACGTCTTCCCTTCTGTCACACATTAATGCCAGCTTTATATTGACTGAGGAACCTTTACTAACAGGGTTTTAGTTTTGAATTGTATGTACGAACCTAGTAACACACATGAGTTTTTAATAACTATTTTTGCCTAACAATATTGTCATATAAAAGTAGAGAAGATTTTATTTTTTCTTCTAATCTGACAATAACACTGCCTGCTACTTTTATGACATTTATATTATAATTGTTCTTTAATTTACCAATGACTCATAAAGTCACTTTGAACACAAAATGAGGAGTAATCATTTATAGATATAATGTTCTCTTCCAGTGAGGTTATCTTTACAGTGGAAATGGGATTAGGACTAGCTATCAGTAATAACAGCTTTTCATAGCCTTCAGAATGTTCTTTCACTTTTTTTTTTTGCCTTGAGCTTTTCATAGACTGATAGAAATGTTAAGGTCTTAAAAATGGTTAATTTAGTTCACATTCATCAGTTTATAGATAAGAAAACAAGTCTGAGAAATTTTATTCAAACTTAACTATTAGCAGGAAAAAAAATCACAAAAACTGTAATCTGTGATTCTTAGCTCATAGCCCTTTCACAGTGCTGTGGTTATTATCTCTTTATTACATATTGATCTAAGCTGATAAATAGTAATTTTACAAATGCTTACATCTCAATTTAGCAGAAATTAACATCAGACTTTAATGTCTTATACTTTTAATTATCACTTTGTCCAATGTGAATTTTCTGTTTATCTTTTAAATGGTCTTAATTTGAGAAAAATGATGTTGCAGAACATTTTTTAAATTGCTCCAAAATTTTTATTTTTATATTCTAGCTTTAATATAATTGAAATAACAGTAAATAGGCAATTATATGTATGAACTGTGCATACTTAACTTATGTTACCCAAATTAGTATTACACTAACAGCATTGCAAATAATTTTGTGCATTAAGGTCTATTATATTAGATTTTGTGAGTTACTGGGCAGCAGCAATTGCTCAGTGGGTAAAGGTCCTTGAGACACAAGTATGGCAGCCTGAGTTGGATCCTTGTAACTCACTTAGAGGTGGAGGACATAAATGACACAATGAAGCACCCACACACATTAGGTTCAGATATAACAGAATGATAATACTAATAATACAGTTTAAAAATAATTTGTGAGTTATTCATGAGTTCAAGACAGACATTATTTGTGCTCTTGTTAGCGATTCTGTGTTACTTCCTAAAAAGCCCAGACACTATTTTTTTTTACATGTGATTAGTAATGGAGCTGCACTGATAAAGGTAAGGTTTTATCTGTTTAGCTGATCATTATTTTTCTGTCCACCTACTTCAAGTATTATCACAGAGTGAAAAGTTAAAAATGGTCATTTATATTGTGTGCATCAATGTAAAGTAATTCATATCTATCTATATCTATCTATCTATATATAGATAGATATATATATATACACAGAAATCTCATGATCAATATAAAAAATATCTGATAAAATTTAATGTCTATCTTTTCATGATAAAAGCTTTCAGAAAAGCAGAAATGGATGAAACATCTCTCAACACAATGAAAATTATATATAGCAAACCTATAAACATTCTACTAAATAAGCATCACATGAGAGTATCTCCTCTATATTCAACAATGAGACAAGGGTGTCTATTCTCTCTGATCCTATTTAACATATTGGTCAAAGACCTAGAGCAATAAGTCGAGGAAAAAAAAAATACAAGAGATGTAGATAGGAAAGAAGGACCAGCACTTAAAATACAGCAAAGACACCATTGTGGAAGTCTCAGAGCTGATAAACACCTACCACACAGAAGTCAGACACAAGACCAGCAGTGAACAGCAGCTTTCCTATATTTCAGTAATAAACTTGCTGAAAAGAAATTAGAGAAATTCCTATTTGTAATAGGTTCAAAAAAGAGGGATGGGAATAAGGCCCTATGAATAAACCTAATTAAGTAAGTAAAAGACTTCTATAAAGAAATCTTTAGGATATCAAAGAAAGAAATTAGGTAATATGGTAGAGGATTGGAAAACTTGCCATGCTCATAAGTAGGAAGAAATTATATTGTGGAAATGGCTACATTATTGAAAATAATCTATAGAATGAATACAATTCCTATCATAATTACAGAGACAGTTCACGGAACTAGCAAAAAGTTACTCTAAAAATCATGTAAAGCATAAAACACTCAGAGTAGACAAAGAGCAATGCCAGAGCCATCAAAACACCTGACCTGAAATTGCATTATGGAGCCTTAGTAAAGCTGGTGTATTAATCACACACACACACACACACACACACACACACACACACACGCACGCACGCACGCACGCACACACACAGCTCAAACAATAAAAAAAAAAAACCAACCTCCCCCCCAAAAAAAACTTAAAAACAAAGCCAAACCAAACAACCTCAGAAGCATAGACCAAGGGGATAGAATATAATACCCAGAAATAAACTTACAACACTATAACTACCCAATAGTTTTTTTTTTTTTTAAGGGCCAAAGCATACATTGGAGGAAATATAGCCTCTTCTACAAATGAAGCTATCAAAACTGAATATACCCATGTAAAATAAAGAAACTAGATTTTTTTTTTCATCTTTCACAAATAGCAATTAAAAATGGACCAAACACCTTAATTTAAAGTCAGAAGCTGCTAGATGGAATCTCAGGCAAATAATTCAATGTGTAGGCATAGAGAAGGAACTCTACCCACATTGGATGGACCTCAAATATTTAGATATGGTATTGCTTGAGTTGCTTGAATTTTAATAGCTTCTATGGAACAAATGATACTATCACTTGGGTGAAGGCAGTCTACAGGGTGGGAGAAAAGTCTTTACAAACAGTACACCTCATAGGATCAATATCTGGAAACTGTAAAGAAATAGAAAAAAATAAACAAGCACCCTCAAAACTGAAGCATCCAGTGAAATAAATAAACAGGATGGATGTTTTCAAAAGAAGAAATACAAATGGCCAGTAAATATTTGAAACATTGTTACCATCCTCAACCTTTAGGAAAATGCAAATGTGAGCTTCTACGTAAGGCCAATCATATCCATGTCATCAAGGGGAGAGATGGTAACTTCTGGTGAGGGTGTGCACAAACAGGAACCTTATGTGCAGCAGGTGCTAATGTCAACTTTAGAGCCAATATGGAAATCAGTATGGTAATTCTTTTGTTCCTCATATTTCTGGCAACAGGATTACCACATGATGCACTTTTACTACCCCTGGACATGTACCTGGAAGATTCCAAACGAGCATGTCACAAAGGTACTTGTACACCTATGGTTATTTTTCTCTGTTATTCACAAAGGGTAATGTTTGGAACTAGCTTGGAGATCTATCAACATAGACATGAATAATGGAAGCGTAGCATGTGCACACAATGGGATTTTGTCAGCTGTGAAGAATGGCATATTCAGGAAAATGCATGGAACTAGAGAACATCATTTTGAGTGAAATACACCACATCTGGGCAGAGAAGCATCATGTTTCTGTCTATGTGGAATACATATGTTATCTCTGTGTCTATCTTCTATTTCTATTTGTCTAATATTTATCATCTTTATGTGTGTATCCATCAATCAGTCAATCACTATAGCGGAAAGGGAAGGAAAAGAGCATCACAGGAAAGGAAAGGTGAGATAAGGGAAAGAACGAGGGGACAACTCCCCCCCACCCGGAGTATAACAACATCTACATATGAAAACGAGATGTCTCAATAAACCCATTACTTCGTGTGCTAACTACTCAAAAGAAAAATAAAACAGAGATAATACTCAGAAAACAACGGGAAGAAAAAGCAGCTGGTCTGCCGTTCACCAGTTCCTCTGTTGACATTTACAAGTTGTTCATTCTTCTCTGAGAACTGTGTCATTAGGTAGGAACAAGTACCATCCTTAGGGGGATTTTCCTATATGTGCAAAATTACTTGGGACAGGAATTGCTTTAAAATTTGACTTATGGTGAGGCATGTACTCACTGCTAAAATCCGATTCCAATTGCATTTAATACACACAAATCCTGAACATTCTATCTTATTGCATCTTCCCTGACAGCATTCCATTAGCTTTATACCAACAACCCAAGGACTATTGTCATTAACGTAGAGTAAATAAGTTTCCCATTTCATTGGATTTACTCTGCAGAAGGAACTGCAGTGTAGAACATTTCAGGTTATGCTTTAGTGTTACCATTAACTCAAAAGTGGTTTAGTCAACTCATTGTAATTTGAGGGTCTATATGAAAAAGGTCATTCATGGTGTGATCATTGTAATGATAAAAATGTGAGTTTATGCAAGAAATCGTGTCAGTTTCCATTTCATAACCTTGGATATTTAAATTTTTTTTATGTGAGTCAGAAGAATGGGTGAATGATCCACATGCCAGATGACCTGCCTACTCTAGTTCTTGGATTCAGTTTCTAAAGACCCACCCCTCACTGTCCTCCGCCAACCTCACCACCATCCCTGCAGCCAGCCCCTAACTCCAGTGCCAGCAGACCTGCTATTCAGGTGCAGGCCACACCAGTCAGAAAAGCAGAGAACCCCTGCTGCACCTAAGGTCAAACTAGTGGCCAGAAGTCCAGCCCCCAGCTTCGACAGAAGTTTCCTGCTGGATCAGAGGTCACAATGGCCACCAGAAATCCACAAAACTCAGAAGACCAAAGAATAAACAAAAACCTATCTCATAAAGCCAACTGCAGAATCAATACCTACATCTATAATCATCCTAAACCAAGGTGCTTAAATGCCGAATACAAACACAATTAACAACAGAAAGGACAAGAGGGCACTACCTACTATCCGACAACAAGTAAACACAATTATTTCAATGCAGCTGAAGAACAAGAAAACAACTTTAAAACCAACTTAATGAAGATGAAAGTGGTCCTCAAATGAAAAAAAAGAATCCTTTAAGAAATTGAGGGACAGACAAACAAACAAACAAACAAACAAACAAAAATAATTGGAGGAAATCAACAAATCCCTTAAAGAAAACAATTAATTGGGGAGGTGCACGGTGCACTTACAGTTTCAGAGGTTCAGTACACTATCATCTTGACAAGGAGTATGGCAGCTTGCAGGCAGATGTGATGCTGTGGCTGAGAGTGCTACATCATTCAGGCAATAGGAAGTCAACTGACTGTCGCACCAGGGGAAGCTTGAGCAAAAGAAAGCCAAAGCCTGAGGGCACAGTGACACACTTCCTCCAACAAGGCCACACCTCCTAATGGCGCCACTCCCTTTTGTGGCCATTTTCTTTCAAACCACCACAAGATCCAAGCATCACCAGCAGAATAGAAGAGATCTGAGAGTGAATCTTGGGTACTGGAGATGCAATAGAAGAAACTGATTCATTGGTCAAAGAAAATGGTAAATCTAAAAAAAAAAAAAAAAAAAAAACCAAAACCAAAACTTCCTAACATAAAACACCCAGGAAATCTGAAACACTATGAAAAGACCAAACCTTAAGATAATAGGAATAGAAGAAGACTCTCAAAAAAACAAAAAAACAACAAAAAAACAAACAAACAAACAAAAAAAAAACAAAAACAAAAAAACAAAAAACAAAAAAAAAACCCCAAAAAACAGAAAATACACAAAATCATAGAAGAAAAAATTCCCAACTTAAAAAAGGGTATGGCTATAAAGATATAAAAATACAAGAAACTTACAGAATACCAAATATATTGGATATGAAAAGAAATTCCCTGCTCCTCATAATATTCAAAACAGTAAACATACAGAATAAAGAATATTAAAATGTAAAAGGCCAAATAGCATATAAAGTCAGACCCATTAGAATTACACCCAACTTCTCAACAGAGATTCTAAAAGCTATAAGGGCCTGGGCAGATCAAATATCTTGCAGACACCAAGAGACCATGCATACCAGTCAGGCTACTAAATACAGTGAAACTTTCATTCACTATTGATGGACAAAGAAAAATATTTCATGCAAAGTCAAATAGAAACAATTATCTATTTACAAATTCAGCTGTAGAGAAGGTACTGGAAGGAAAACCAGAACCAAAGGAGGTTAACTATACCTATATAAAAAACAGGCAATAAATAATCTCACACCAGCAAAAATCAAAGAAGGGAAACACACACACATACCACCACCACAACCATCACCAACAAAATAATAGATATTAACAATCATGGTAATGGATATCTCTCAATATCAATGGGCTCCATTCACCAATAAAAAACATACGCTAACAGGTTGATATGAAAACAGGATCCATCTGTCTGCTGAATGCAAGAAGCATACTTCACTATCACAGACAGATGTTAACTCAGAGTAAAGGGTTAGTAAAAGGTTTTCAAATCAAAAGGACCTAATAAACATTGGCAAAGAACAGATATGTTGATTACTGGGATTGAATTGAAGACCAAAGTATAAATCCACATACCTAAGGATAAGCAACAAGAGGAACACTTCTCCACTGCTGGAGGGAGTGCAAAATTGTGCAGCTACTTTGGAAGTCAATATTGTTATTTCTCAGAAAACTAGAAATAGAAATATGTCATTCTCTGACATATACCCAAAGGATGCTCTATCTTATCACAAGGTCATGCACTCAACTATGTTCAAAGCAGATTTACTCATACAAGCAGAAACTTGAAACAACCTTGGTACCCCTCAAGTAAAGGCATGGATATAATTATGTCACTAGATCCAAGAAAAATGATAAATGGGTGTTTATTGTGGAACAGTGACACAGAAAAATACAAAGAATCGCTGGAGTGTTTCTCTGCTCTTCCAATGGGATCCACTGACCCACCAGCAAAAGCACACAAAGAAAAGCCTGATGGGAGATGCCATTCTGTATATGTTTCTCATACTGGTTAATAATAAAGCACTGTTGGCCAATAGGAAAGGAAGATAGGAGGGACTAGGAGACAAGGAGGAAATAGGAAGTAGTTAGGAGGAGCCAAGATGGAGAGTCTGGAGAAAGCAGTATGCTGCCGGCTCCCCGGTAAGAGAAGTACATAGATCAGCAGAAATGGGTTAATAATTATGGCAGAGCTAGCCGAGAAGAAACAAGTAACAGGGCCAACAGCATTGTATCAAATACAGAGTCTCTGTGTATTATTTGGGGCTAGTGGCACAGCAGCAGGACAAGACCGGGCGGCGGCAGGCAGAAAAACCATACTCGTTACAAAAGCCACACCTCAAGCTCCTATCTTTCTGCTTCTATCTGCCTGTAACTACACCCAAAGGGGTGTGGCCACTGTTACAAATCCACAGATTAGACACCTACACTCAAGTGACTAATGGATAAAGAAAATGTGGTACATTTTCACAATGACGTTTGTTTGATTTTTTTAAAATGACATCATACATTTTGTAGACAAATGCATGGAACTTGAAAAAATTCTTTTAGAGAGGTAACCAAGACCTAAAAAGACAAACATGGTATGCATTCCCTTGTAAGTAGATATTAGCTATAAAGTAAAAGATAATCATGCTACATCTCACAAGTCCACAGTGGCTAAGTAAGAAGGAGGAATTAAGAGTGACCTATGGATCTCCCTGAGAAAGGCTAACAGATCTCAAAAGGTGCATTGGGGATCGGTGGGGTTGGGAAAAGTAGGGATCAAGTTAGGGGGAGGGAAGGAGAAAATACTGGTAGAAACAG
Organism: Phodopus roborovskii; assembly: GCF_943737965.1. Taxonomy (NCBI): domain Eukaryota; kingdom Metazoa; phylum Chordata; class Mammalia; order Rodentia; family Cricetidae; genus Phodopus; species Phodopus roborovskii. Next base: position 19,835,703 of record NW_026126563.1, on the reverse strand, counting down.
CTGGAATTGGGAAGCATTTCAGGGTAAGATAAAAATCCAGTGCAAACAAAACTCCATACAATCTATGGAAATAACCCTAGCAAAGTCTTCTAGTAAGGGAGACAATGGGCCTGAACTGTGTGTGTGCCTATCTACTGAGTGTGGGCAGCCTACCAGAAGCCACAACCCTGAAGAAAACTGACTCGTTTCTGACACCGAATGCCAACAGTTCCTTAGCTAGGGGTGGGGTCTTGTGAACAGACAACCCCAGCTGCTGTGAATTCATGAGTGTATAAACACACACACAACTCACACACAAACACACACACACACACATTTTAAGGCATATGCTAACATACTCCTTTCAGATTCTGTGAACATTTGCTTAAATTTTATTAAAGTGATGACCTTAAATATACAAATTATTTATAACAACACAAACACTGTGAACATTGGTTTCTTTTAAGCTACCCAGTTTTTCCAAAGCATTTCAAAATGCATTTCACCTTATGTTCCTTATGTTAGTCCTGTGTATTTCTTGTTATTGCAATTTACTACTTTTAGACATCTTCGATGAAATTTTAATAGCATTCTCAGTTTGATGAATTTTGGAACAAAGAACATACTTCCAATATTAACGTTCTATCCAGTTAGAAAGTCTCTCCCCCCTTCTCCCCTCGCCCTCTCTGTATCCCCTGATCCAACAGGTAAAACCTCCAGTAACAAGAATGGGTTACATTTTATTGAGTCATTGCAGACAAGATTTCATAGAGTTTAAACACCACAGTCTACTGCTGAGGCTATTGGTTACTCTCCATAACCTGATGGTAAGACCATATTGTTGAAGACATGACTTACTTCCCCCATTTAAAAAATTGGGGAAATAAAGCTGGTGCCCAATTAGACGCTTCACTCCCACTAACTAATGTCAATGGTACTGGAAGGTACATTCCATGCTATTGGAGGAAAAAAATGTAATAATCAGTTTCATTCAGATGCAGTGTTGCGACCCACAACAAAGACATGCCTTCAAGATATAGTGCTACAATAGTAGCACATTCTGTTGTATTTAAGGACCATATCATTAGATGGAACTCATACCTGACTCTACCAAATTGGTCAAGAACCTGAGACTAGATAGGTCATGAGCTTAGGGGAAAGCCTACTACTATTATCCTGGTAAAGGAATAACATAACTTAATGACTTAATAACTTAATGACATTCTGTTATACCCATAGAGAAGTGTATCACTCAGCTCTCTCCAGAGAAAGTTCTTCTTACAATAGCTGTTAATTGACAAAGAGATCAGCATCTGGATCATACTGACTCAGACCCCCTGAATATGGGTCTCAACTAGAAGGCCTGAGCAGTCTAAGTGACCTCAGACAGTGGAACCAGGATTTATTCCTGGTGCACAAAAAAACCTTGCGGACACATCCCCCATGGAGGGATACTCCCTTAACATAGAGAACTGAGAGAAGTCCTAGTCCCTACTTCAAATGACTTGACAGATTTAGATGATCCCTCCTGTATGGCATCACCCTACATGTGTAGTGGGTGGTCAGGGTGCATGTGAGGAGGGGAGAGAGGGAAAGAGAGAGAAAGGGAGGGAGGGGGAACTTTGGTCGATATGTAAATAAATAAATAAATAAAAATAAAAAGTGTTAAAAAAAAAGACCTGCATAAGTTTAAACCAAACAAATTGGATAAGTAGGCAAAGTCCTGCCTCTCATCAAGGAGATATATGCAGAAAAAAATATGGAAAAGGAAAAAATATTTTTTTTCAATGGAGTATCAAGGTCAGTTTAGGGTAGGCCCCATGGCAACACTGTGTTTATTGTACTTGTGCATGTGTATCTGTGTGTGTATATATCTGTGCGAGTGTGTGTTTGTAGTTTTGTTATCATTTGCATATTATTTCTTGCATATGATTTCTCTTGTGTTTTTGAGAGAGAGAAAGAAGACTGTGAAGGTGTGTAGTTAGGGACGCAGGAGGATCAGGGAGAAGTTGGGGAATGGGAAAGAATATGATAAAGTACATTGCATGTGTCTTAGTTACTATTCTATTGCTGTGAAGAGACACAGTAACCAAGGCAACTAAAATAAAAGAGAGCATTCAGTTGGAAGTTACAGTTTTAAAGCGTCAGTTTGTTATCTTCCTGGTAGGAAGCAAATTGGCATGGTGCTGGAGCAGTGAGAGCTTTGCACCATGATCCACAGGCAGCGAGTGAGATACTGGGCCTGGTGTGTGTTTATGAAACCTTAAACACCATCCACAATGCCATGCCTTCTCCAACAATTCCAAAGAATTAATCAAGTAGGGACTAAGCATGCAAATATATGAAACCATGGAGAAACATTCTCATTCAAACCACCACAGAATGCAAATTTTTAAAAATGATTGCAAAAATATTTAGTTGTGAAAAGAATGTATTAAACAATTTATCACTATTATCATTTTTTATTATTTTTAAATCATTGCCACCTTTACAGATACTTGTTAGAGCAATACTAAGGCATCAGGAAACTTTTACTTGAATTTTTAATGTCATGAAACTTGAGTCAATTAATAATTAAATTAAACTTTATTTTATTTATTTAATTTTTTGAGATAGGGTTTCTCTGTGGCTTTGGAAGCTGTCCTGGAACTAGCCTGCTTCTGCCTCCCAAGTGCTGGGATTAAAGGCATGCATCACCACTGCCCAGCAAATTAATTTTACCTTAAAATAACGTTTAGACTAATGTCTTTCTAAATATAATTTCATAATCATCCAAAATCTATCAGGTGTCTGGGCAACAACATTTTGAAGGATTCATTCTTTGATTAGAGCTTAAAAAGATGCAAGGTAATACTCTCTGATATGTATCTGTGTGTTTATGAAACAGTATTTTCCCTCTTTGCTATGCAAGCAAAATGTTTTATTAAATTCTTATGTGCTGTAACTAAAAACCATTGTACAAAATTCTAAGGAGAACTGAATAACTAAAGCTATCAATCACAAATTTACATCATAAAGTATTCCTTTCTTGAGGAGAATTTTTAAAGGAACAACATAGGAGGAAGAATAATGCAATAAGCTCTACATAACATTACTTAGCTCCAATGATAATTAAGGTTTGAAATTTTTAGTCATTTCTTTCATTTCTCAATAATTTTTAAGCAAATCCCATATATTATATCACCAGATATAATTGATGAATATTTTTGAGAATGAGCATTTATCATTAGCACAATAAAATTATTGGCACCCCATTTACATTATTAAAAATCCATCTATTGTTCCATTTTATTTAACAACTGCATAAAACATCCTTTCCCTTCTTCACTTCATTTCGTTTTTCCTTCCAAACCAGTCAGTTTCAATCATTTTTCTTGTCTACCTTTTCTTATATTTTTCTATTTTTACAAGATACATGTCTTGTACACCCTTTAAAGTATTCTGGCATCTTCTTCCCCTCCTACTATCCCCCTCTCTTCCACATCCACCCCTAGCATGATCATCTATTGTGGAAAGAAATTCTTTCCCCATAACTTTTATTAAGAGTTCCCAATCAACTTCCCATATTTGACTGTGATACAGTTGAATCCTAAATCTAATACATAGTTCCTGTCTTTTTGAAAATGTTCCTTATTAGAAAGTAGTTAAGAGAATGCCAATGTTATAAGCAGCTCTAGGAAAATCATGCTTAAAACTGGAAACTTACCTACATGCTTGTGAAGTCATGGATATTGAAGCATCTATAATCACTGTTTTACTAAACCAGCATAATTTCTAACCAGTCTAAAAATTTGATCTTAGATCAATAAGGGTAATATTCACCCTTCCTCAAAGAAACTTCTTTTTGCAACACATGGAGACCACTTCAGTAAACCACAACCAATAAAAAAATGCAGAGTTGTGAAGCCCAGTCTCAATGGATACATCTACATAACTCTCCCACACCTCTAAGTCTTAAGGAACCTTACAGCAAAAAAGATTGTAAGAGTCAGAGGATCAGGGATTTTGCTGAGAAATTGTGTCTCCTAGTAATTTCAAAAGTTACACTCATAAAGCCTTAAACATGACTGCCTAAATATGAGCTGAACTATGACAAAAGACACACCAAAGTGAATGGGGAAAAGCTCATAAAACCTTAATCTCACAAAAAGATCTATGGACAGCTAAGGAATACTGAGAATGGGATAAACAGTTTTCCCCAGGGAAGAGCACACCAATCAGTTGTCCAGTGCAAATGGTCAGCGCCGAAAACATACATATACATAACACTATAACACTATACAGACTGGGCAGCTTGTGTTTAGAAATATCATTATATACACATGGATGGATGTTTATGCATATAATAATGATTAGGGTAAAAAGAGGCCAGTAACTTGAAGGAAGATGGGGGATTATATGGAAGGATTTGGAAGGAGGAAATAAAAGGGAAAAACGTACTTATATTAATGCCCCAAAACTAAAATTGAGGGAAATAATATCAACGAAACAAACAAAACAAATAAAAGGTAATTCAGCTTGTGGAAAACTTCCCTGTGTTCCTTATCATGTTGATTCCTTTTGATATTCTTGTTATTATTCTGAAAAGCTACCTACAGTCTATATTTCATGGAATATAGCTTTTTAACTAAGGCATGCCAGACTCAAATTACAATCCATGATTTTATTCCCCAAAGCCGTTTGAAGTGTCAAGAACATTTTATCAGGGAAATGGGTTTTAACTCATCCCTCTTCTTAGTATAAATGCTGCTTAATCCATTCTATGATAAACATAAAAAACATGGATACCTTCCACATTTTGAGGCACTTCCTTAAACTATTCTTCTACAAATGGAATTATTGTATACACAAGGGACTGTTTATCTTAGCACATATTTATTATGCTTTTCTATTTTCCTAATTAAAAACTCAATTTATAAATCAGATGTAGTTATTTGATTCCTTGACCATGAAAGGTTAGTGTCAATAGTTAATTTGCAATATCTGTATTTTTCCATTTTCTTATAATTACTACAACTGAATTGTGTGCATGTTTATTTAAAAGTTGCAATTTGTACATTGAGTTTTAAATTCAGTTTTACTAATAAATGACCAATTTTTTATTAGTTGTGTTATAGTCAAAATAGAATCTATTAAGTGTTTGACCATATGTTATTATGTTACTCATCTTTGTTTGAAGTATATTTTGGTTTTTGCTTGTCTTTTAATTGTGTATTTTTAGCCCTCATGTGTTGAAACACTCATGTTGGCAAATTTGCTGATGATGTCCTTTGTGATTTCTTCCATCTTATCTAAGTTTAGCAAATTGTCTCAGTTCTAGAGTTAAAAGTGTTCAAATGATTTTCTTCACTTTCTCCTTTGTTTGTAGCTAACTTTTATTTGGGCTTCTTTTTTTTTTTTTCTTCTTTCTTTCTTTCTCGTTGTTGAACAGACTTTTAATTTTAAATCAGTTTTAGGGGTACAATGGGCATTTTAATATCTTTCTTTACAGCATACATGCATCATACTCTATTGCCATCATCACCCACTAACAACATGAGCCAAATTCTGTAGCTGATATAGCTTCACACTTGTTATTTTCTATTCTAGGCATTTGTTCATAGGCGTAACTAAAGGTACCTACCACTGTGCCAGCACAGAGGGATCTCACTGTCCTACATCATTCTTGCACAGAGTTTACTTAACATCCTTTATTTATCCCAATTTCCTTCCCATGCTACACCTGGTATCTAATAACCTTTTAAATATCTCTAATGTTTTTTCTTTGTGAGAACATGATTTTGATGATCTGAGGAAAAAAGAAACATTTTCATGAAAGGATTAAATTAATTAAAACTTTCTCTTAATCATCACACAGTCATGAAATGCTTTATTTTAGTCTCTTAAAAATGGCTGAGAATTCTTAGCTTGTGAGATGGCTCAGGTGATAAAGATGCTTACTGAAAGTTCTGTCCCTTAAAACTCATGGGGATGAGGGACTAGCATATAGCTTCTAATACAAGTAAATAGCTCCTGTAAGTTTTCATCTGACCTCCATAGGTGTGTGCACATCAATATGTGTTTGTATACATTAACACCTGTCTGTACACACATGCACATACACACATACATGCACATACACAGGAGACTTACCTACACACATACACACACATGCTGACAGTCTCTAAATAAATGTGAAACAAATACAAAGTATTCTAAAAGGTTTGCTTATATGGATCATGTCTACAGATACGGAGTATATTCCAATTAAATCCAGAATACTCAAACATGTAATTAACTTAATTCTTATATACATTAAATATAATTAAATATTTTAAATATACCTATTTTCTCATACAAAACTTGTTTGAAGAAAAACAACACTACTTTGCATATCTTTAGTGTCTTAGGTCAGAATTTTCATGTCATTTCATAGTATGTGGCTTTAAATCTTGTGAAGAAAATCAGGTACCAAAAAATATATTTATGGAAAATAGTAGAATTTTTTAAGTGTCTTTTCAGTAACTGTAAATATTTTTCTTCAGGTTCGACAAGTTATTGTCTCCACTGGGTTAGTAATAATGCAGAGTCTGGAAACATAGAAATTGTTTTATATTAAAATCCATTGTGCTATCATCCATATTGAGTTGATGTTTTATGTAGGATGATTTTATGGCTTTGTGCATTAATTATGTAAAATATTAATACATTGATTTATATATTTTCTAGATGCGTTCATTTTTTATTTTAACTGTATTTTGAAATAATATCTGTTAATATCTCTTCTAGTCTAACAAACCTTAATTATTGAGACATTGTCATGTCTCCAATAATAGCTGGTTTTTGAAAACTGGGTTTTTTGAAAGCCCGAATTTTCTCTGTAGTAGTAATTATTGTCATTTGTTTCTCTTAAAATATCATGCTATTTTGTTTATTTTGTCAAATACTCAAATATAATGAGCCGTATGTGGCTGAATTGTTCAAGTAAAAATATCATTCTACATAAACAGCTACTAGCTTAGTTCAAAGGCTCCAATTCACATGAGTTCTTTTTCCTCATTAAAATATTTTACTTCCCTTCATGCTTGCTTTTTATTTTTTTTCCTTCGGTGTTAGGGACTAGATCAAGGGCTTCAAACACACTAGTCAGCTGTATTTGCTGTGAGCTGGGGGTCACTGAGAATTTTCCAGGTATAAGTCTACATATATCAGTAAGAAGGAGAAAGAAGCCACACCCACATGTCAGTGTTTCACAGAGTTAGTAATTGATCCTGCTCTGACAGATACATCTGCAGATGATTTTTTTCCTTTACGAGTAAGTAGTGATATGAAATAGAATTAATTTTATTTTTTTCACTCTTGTTCACACTAAGGATTCAGAAGTTTTGCATATCATTGTCTCATGTCTTAAATACAAATGTTTAATATAAAAGAAAAAAGTGGCAAATGTTTATTAGGAAGAAAAGCACTTTGATGATCCTAGAGATCTTTCGACCTTACATTGAGAATTTCTGCACTTACCATACAAATTTACCAACTATTGCAGTTACTGTGTTACATCATATATGAGGCATTCTTAGACAAAGGCTCAGGTAGCCCATGTTGACTTTGTAGCTGAGGATGACCTTGAATTTTGGACCTAGCTCCATCTACCTCCAGAGTGCTGGCACTACAGGTGTGTGCCACCCTGCTGAGTTTAGGTGGTGCTGGAGGAAAGCATATGACTTTATGCATGACTATATCACTCGCCTATATAATGTGTTTGCACGTAAAGGAAATGAAAATCAATAATTGAATTAGCATAAAAGTGAATAAATATTAACTAAGGAAATTCTAACATTTTGTTCATGGTGAATCACATTAAAATTTATTAACATGATTCTTACTTTGTTAGTTTTGAATCTATATTTATGAATGCTCACAAAGTTTTTATCTATTGAATTTCTGAGCAATAAGCTCCAAGAGGGTCCATGGTATGTGTGTTTGACTCACAATCTTATTCTTCCACCTGTATTATATGAAATGATTTGAACCATTAAATTCCTATCAGGTTATTTTGTTCTTGCCGATAGCCCCAGGGCATCAGGGTAGGCATGAAATCTTGGTGGATAGTATTAGTTGGTCTTTAACTATTTTGAACATTGAGCTTTGGAAGTAAATAGACTGCGTATTGTAGTATTTCAGAGGCCACATTGCTTTTATCAGAAATTTACTGTATCTACTGTCAATATTTCAGTTTGGAGGCCGAGAGTCAGCATTTGCTTTGTAAGCATGAAGGCCTGAGTTTGATCAACAGAGGCCACATACACACACTCAAAAGCCAGATAATTAAGCAGTGCTGAGAGAAAGAGAGTCTTTCCCACTGGTAAGTCCCTAATTGATTATCTAAAACCAATTAGGTGTTTGTAGTAAGTTTGAAATAATGTGCACACGAGTGACACTAAACAGATTCAACAGGCTCTCTTTACATATTTATACATTTACATATATTTAGCACTGAAAATCAAAGCATAAGATGGCATACATTTGAGAGGGAGTGAGGGACAGTGACACAGGAGGGACAGGAGAGAGGAAAGGGGAAGGGGCAATAATGTGATCACATTTTATTTAGAATTAGCTTTTGTTAAAGGTCAGGCACGGTGGCACATTCTTATAATTCCATCACAGTGGAAACAGAGATAAGCATAGAGCCCACTGACCAGCCAGCTCAGTCTGCTTGGCAAGTTCAAGGACGCAGAGAGACCCTGTCTCAAAACGTAGTAGATGCACCCAAGGAAGGACACATGAAGTGCTTTTGTCCTATGTAAACACACATTCACATAGCACACACAGACAAGTGCATAAACACCTGCACACACAAGTGTGCCTGCCCATATATGAACACACACACAGACACGCACGCACACAGATACGCACGCGCACACACACATGCACACACACACACAGATACACACACCGGCACACACACACACACATACACACAGAGGCGCGCGCGCACACACACACACACACACACACACAGGCACACACATTTTAATCTTGTACGTTGGACTCTTCTGTGTTTGCCTCATCAAAATCGTGGTCCACCTTTTGTCTAGACAAGTACAGCAGCTATTTCTGCTGACTTCAGTATCCCTCTCCCTCATCCGAGGCTTTCTGAGCAGCAAGAATCAAGACTTTGTCAGTATAAATTGGCTGGAAAAGCTCCTTTTTGAGAAGGAAAATGACTACTGGATAAAGTCTAATTAGAATTCTAAATTATGGGCTTCAAAATTCTTAATCACCGGGATTCTCTCTGCTTAGTTGATCTCATTTTCTGTAACACTGAAAGTCAAACACTGTGCTTCTCACAGTAGACTCATCCTTAGGAAATCTAGTAGTCACAAGCTGGGCCTTAGATGCTGATCCTTAGTCTGTGCTGGCTCTTGGCTCGCCGTAAGTCACAATCCTTCCCTCAGAGCTTTCTTTATTTTTCTTTTTCACTTTATTCTTCTCTCATATATTACATCCCAACCACAGTTTCCCCTCCCTCCACGTCTTCTAGTCCTCCACCTCCCCACCCCCCAGTTCAACTCCTTTTCCATTTCCCCTCCAAAAAAAATCAAACAAACAAACAAAAAAAGAGCCGGCCTCCTGGGCCTGTCAACCAAACATGGCATAACAAATTACACTAAGACTAGCACTTTCCCTCATGTCAAAGCTGGACGAGGCAACCCAGCAGGAGGAAAAGGGTCCCAACAGTAGGCAAAACAGTCAGATACAGCCTCATTCCCACCGTCAGGAGTCACACAAAAACACCAAGCCATACAACCAGAACATATGCAGAGGATCTAACTCAGATCCATATACCTCCTCAGTTTCTGCGAGCCTCTGTAAGCTCCACTCCGTCGAACCTGTGGACCGTGTTCTTGTGGTGCCCATGGCCCCTCTGGATCCTTCCTGTCCTTCTGTGGGGTTCCCTGAGCTCTGCCTAATGTTTGGCTGTGGATTCAGCATCTGCTCCCATCCTGCCATCATTTGCTGGGTGAAGCCCCTTTGATGACGACTAGGATCCTGTCTGTGAGTATAAGCTGCATATGATTAGGAATCATTTTATTTATTTATTTTTTTGGCAGACTTTTTTTGTTCTATCATATGATAAGTGTCTGGGATATCCCAGCCCCCAGTTCCTGGCCTTCCAAGCAGTGTCAGTCATGGTCTCCCTATCCTGGCCTAGGCCTCAGGTGAATCTTGATTGGCCATGCCCACAAGTTCTGCTCCGCTGTTACTTCAGCATATCTTGCAGGCAGAATAGATTGTAGCTGGAAGATTTGGGGCTGGGTTGGTATCCCAGTCTCTATGCTGCAGGAAGCCTTGTTTGGTTACAGCTCATGGCCACTTTGGCTCTGCATCCCAACTTACTAGGAGTCTTTGCTATTGTCACCCTAGGGGGTTCCGGGGAGTTTCCATCGCACTAGGTTTCCATATCCCCTACAAAATGTCCCATCTCTTATTAGAGTTCTCTTCTCCACCCACCCCCCAAGCAGACTAATTCTCACCCATCCATATTCCACTCATGAAATTTATTCTGGTAGATGGGTCTTCCAGGGAAGGGGACACATCAAATAGCGCTCTCTTTATAACATGACTTTCTCATCTAAAATGTGACTTTTTATTTTTCTTATTTTATATATCGATCCCAGTTCCTTCTCCCTCCCATCTTCCCATGACCCCTGACTCCCCCCTCCTATCCCATTCCACACACGCTCCACAGGGAGGGGGAGGCCTTCCAGGAGGGATCATCAAAGTCTGTCAAGTCATAAAATGGGACACTTTAAAGAGTTACAACAGTGTACTAATAATCACACTAGACAGTAGCAAAAGTCACAAGTGACCTCGGAGATGAAGATCATTGTTTACCCAGATTGTGAACCTGATGATATTTTAAGACATCATAAATTCATAGAAATTAATACATGTGTGGATACAGACAGTATCTTTTACACCAGATTTCTTCATATAGACTTTAATGTAACCTTGATTTTCTTGAAGATATGAAGATATATATATATATATATGCATATATGTGTATATATATATACGTATCTGTATATATATATACACATATATGCATATATATATATACAATTTATTTCTTTAAGTAATTTTTTTTTTTTGGTAACAGAATGTATCCTAGAATGGCTCAAACTCACTATATAGCCAATGATTATCTAACGAATATGATCCTGTTGCATCTTCCTCCTGAGTGCTGGAACAAAAGGTCTGTATTAACACACATGTTCTGCATATTGCTGGAATCAAACCCAGGGCTTCTTGAATAGACAAGCAGTCTATGTCCTAGCTCCTGCAAATGCATTTCTTTTTCTTTTTTCCAGTAGCCACTGAATGACACTATTGGGAGCACCTTAGAATGTTTTTCACATTAGGTAGCCACAGCTGAAACGGTTTAGAGCAGTGGTTCTCAATCTTCCTAATGCTGTGACCCTTTAGTACGGTTCCTCATGTTGTTGCAACCCCAACGATAAAATTACTTTGTTGTTACTTCATAATTATAATTTTGTTACTGTTATGTAAATATCATATGTAAGACCCCTGTGAAAGGTCATTCAATCCCTAACGGTGTTGCAACTCACAGGTTGAGAACCACTGGTTCACAGGAATGGAGGGGAATTTGTGAGATAATTCTTAGACAAGAGGGCCCATTCTTGTAATAATAGAGACAGTGGGATCAGACTGATGAGCCACGGTGAGTTATTTCTGACAGGTTAGGTAAACCTCATCAGATACACTGTGTGTATCTAGGAGGCAAGTTATCTTGAGCTAAGGTGAGCTAAGTATCAGTAGGAAAGTGGTGAATTAGATTCCAGACTCTGCAGTTCAAATGTGGGTGCCAGCAACCTGAAATGTTGCAAATTCACATGAGAATGTTGCATGTGTACATTCTTTCATGTCATAATATGAGTAAGTACCTTTAGAATCACAGCCATGTAGAAGAAGTGACCACACATCTTGGGGTATCCACATTTATAAAGCAGTGCAGTGATGAGTTTATTGTTAGGCATGGAAAATCCTTAGCCTTTACTTATTTAGTGGGCTAAATAATTTTCTCATTTTAGAAATCAATGAACATTTACTTATATTATTTAGGTGTCTTTCTGGTATGCCTTGAAGTATTTGAGGGTTTAATTTGAATGAGTAGATTGATTCCTCTATACTTGCACCTTTACGTAGTTGTTCACCAAGAAAAATGGACACAAACTTTTAAACAACGATTTTAGAAGTTATTTAATTTTTATTTTTTACTTTGTATATAATGATTGTCAAGAGAGAAAAGTCAGGAATGGTCCTATCAATTTAGCTATTAGCTAGTGGATTCCCTCCAATTTCCTTGTTACTTCCATTTATCAGCTATCTTATTTACCTCTGGCAGGCTATGCCATCTCAAATGGAGTAATGGCAATGTTTGAAAAAATAATTCGGATATCATGATTCCTTTTTAACCATTTGTGTACAAATTCTTGTTGTTTCTCTTTGGAAGTTTTTCTCTATGCATCCATGTTTACCAGTTATCCATTTCTAGTTCACACATTGTTTCACTTCTGAAAGCCACACCTTAATGTATATACACATGTGAGCATGTGTGCACATTTATCATACATATCCTAAATATGTACATCCATGTGGAATTTTGATCACTTCCCATACTTGGTTTGGTATTGTTTTATAGATTGTTTACAGAAGGCACTGACATTTGCTTTCTTTACTTTATCCTAGATTTCAGAATGTCTTGAAGAATAATATTGCAACACATACTCATGTGTTTAAGATATTTGTTTATAAAGTGAACACTTTCCTTGTAAATAGTACAGATAGATAGGCTTTGGTTATAAAAAAAAAGTAAACATGGCATATGGTTTTTGCTTGTTTGCCTGTTTATTAACCAACTTGAATAGGATCAAAGAAAGTAATTAGAGTCTTGTCTATCTCTATACTCACAAGTGAGGCTGTATGCATTTAACTATTATTGATCAATTATATAAGAGGACGTATTCTAGAAGGCACGGTGAAGGTGGAAACAGCGATACATAGTTTAGTTTTGCCTTGTGCACTGGAATGCTCTCACTATAAACTTGTTTTTAGTCAAAGCTTCTCAGGACCAAAGGAGAATATTCTCAGATTCCCTGCTGATGCTGACTCTGGGCATGACCATCTGTCCTCTAACAGGTTCTCTGCTCCAAAGGATCAGTAGTAGAGTTAGCAGCAACAGTGATGCACACAAGATGCAACTAGTCCCAGATTTACTTTGCTGGATAGCCAGCTTGAGAAAGATTAATATTCTGATTCATAGCTTATTACTACTAAATAGATATTAATAAAATAATAAGAAAGCAGGGAAATGTTTCTTACAAGTCTAGATTCCATGCATTTGCAATGAAGAATCTTTTAAGACAGGACAGTGAGTAAATTCCTGTAGAGATAGTCGACAGACTGTTTCAAGAATTTCCCTCGCATTACTTAAGGATAGCTTTGCTTAGCACTGGGATATATTGGAAATGATTTTTAATTTTCTTCAACCACCAACATTCATGAATATCCCAATATATCAGGGTATATGATTTATAAATTCAATGTGGTCATTTCACTTGTGTATATGTCATGCAAGCATTAACACATTTTAAGGATAAACAAATCTGAATTATGCATTCCTTCTTAAATACTATTTTTTTTTTAAATAACACATGGGTAAGGTGAGTGTGTAACTGACCAAATAGAAAATTAGGGTGAAATCTATCACACAAAGATATAGAAAAGGCATACAAAAATAATGACTGAAATGGGTCTTTGATTTGGTAAAATTGTAAATGAATATATCTGTGCTTTTAATATGTCTGGAGGGTGATAAACACAGCTGTCCATAATGAGAAGTAGATTACATCATGCGCTTGAAATAAGACTTCTAATGAGAAATCAGGATTCAGTTGAATCCGGAGGAGAATTTTGTTTGCCTGGAGAATTTCAAGCTGATCTCCCCTAGGGAGAATGATGCCACATTAAGAGATTTTAATTTGAAATGAGGTTACACGATTGTAAATTGCTGACAGATATTTAGTAAGTGATTTAGCGCTTGTGTTTACATTTCCAGCCCAGGAAAGATTTTGGCTTTTTCAGCAAACTGAGGCAATGTCTTCAAAACTCATTTAGCTAATCCACATCAAGTGTCCAGAGAATGAAATGTGGGGGAGGATGAGATACTCCACTGATCTATTTGAATTATGGATTCAGATTAAACCACTTTTACTCTATGAACAAATCAATCATTATTCCAGTTGCCTTGAAATTAATTTATTAGTGGGAGTCGAAGAACTAAGGGCAATATCATTGAGCAAATATTATGGCTTATAATATCAGGAATATTAAAAGTTAGTTTTTAGGACTTAGTTTTAATAGAAGGGTCCATTATTATACAAGGTCCAATGTTTCATTCTCATATGGTTTGGCAGACTCCTGGAAACCACCTAGGAGGTAACGAATATGCATGCAAGATACAGTGCTTATTATACTGACAGCAACAGTGAGGAAGGTAGCTGTTGTCCAACTAGCTGTACAAAAAGGTAGCCCTCTGGGGAAGATAGATAAGACCAAAATGGATAGTACAACCTGCTCCATTTTTGCCTCTGAAACTTTTATTTTCAATGTGACACCTACTATCACATACAGGCTCTTTCTCTTCTTTGTGACAGACTCACACAGCTTGCAAAAAAGAGATCCAGGCTTCATTAGAGAAATGCCACCCAAAGGGTCTCTTTCAAGAGCTTTGTATTTTTGCAGCTGGAGACACACCTGAATGCAGGGTAGTTTCTAAGGCCCCACAATATGAAGCCCCAGATAGACGCTGCTGTCATTATAGATACTGCAGGAAAATGTGCTATTTCGTGCTGAGCTGCCTTGTGGACCAGTGTCACTGGGGAAATATCACAGCCTGGTTTATGGGAAGCTGTCCTGTTTTATATGCGGGTACATCATAAAGAGCTTTATGCTTGGACAGCTAGCTAGAAATACAGGGCTTTCCATCCAGTCAAGATTCTCTGTGTTATTTTTATTTTTTTATAAGAGAAAAAGTGACTCACCATTTACCTTTTTATGTCCATTCCTAATTTGGAAAAAAAATCATTTTTCTTTTAGATTTTTAGATCTGGTACACCTCTCAGGGGTTGTGTTCTCCCCCTTGTTTCTTCACATACATTTTCTTCTGCCCTAAAACCTGTGCAATTAACTTCTGTCACCTTAAAAGCCTTTCTTCCAGCACATTGCACTAGCTGTTGAAGCATATGTAATTACATCCTACCCTACCTATCCTGGGGCATGCTAGCTTCATACAATTTTCATATCACCCTTTTTCATTATTCAAGCAGAGTGAAATTTTAAGGACAGTGTGATTAGGCTGAAATTGGAACTATTCAAGTCTTGGCATTGTGTGAAAAAGTAGACTCTTTCCTCCCTTGCCCCAGACTTAAAGCTCTGTTGCTGCAAAAGGTGACCAATCAGCTTGGCACACATACCAGTCACATTCACAGGCCATCTGAGTTAAGACTTACCATGCACCCATATTATGCTTCATTAGTATTTTTGTGACATTTAATCTGCAGGAAATAGTGTTAATGATTTAGCAATTTCATGAATTTCCATAGATTCTGTCCTCATTTTGCAAATGAGATCCACGTGGAAGCAAAGTGAATAATGTAGGCATTTATGCAAATTGCCTTACTGGAGTGCTTAAAGAACATTGGACATAATGTTAGAAATCGTTGTATAACAAGAGAAAAAGGGAGTAAAAGCTCAAGTAGTTATTTGCTGGTCACATAACATTTAAACAAAAGCCTATAAAGTTGACACAAACACAGAAAGTGAGCTCGATACTTTTTCAGTTATAATTTACCACATTTTCTAATGATACATCTCCATATTTTTCTGATAAATTTTGGTTCAACCTAATCAATGACGTTTTAATATTTTAACTCTTCAGGATTAAACTGGGATACTGGATACATGTAGGGCCCTGCATGGACCCTGGAGGCACCTTGAGCAAGCCTGAAGCTGTTGGCCAGAACTCCTTTCCCCAAAGCTATTATTGGTACTCTTCCTGTTTTGATAACACACACCTCGTGGGGAGGAGCTAAGCCTAAAATCCTGTTATTTTCCATTGTGCTGTGCTGTAAATCAGTATTCAAGCCCATTCCATCCCCTCAATAAACGACATTCTGCATTTGGCATTTCGACATTGCCATTGGACGAATGACCCGCTGTCTTATCTCTTTATTTCAATCTCTAGGCCTTTGCCAGATTCATGGAACAGATCACAGCACAGGTGCTACAAGTGAAGGTCCCACCGAGATTGGGAAGAAAGGATAACCTAAAAGATTGCCCTTGGAGGCCGGCCGGCAGAGTAGGTGAATGAAGGTGTATTGAAGGATGGGTGCAAGTAGCTCTAAGGAAATCCTCAGTGGGCAATTCATTGCTCTTTTGAAAAGAGGGCACCAGAATTAAAACAAGACAGCTAAAGGACTCATTGCCATAAAGTAAAAGAAAAAAATGACAGAGATGATTAGGACTTTTGAGGAAGTACTATGTGAAATCTATCAGAGAACAAGAGGGATCTCAACTAGGAGATGGTAGTCCTACTGTAACTAATGATGAAAAAGATACTTTGGAAGCAGAATTAGAACAATTAAAACAAAGAATTTATGAAGCTTATGAGCATAAATGCCATCTTGTAAATATGCCTGTATGTATGTTTGTTTGTTCTGTATGTATTATGTGGCCACATAAACATGTGTATGAAGCGTGATTGTGAATGTGTAAATCCTAACAAAATGTACTATTTAAAATGCTTGGGATATAGTCAAAAAAGACATCGGGTCAGTGTCTTAATAGGAAGGGTTGGCAATCTGTACCTCCCACAGCTGGCTTGAAGCAGAGCAGGTAGGCAGGAAATGGCCAAAGCCAGCATGGCCTAAGAGCCAAAAGAATCTGTATGGATGATTACATAGCCTTTAGCTGTGACTCCAGAATGGAACACTCTGCTTCTTAAATGGTCAGATGTTGAAGGACATACAGGTCTTTTTCAACTTTTTGTGTTGTCATATTCCTGTTAATCTTTGGGGAAGAGATGTGCTTCAGGCCATGGGAGCGGTCCTTACTACTGAGCCTGTTCAAAATATGCTGGCTGACCAAGGTTATGTACAAGGAAGAGGACTGGGTAAATTCCTGAGGTGACCCTCAGTCTGTTACATCCAAAAATTTAATTATCAAAAGAGCCGGAGATCACTCTGGGTTGGGCAATTTTCCTTAGGGGCTATTTCTATGCAGCCTGTTCCCATTCCTATTATCTGGAAAACTGATAACCCAGTATGGGTGGAGCAATGACCCTTATCTATGGAGAAATTACAGGCTGTGCATCAACTTGTAAAGGAACAATTAGAGGCAGGACATATTGTTCCTTCCACTTCCCCATGGAATACTCCAATTTTTGTTATAAAGGAAAAAATCTGGAAAATGGAGACACCTACAAGATCTCTGGGCTGTTAATGATTGTATGCAAATTATGGGAACCATGCAACTTGGCTTACCTTCCGCTGTAGGTATTCCTCAAGGCTATCATTTATTAGTTATAGACCTAAAAGATTGCTTCTTTACCATTCCCTTGCATCCTCAGGATAGTGGGCGATTTGCATTTACCATTCCTTGTTTTAATTTTAAAGAGCCCTATGAGAGATATCAATGGGTGGTATTGCCTCAAGGAACAGCCAATAGTCCCACTGTTTGTCAAATTTATATATCTTTGGCCATTGCCCCCATTAGGGAGAAATTTCAATCTTTGTATATTATTCATTATATGGATGATATTCTTTTAGCTGGCCCAGATCCTAAGGAAGAGAATGAGGCTTTTGGGGAATTGCACCATAATCTTCAACTAGCTGGCTTAAGAATAACCCCAGAAAAGGTACAACAAGAATATTCCTATCAATACCTGGGTCATCAATTTTTATATTCTGGTATCCATCCTCGAAAGATTACTTTAAGGCTGGATAGACTGACCACCCTTAATGATTTTCAAAAATTACTGGGAGATATAAATTGGGTTTGATGTAGTTTGACCCTAACCACTGGGCAGCTTAGACCCTTATTTGATATTTTACAAGGATATTCTGATCCCACTTCTCCGCGCACCTTAACACCTGCTGCGTGAGAATGCATACAACTTGTGCAAAAAATGTCTCCAATCTGCACACGTAAATTATATTGACTATTCTCAAAACGTGATGTTATTAGTTTTTGCTTCAGTATATTCCCCTACCACAGTGTTTTGGCAAACTTGTCCTATATTATGGGTGCATGAAAATTCATCTCCAGGCAATGCTTTCCATTATTCAAAAGGCATACACACTGAGTCTTCAAGTTTTTGGCAAGATCCCTGATGTAATTGGTACTCCCTATACTCAACAACAGACACAATGGTTTCAACAGTTTGATGAGGATGGGGCACATTTCTTGTGCTCCACACCCTGCCTCTTTGATAGTCATTTTCCTTCCAATAAATAAGCTCATTAAAAAAAAAATCACCCTGTGTATTTCCCCAAGATTATTTCCAAAAATCCTCTGAAGGGAGCCCGCAATGTATTTACAGACGGCTCCTCAAATGGTTTTATGTTTGATGTTTCCTTTCCCATTATTAAATGCTCTACACTTAAAGTGAAATTGAAAGACCTGCTGAGGGCTTGAACCCTCACACCCCGACCCGACTCAGGAAAGGCTACTCCCCCCCTCCAAAAAAATCACTCACGAGAAGCGGTCTTGATGCAAAAGCATGAGGTCTTTTATATTCCAGTGCATTGGGGTCCGCAGCCATGCTCCATGTGGGGTAGAGGACTGGGAACCCTGGGTACAGGGTTCAGGCAGCTTTTATAGGGTTACAACAAAGCCTGTGCATTACAAACCAATCAAGTCATAGCATCCAATGTGGAGCAATCAATTTGAACTATCCAAGCCCCTGCTTAGCCCAGGAAGTTTGCTAGGGCTTCTGGGTAGTGTGGCACTGCTCATTTCCTGTTCTCATTCACTCACAGGTGCTGTTGGTAAACCGCCCTGTCTTAAACAGTCAAGAATGACCTTTTGCCTACTCACTTCTAGGGGGCAGAGTCTAGGGAGAATTATGCTAAATTTTTCCATCCTTACAAAATCTGCACAATTTGCTGAACTAGCTGCAGTACAATTGGCCCTTCAACATTTTTCTGATGAGCGTTTTAACTTACACATTGACTGTAAATATGTGTATCATATAATGGCCCCCTTAGAAACTGCTGCCTATATAGCTCTAGTCTCTCATGTACAGGAACATTTACTAGCTATACAAGGCCTACTATGGAGGTGCTCTCATCCAAATTTTGTAGGGCATCTCTGAGAGCATTCTGATTTGCCTGGCCCTTTGAGTGAAGGAAATGCCATTGCCTATTTTAATACTAAAACTGATAGTGCCATCATGATGATGAGAGAGTCTGGTTATGAAGCAGCCTGCAAAGCTCATACAAACTTCCATCTTAATTCAGGGTCACTTAAATTCCATTTTAAAATGCAGATAACCCTGTTTGGGTGCCTGAGCGTCTGGTTCGCCATATGGAGAGGGACCATGACTGTAGCAGCCAATGAGAATGTCCGATGGGTCTTCATCAAGAATCTACCCATTCTGATGCCTGTGGTTCTGAGTAGCCCCGTGTGGCCCGTTTTTCTTGACCACTAATTATAATTTGGGTAATGCAGCTATAAATGTATACTTTGGTCCAAAGGATAAGAATTTCACCTTCATTTCAGGAACTTGTGTTCAGATTCCCTTCTTTTTTATTGTAACTAATGCAACTAATTTTGGAGGAAGTCTCAATTGTTCTCAGCAGGTCTGCTGACTGGTAGCTGCTGGACATGTGAAGTAACAGCTGTTGTGAGCCACATACCCCAGGTGGTACCAAGCCAGAGACTCCTACAGATGACCAACTTGTGCAGCAGAGAGGAAAGGAGATTTCAGGATCACAGCTGCCAGTGCCTTCTCCGCCACTGAAGCAACAGTTTCTAAGATAGTCCTCTCCCAATCTGTAAATACTGAAAGCACAATGGATCAACTATCAGGTGATTTGGCTGAAGCCTTAGCCACCCAAAACACACTTGATTATCTAGTACAAATTGGAATTTTAAAACTAAATCTACAAACTTGAATTCTTTTTGTGGGAGGCTCATATGGCTTCTTGTTCTCTCTCTTTCACACATATCTGTGTTAATGCATCATTTTTCTAAAGGGATTCTGAAGTGATCTATTTTAAAATTATACACATGCTTTAGCCATGCAGATCATTAACATCAATGAAACCTGAGTACCACCTTCCAGTGCAGAAGACCTTTTTACAAGGACTTCACTTGCTGGCAGATTATTTAGAGAATGGGCAAGCTCTCTCTTACTGGGGTTCATAGCCCTTGCACTTGGTGCTACTTTGCCACAGCATTAGACAGGTCCAGGCCAACTTTCAAACAAGACAGATACTACTGTCTTTGGCTCAAGAGAAAACACCTCTGCCCATGTGTGGCTGATAGACAAACTATTCACCAGAGATGGGTAAGGCAGGAGGGGGACAAATATCCAACCTAGGACAGGAGGGTTATGGGCCTGGGTGACCTCTCCAATAATGAGTAAGGAATTATGCTGATGTTAGTATATATTAAAAGGAAGGAGGACCTATAGGGCCCTGCTTGGACCCCCAAGCCTGAAGCTGTTGGCCAGAACTCCTTGCCACAAAGCTGCTTTTGGTACTCTTCCTGTTTTGATAACACACACCTCGTAGGGAGGAGCTAAGTCTAAAAATCCTGTTATTTTCTACTGTGCCGTAAGTCAGTATTTAAGCCCATTCCATCCCCTCAATAAATAGCATTCAGCATTCGCCATTCTGGCATTGCCATTGAAGGAATGACCCGTTGTCTTGTCTCTTTGTATCTATATCTGGGCCTTCGCCTGATTCATGGAACAGATCATAGCACAGGCACTACAGATACATAAAACTGATGCTTCTGATTTTGACTATTTTATTTGTCATACTCAAATTGAAAGTAGAATTGAAAACCCAAGGTCTGCATAGCCTCTATGGCAGGTTGACTCTCAGACGCATCTATGGGCATTGATGAACTGATCACAAACTCTTGTTCTTAAAATTTACCAAATATATTGATACATCATAACAAGTTAGCAGAGCAACTAGAATGTTCTGAGCTAATAGGAACAAAACAAAACCTACAAAGAGCTGGGGAGCTGGTTATGGGAGAGGATGCAAATAAGTCAACAGAGAGGAAGGCTATATGTTTATTACCCTATGCAGAGGTCTAGGTGTTATGTGTGTCTGTGTGTGTGTGTGTGTGTGTGTGTGTGTGTGTGTGTGTGTGTACAATTTTTGGAGTTTTAAATGTTTAAGTTCTTTTTACCATCATGTATGTATGTGCACCACTGCCATGTGAGCTCTTGGACCTGAATCTGGGGCCTCTGCAAGAACAGCAGGTGCTCAAGAGCTGAGCCGTCTCTCAATGTCTTTTCTTTTTTTCCTATCTTTTCCTTTTCTTTTCTCCTTAGGAAAAAAGTATTTAAAAGCTAGCTAAGTATAATATGGCTTGCTAACTAAAAATACTTGGGATATCAAATCCTCTTGAAAATTTGAGAATACGTACAATTCTATACTATTTCAAGTTCCTTTCAGACATGAGATAGAAACATAAAGGATTAAAAATTTACCATTTACCAGAACAATGTCAGAACTCAGGATTAGAACTTTAAGATCAAGTAAATTTATTAGCTCTTCATTTTGCTCAGTAGATATGAGTTTGCAAATATAGTCAGATGACCAAAATTAATATCAAATATTAGGAGACATATGATGGGTCAGTAAAATCTTTTGTCTATTGCTTGTTGATTAGTATGCTAACATTGCTAATTAAAGAATAATTTGATAGAAAAATAATTTAAAATAAAATAACTTGGTAGAAATTAAAAATGTAAATTAAATATATATGAAAGATTCTCACATGTGCCCTCAGGGATATGATAGGAATATTTGTAACTTTTGGAATTGACAAACAAGACCATTGGCTAAAGAATAAATTAATATTTTGAAGTATAATCATATAACCATATAGTATATACCTGAGAAGGCAAAGTAATTAGCCAACGACTCCAACTTGAATACTGGTACACTGTCAAACTTGAATACTGAACTCTGAAAGCACTTTGTAGAAAATCTTGGTATTATTTGCTGTACAAAACAAATGAGTACATATATAATTATCTACTAAAAATTGGAAATAAAAACACATGCTATAAAATAAATCCATGGTAGGAGTCCTACACTGTATTTATGAGTAATATTTTCTTGGGGGAAGGGAGATAGGTCTTATGAAATGAACACAGAAACATCCAAAAGCGATGAGAATGTTTATTGTAATGTAACTAGTAGTTAATGTCCTTGGTATTTATTATTTACACAGAAGTTATATACATATTTATGTGTCTATACATGTACTTTTATGTGTCTTCAAGGAAATTAAAGTAATTCAGAATACTGTGCTTCCTAGATTAAAGTGTGTTACATGCGATGTCTTACACCAACCTGAAAAAAAAAGTTATATGGAGTGATTCACAATCAGGAAAAATTATATGCAATGTAAGAAAAAAAATGCCAAGAATGTTTATGCCTACTGCATGTGTAAGATTTTCTGTGAATTTATTATTGATTCTTTTATTTATATTTGCTCAAAGCCACAACAATACCATATAATGCAGTGCACTCTAAATTCATGGTTGAGGACTGAGAGAAGCTGGAGATCTGGGGAAGTAGCTGCTCTATTGGATCCTTAAAGTGAGTGTTATGTTTCAATTAGTGCCAATTCACAGCCCATGAGAGCTGTGGAGAGCTACCATCTGTTGGCCTACTACATAGTGATGGGAGATGAATGCTTTGTGGATATAACTAACTTCCTGACAGATAATTTCTCTGTGAATAAATCCTTAGAGTAATTCAGGTGTGTGTTTATTTTAGCTTTTTATTGGAATCGATGAGACAGGTGAACAAATACCCATTAAGGAGTTACTACTTTTCATGGAACTCACAGTGACAAGAAGGAAATATAAGGTTCTCAATCATCCACTGTGGAATTGTGCTGTATACTTCTAAGAGGCCAATAGCGCATTTGGCAGAAATAAATGTCTGTTGTTCCCTTAGATTAATATTCCAAAACTTGAATTTAAAGCATCAAATTATGTGGGTTTATTTAAGTTTAGCTGTATTGTTGCTCAGAGTTATAAGCCAGCCAACTAGGAAGGCTGTAAGCTAAGACTTTTGCAGCTCATGTTCTTGGAGAAAGAATATGGAAATATGAAATTAGACATCTCGCTGTCACATTCTAAAACTCATTACAGCCATAGAACTTCTATTTGGTTCATTGAACTTCTGCTCTTCCCACTTTCACTTTCCAGGCTCATTTCTGCCATCCTCTTTCACATGGTGAAGCCAAAACAAATGCTTCCTAAGAAAGAGACTCCATTTCTTCAGAGCCACCAAATTTCTTTATTGAGTTATATGGAAAAGGAAATGACAGAATGACTCAGTTAAATTAAGTTTTCTCATACTAAATGCCCAATGTGATTAAGCTCATTGACTGTTTAGATTGTCAGCACTCAGGTTAGTATTTATTTTCTACTTATTCTATGCTGTGTTTCAAAGTAAGCTAGTGGGCATAATGGCCATTTGGTATTTCCCAAATGACAGCTATTCTGCCTAAATACTAATTATATAATGTTTTAAAATTGACTCTAGAGTCAACAAATTCTTCATTTTCTGACAGGTAGGTACTTGAGGTCACCACATGAAAAAGGTCTGGGACAAGGTTCGAGGCCTGTGTCTCCTTTTTAGACACCGGTGCTAGCAGAGACTATAGTATTTACCTTAAAGTGATATTTTACATCTCAAGTATTGCATGCCACTCCAAACACACTACTTCCCTTCTAGATTTTTTACAGACATCTAACTTATTATATTAAATAAACAGTTATACTTAAATCAGTGATACTTGAAATTTTAAATGTATATATGAAAGAGTCCAAAAAGTAGGTTTGAACTTCAGCTACGTACGTGCACTCTCAATGAAAAACCTTGCTTTATGAATTATATTTATTTATGCCTCTATACTTTATTTCTCTAAATATCATGTTTCTATAAAGCCATTTAAATGTTTATAATGCCACAAAAAATGATCAGTTGCTACTCTGGAACTTTTAATGACATCTAATAAGAGCTCCTGGAATCAACATCATTAACATGTATTTGCTCTGAGGTTTGCTGAATTTTGTCAACAGTTATTATTAAATATTACTGTATATTTACAAAATTTCCTTGAAGTTTTTTTCTATATGAGGTAATATTGCTTCCTAAAAGAATCCATATATTTGTTTATCAAGGACATATTTATTCAGTTAAAATCTCCAAGGTTTTCCAATACAATAAATGTTATTAACATTTCATATATACTTTTATTCTTGCACGTGAATATATCAATTGAATGCATACACTAGGTAGAAAATATAAGAATGTAACACAGGGATCTGATAATGCTTATGAGAAAGAATTCCACACTCACCACAAAAATACAGAGGCCAAAATAAATACAAGAAAAAAAATCAATAAAGAATCATTTACTTCTCAGATATTCTTCAAATCTCAAGGTGTTTATTGACAAACAAGATGAAAAGAACCATAGGGTCCACTGCCACTAGATACACCTTATATAAAAAGATTCCCAATATTTCTTCACATTGTGATGAAAGCATGCTACACGGCATTGGATAGCGGAAGACAGTGTGAAACTCACTGGTGAGGATCAATATTAGAAGAGGACAGAATATCACAATATCATAACAGTGGACAGAACATCATCTTTGACTCTAGTATAGAAGCAAGAAGACAAATGTATTAAATGATATTTAAAATCCTGCTACTGAATATACTATAGGAGGGGTTGTGATTATGACTAATGGCATATAATTTAAGGTTGTGAGAGGAGACTAAGTGAAGAGCTTTGCATGTGGGTGATGCTTGGTTTTTTAAGGAAAATAGAAAACCAAAATATATCAAGACAGAAGAGAAACATGGAAACCAAAAAACAAGACAAGCAGAAAAGTGTTACAATGTCAATAGTAAATAATTATCTATCAAAAACTATTTTTATGTAAATGTCCCTCTCTTCCAAATCAAAAGGTAATAAGAGTCAAGGCTGGGTATATTTGCATAAATTAAACTTTAAAAATAAATGTATCAAATGAGGAAAGCAAATATTATAATGATAAGAGGATCAATTCATGATGAAACATAACAAGTGTAAGCTTAATTTTATCCAGCGTCAGTGCTGAGAAATGAATCAAGCAGCTTTCACAAGGAGGGGCATATTCAGCTACCTCATCATAGAGACTTCAATATCCCACTTTCAACAGCAGATAAGTAAGTCTGCACATTGTGAATCTGAGTGGTACCAAAGAGCAAATGGACCTAACAAACAGAATAATCTGGCAACAGTATGTCATATATCTCAAATGTACACAAAATATTCTTCAGGACAGACTATATACTAAGCTTTAAATAGTCAAAATATAAGGACAGTGATATCATAACAAGTATCTTTTCTGACCACAATAGAACAAAACTAGGAAAAGCTCAAAATGGGAAAGAACCAATATAGTTTGAACAGCCATTAGGCATATAGGAAGTAACAGGAACATTTAAATATTCCTTAGTACAGTAACATGACTAGCACAACTTCTAAGATACAGTAAAAGTCTGGAGAGAAAAGTTAAAAGACATAAATGCTTACATTAGTAAATAAGACATGTCTTGGTAGCATTTGCTGTAAAAACTTCACACCAAAAATAAAAGGCAAAGAAAATAAGTTTAAAATGACACAAAGCCCTAAATCTACAGAGAAAACCTGCAAAGGGCACCAATGGATATATGAAAGTGTATTCAACAACTCTCATCTTCAAGGAAATGCAAATAGAATCTTCATGAGATATTATTTATCATCAGTTACATTCATTATTATAGTAAAAATTGTCAAGGAATGTTGCTAAAGATTAATGTTGATGGCTCAGAGGTTAAGAGCAGTGACTGTTCTTCCAGAAGATTAATGTTGAAGTTGAGTTGGGAACCCACTGTTGGTGAAAAGGACTAATCTTCAAAAAATAAAACCAAATAACTCAAGAAGCTAGAGATAAAAAAATTCAATTTAAAAATGGGGTACAGATCTAACAGAAAATCCACAATGGAGGAATCTCAAATGTCTGAGAGTCACTCAAAGAAATGTTCAACATCCTTACCAAAAGGGAAATGTGAATCAAAACTACTTTGAGATTCTATGTTATATATGTCAGAATGATTCAGATCAATAACACATGTGACAGCTCATGCTGGAGAGGAAGTGGAGGAAGGGGAACACTCCTCCATTTCCGGAAGGAGTATAAGCTTCTACAACCACTGGGAACCTCACAAAGTTGGTAATCAATCTACCTGAAGACCCAGCGATACCACTCTTGGGCATATAGTCACAGGCTACTCTATGACATGGACACTTGATCATCCATCTTCACTGCTGCTCTATTCACAGTAGCAGAAACTGGAAGTAATCTAGATCCCCTCAACAGAAAAATGGATGAAGAAATTGTGGTACATTTATGCAATGGATTATTGTTATGAGTAAGGTATCCCCCCACTCCCGCCGGTCAGGTCCCACCGACATGCCAGCCCCAAATAACACACAGAGACACTGTATTAGATATAAATGCTGTTGACCAGTTACTAGTTTCTTATAGGCTAGCTCTGTCTTAAATATTAATCCATTTCTGTTAATCTAAGTATTTCCACGGGGTCTTATCTTACCAGAGAGAAAGGCTGGCATTCTGCTCTCTCCGTCTTCCATCTTGGATCTCCTCCCTACTACCTCCTCTCTCCTCCAAGTCTCCTAGTCCCACCTATCTTGCTTTCCTATTGGCCAACAGTGCTTTATTCATTAACCAATACAAGAAACATATTTACAGAATAACATCTCCCATCAGATTATATTGCTCAGCTGTTAAAAAATAATATAAAATTTGGAGACAAATGGATGGAATTAGAAAAAATTCATCCTGAGTGTGGTAACCCAAATCCAGAAATACAAACATGGTAAAGACTTCCCATATGTGGATATTAGCTATTAAATAAACAACAATGTGTAGTCTCAAGGTCAGGTGTAAAGGAAAGGACTAGGCAGAACAAGCAGATCTCCACAGGAGGAGGAGATAGAATAGATTTTATGGGTCAACTAGGGACAGTGTAGGGGACAAGATCAGACAGAATAGGAGGGGAGGGGAGATGGGATAGAGAGAGGAAATGCAGGGAGAGAAATTTAGAATTGAGGGACATTTGAAAGGTAGTCTGGAAATATTGAGGAGTGGTAACTTCCTAAAATATATGAAGATGATACTAATGTAGTCTCCAAATAATGAGGGAGAAAGAGAGTCCTACCTAGCCATCACTCATCACCAAAGGAAGCTCCCAATATCAGGAGAGGATACATCCAATTGAGTTATTGACCAAGGGAGTCTTGTGGAGATCTTCAAACAACCATGGCTGTTGTGAAGACAATAGACTGCTCTCCACAAACTGACAGAAAGGCACTATCTCTGAAGACAACACCCACACAAATCATTGAATATGGATAAGTTGAGCTGGTGTTGACATAGAACCTTCACCCCTATGTTCTAGTGTCTTTGGTACACAAAGGTACTCAGCAGGCTACAAAAAGAGAAATGCAAACAGAAATCCAGACACAAAACTTTTTATCTGCTATGCTGTTCTTACTGAAAAATACACTGGAGCAAAGGCGGCACAAAGCTTGTGGGAGTAACCAATCAACATCTGGTTTGATTTAAGACTGACTCCACAAGAAGGAATCCATACCTGATCCTGCTTGAGTGACCAAGAACCAGAAACTAGTTAGCTCAGCTACCTGGGGCAGAACCAAATACTACTGTTCTTTTAAAAATGTAGTGATAAAGTGCCTTTTAATGATATTCTGTTATACTCATAAATCAGTGCCTTATCCAGACATCAGCATCGACAGCAATGAAAGTAAGATTTTAGAAGTAAAGAAAAGTAAAAAGCTCTGAGGCAAAAGGTAGATAAAGAAACAGGATAATTTAAGTTAAAAGAACTAGCCAGAAATGAGACCAAGCAAGGCCAAACATTCAAAACTAATAACATGTCTGTGTCATGATTTGGAAGCTGGTTGGTGGCCCAAAAGAGAGAGCCAGGTACAGGGACCCTGTGTAGGAGGAAGCTAAAGAAGTGTGCGAATCAGAGTGGATGAATGACATCAGGAGAACAACTCCCTCTAAATCAATTGAGCAAAGCACAAATGAACTCACAGAGACTGACAATGTAGCAAGCACAGGTCCTTACCAGGTCCTCTTCAAATATATTGCAGCTCTCAGTTTAGTAGTTTTATGGGACTCTGGAGTACTTGAACAAGTGGATCTCTGATTCTTGGACATTCTTTTGGGTTCTTTCTGTTTGTTTGTCTTGCCTAATTTCCGTGTGATGGTATTCCTTTTATGTTATCTTGTTATGTTTTGCTGCTGTGTTTTAGAAGCCTGTTCTTTTCTAATGAGAGGCAGAAAGGGAGTAGAAGGAGATGAGAGGGGAGGTGGGGTGAAAGTAGGAGGAGCATATGGAGGAGAAGCTGTGTGGAAAAGAGTCTGTTTTCAATAAAGGCGGGGGATCCAGAGTATGCAGTCTATGGCAACAGGATGAGGAAAACAATTCAAAAACCAGCTGCCACCTATTCCAGAAACCTCACTTCTGTTTATTTAGTCACAGGAACTGAATTTGGAATATCAAATTATGTTACTAGTTCCATGTTAAATGCTGCACTATTCATAACAATCGAGGTAGAGAAATAATCCCATACGTATTCACAGATGAATGGATAGTGAAATTGTGTAGTGTACATACTTACATAAAACCTACCTACTGTGTCAATAGTCTAAGCTAGTATTGCAGTGTGCCACAATCTTACAGGATCCTGTAAGAAGGCAATAAATTAGTCAGATAAGTTGAGTACTGAAAATTCCATATGAGCTCACTCAGGGCTATAAAGAAGGAGTAAGGAAATTTGGGGGCCCAATATTTCACTTATACAGATGAAATCTTGTTTGCTTATACAAAGTGAATTTGCTTCCAAAGTTTATTTTCTAAGCTGAGCTGGACTTATCTCTATTTTTTTTTTTTTTTGATGTGTCCATTGATCATATAATCAGTATTTGCAGTTCAAATCAGTTTTTTCTTCTGTGTAACTCCAAAAGGCCAATGCCCCTATGTTGATAACAGCAATCCTGGCTAATGTATAAACTGGGGTGGTCATTATTTCAAGAGGTATCAGACTTGAAATTTTGTTACAATGAAGCAGCTGCTTCTGGTATTTACATTTTTTTTCGTATTGTCATTCAAATATTTCTTTTATATTTGATGTAGCACACCAACCTCACTTGGTTTTTTTATTTGTATTTAAGTTTATGATTAGCATATCTTAAATGTATATATTAGGAGGGGTCAGTACTGTATTGTAAGGACCGATTACAGCATTATTTATCTCCTCATTGTTTCTTTAAACTCTTGCCGTCTTGATCTTCAAAAGATATATAACAGATATTCACCGTGGATGGTGAATTACCTCCATCCCTAATACTTGGGATATGACCATATTTTCTGTCTTCTAACGGTGCTTAGAAGTTATACTTCTCTCTCTCATTTTTCATATTCCTCATCTACCTTCACTCTTCCCCCATCATCTAGTAATCATTATTCTTATTCTCATTCTACATGCTTTGAAAGATTTTAGGTTCCTCATATGTATAGTTGCCTCTGTGCATACGCTTTATGAAATGCTCACCACTGTTAAGCAATGGTAACAAAGACAACAATGCGATAATGTTTTCCCCAGTTTGCAGAGCTGCCTTCCAAGACGCAAGACATAAATGAGAGTGGGACTGTGGAGACAAGAAACTTTTGTACGGAAATGTACGTGCATAAATGCAGCCATAGAAACCACAGTACAGAGCTTCCTTCTTATGTATGAGCCAAGTGAGTCTAGTGTGTGTGTGTGTGTGTGTACCCAAGGGGATTAAAGTAGCATTCAAAAAAGATACCTTCATACTCATACACTTCATTTGTTTCTTTTGCTTTTTTTAATATACATTAGTTTTGAGTTCATAAGAAAATTGAGCAGAACATGTGGGGAATTCCTACATAGGTCCCATCCTTAGAAACATATAGCCCATTACCAGTGAGGAGACCCTGAATCCACCCAAACATTTTAGCTGCTGGCAACTAGTCAAGCATACATTGGCATACCACCCTGACAAAAAATTCATTTATTTATTTCTGCTAAGAGCTGGTGCTGTATTTGTTATGAGCCCAGGAGGTGTATTGTGGTATCATGCAGAGTACCTCATTGCTTTAAACATGCCCTACATTCTGCCTTTTCATCCACTTGTCTTCCTCAAAACTAGCAATGATTGCTTTTTATTGTGACTATAATCTTCTGAGTGCCACATTTCCGCAATCATATAGTCCATAGTCTTTCAGTTTATTTCATTTAACTTATAAATGTACATGTTAGTGTTCTGTGTGTATATTAATGCCATAAGAGCTCAGTTATGCTACAGCATTCAATACTATTTCATCATCAGGTAGAACCGATATGTCCTTGATCATAGTGAGTGAAGGGAATTTGGGGTGTTTCAGAATTTTACCAGTTTCAAAGAAGACGGATACACGCATCTATATGCATTGCTTTATGTATAAATAGGTTTTCAATATGAGCTAACATTCAGGGGGCTTGATTCATTTACTTATATGTAGATATTCCATTTTCCAAGAACCTTTCATTTTTATTTTTTTTTCTTTTCCCTCTATTGAGTTACCATTGCTTCTTTGCCAAAGGATAGCAACTACATTCAAAGGATAGCAACTACATTCAAATAACTTTTATACTTGGATGGATTATGTTCTATTGAACCATATGTTATTCTTTGGTGAAAATCAGTCATTGCTATTGTGGCTTTGAAGTAAGTCTCAAGATGAGATGACTGCAGTCTTCTAACATTGTTCTTCAATATTGTATCATATTCTGGCGTATTTGCTTTTCAACTGAATAACTATTTTGTCAATATTCACAAGCTAACTTGCTGGTCTTATGATTGCAACCTCATGGAGTCTACAAATTACGTTGGAAAGAACTCACATATAGACAAATGAAGTTGCCTGAACGCAGACTCATCTATCCACTAATTATGCTACACATGATTTTCTATTAGACCCTTAGCCTATTAGTCATCTGAAGATTCTGACACTTGCTTTATGTAAGCATGGCTCTTGTGCCTGCCCTGTCTATTCACATTGTACTTTTTAATTTTAGTATGACTTATCTTTTTTTTTCTAGGCACAAATCACTAATTGGGTGAAAAGCATCACCTCACTCTCGTTTTCAGTAATGTGTTATCAGGTGTGGGGGAGTGAATAACTCACCTGCATTGAGATCCTTGGGGATCAAATGAGTTGTTGATCTTTCAGTTTGTTCAAGTTTTCAGTTGGTTGGGGCAGAGAAGTCACTTACAGCATCTTTAGATGTTGGGCCAAGAATTATCTCTTATTTCTTTATAGCCTGTGTAGAACTATTAGGAAAAGATTAATAACTATATATTTTGATGATAGGTATTTTGCCATGTGTAATAAAAATGAGATTCAGAGTCCATGATGCTAAAGAAATGATTTTGTGGCTGACTCTCCATTATAACCCTCAGGGAAGAAAAGCAATTGGTATTGAAAAAAGACTGTTCACATAGTGTGGTCTTAAATGCAATTGCTGTTTTTGTTTTGTAACCTTTTAAAGATTATTATCAGTTAGATGGTAATTCAGAGACTATAGCTTTCTTGTGTTATCTATTCCATCAAAAATCATCTAATTGTTAGAGTTTTTCTTAAGAAATTTATTTTAAACTGTCCTTTGTTTATGCCATAGTGTCATCTCAGTCCATACCTGCTTGATTTTGTTACTTTACTCTTTGATTATTTTTTTTAAACAGGATCCACATGTAGCCCACACTTGAATTTACTATGTTATCGAGGGTGATCTTCTTGTCTTAATCCCCAAGTGGTGGGGTTACAGATGTGTGCCACCATACCCAGTTTAATTTGCTTTTTTATTTGTGTTCACTCACAAACATGATGTGTATTAAAAAACGACACAGATCTGTGAATATGTTAGAAAAACTTATTGACTCTGCCTCCCTTACTATAATCACAAATTGCAAGATAAAGTCCAATGGGATTTACCTGAAAACAAAAAAGGAAGAAGAAAAGAAAAACAGAGAAAGTGTTTTCTGCTCTGTGCTATTGACAATTGTCTCAATCATTTAAAGATGACATTTACCATACCCTGTAACACTCCTGACTGCTAAGTGTTCTTTTGACTGTCTAATGGTCATTATATTGTAGATAATCTTTCCTTTCTATTTAAGAGCCTTCTTTAATATACATCCATTTTACAATAGTATGATTTGTCATAGAATTTTAGAAATTCTTCTTAATTGTGATGCAATGTATCTGAAGATTTAATTTTGTACACCTGGAACACATTGCACTGTTATTGTTTTGAATGATACTGCTTTAGTGTTCTGTCTTGTATTTATATCTGCAATTCCAACTATATATGCTAAGCACCTCCATCTTGGCTGTGTGACTCTGAATCTGAATCGTCCTCCAAAGATTCTATCTTGGGTATCTACTTGTGTCTGCTTCTGACAGAAGTTGATCTACATAACCACTACAGTACCACCTGTGTTGGAGGTTCACTTCTTCACCTTGCTCCTCCTCCTCTAGTGTTTTGGTGATAAGGTTTCGTGTTCAGGACAGTTCTGGCTTGTCTGCCCAGCTCACTGCTGCCTTTCACTCCTGAGCTTTGGTTTTCTCCCTCTCAGCCCTGTGCTCTGGTCTATCTCTCTGACACTCACACTTTCCTAAAGCTTGGATTTCTGATACTCTGACCGGCTCAAGTTTGCTTGATTATCGGTGAGTCAAGGTTAGGGTAGACTGCTACGACTGTGAAGAGAGAAATGGGACACAGTTTGAATCTTATGCTGGGGGACACAGATACCTAGTGATGTGTTGGTAAGATTTCGGCTTTCTTTTAAAATACAGAATAAAGATGGATAGATGTACAGTTGCACATGGAGAAATAGATACACCTTTTTCCCCTAACATTTTGCTTTCGATGTTCTTAAAAAAAAAAACAAACTAATAACTATTTTATTAAAGATTGTTTTTTTAACCTTCCCTCAGAGATTGTCATAGAGTTCAAAGAGTCTCATACCATGTCTTTAATATTCAAATTAATTTTAACTTTTCTAATTCCACGGTTCTGTTGCTACTTAGGTTTTCTAAAGAACAATTCTTCATACAATTAAAGGTGTTTATCAAAGTCTACAAATGTATATGCTATGTCAGTTTTTTATTTCAGTAATGCTCTTTAAATATTGCATACACTTTATTAAAGTGTTAATATAATTTTTGAACATAATTAACTACTAATGTACTCAATAGAAGATATGCAGTTTGGAAGTCAAGCTTGTATGGAATGGTAATTGGAAGTAGCACACAATATACAGTACAAAGTGTATTACTTTAAGAAATGGGATCTCTCAACTAGGTCACCAAAAATTGTTCAAAATATTTTTGTCTCTTATTTATTAACAATCCTATTTCCAAAGAAAAGTAAGTAAAACTCTTATCTGTAAGTTAAAATATTTAGAGGAACATGGCATTATAGAAAACCTAATGATCTGCATATGCCTAGGTTAAAAATAGATGAGTTGGTAAATTAAATATATGTTTACTGAAATGCAGCATCAGGATGAAAAAGCAAATGTGGTATGTAAGACCATAAAAACTGCTTAATTAAATAAGCTCAGTCTCTGGAGAAAAAGAGAACTATGCAATAGTCATGTGTTTTCTTCTTGATTAAAGTGCATATGAAATCATTAATAGTTCATAAATGATCTCAGCTAGGTGACAGCAAGTGCATAACCCACTTTCAATCAAATTAGAAGAATGAATTTTCTGCTACATTCTCTGAGTTCAACTCTCAGATTTGTTTCCATTTTTGAAACATTGCTTAAGAGTATTTATTATCTGTCACCCTTATGGACCCTTTTTGTGATATTGAAAATTATAATTTTCCTTTAATTTTGAAATTTATTCTTTGACTTCACCTCTTTCTTGGCAATTGTATCCCAACCTCATCCATATACCCATACATAGGCACAAATATGTTTATACATAAGAATAGAGAATAAAACACAATAAAATCATATTATCTTATCCATATTGGGTCTACCACCAAATTTCCTAGCAAAATTGTGTACTATGTATAAGCATACTAATATGATACATTTCTGTTTAGTTTTTACTGAATTCATTTCCAATTTGTTCAGATGATGGAGAAATGGAGAGAATAGAAGCATGTATGTTGTTCTTTTAAACTAAGAATCTAAGGACTGTCTTTACAGGGATGCAGTATTGTTTACCTTTTCAGACTCTGTTCTGTTCGTACTCAGAATTCTCATCATCGTCTTCTGCCTGTCTACTAAAGAAATGCTAATGAAGTTTAAGTTTACTGAGAAAAAAATATAATTGTGAGAATAAATCCTCTAAAGAACAGAAATTCTAAAATAAAACAGAAACTGTTCTTCATACACGTGTAGATTATCAATGCATTGCTTCTCTCATTACAAGTAACAATTCAATTGCTTAGAAATAAATGATTTTAAAAAACATCACATATAGAATATAAAGAACATAAATTACCATCAAGAATAGACAATGTCAAATATACCACTAAATTGTTTGTTAGCTATTTAAACTGGTTAGTGCCTTGGAATGTGAAGACAATATATAAGATGGCAAATTTTAATTTTCCCAAAAGTGAAATTATTTATTATTAGAAACCTGTTTACTTTTAAGTGTTCATATTTGAATATATGAAATTCTATATACTTTAACTTAAACAACAAAAACAAAAACAAAAAACATGGTTGATAGTCCCTACTCCAAATGACTTGACAGATTTTGTTGATCCCTCCTGGAAGGCATCAAGCTCCCTGTGGAGTTGGGGGGGAATGGGATGGGAGGGTGGTTGGGGGGCATGAGAGGGAGGGAGGGACGGAATGAAGGGAGGGAAGAAAGAGAGGGATGATAGGAGGGAGGGATGGAGAGGGAACTGGGATTGATATGTAAAATAAGAAAAAAAAACATGGTTGAAAGAGTAATGTTGATAGAGGAGGTCTAAAGCACTGCACACATGTAAAAACCATGTATATTGGCAAAAATTTAAATTCTGTAATAAAGCTTCAACCTCCATTCATCTGTCACAGAAAATGTATTGTTTGGACAGTATTATTGGTAGACAATGTTACTGGGATTTTAAGTATGGTGAATCTCTGAATGTATTAGCTGTTAGCATCAATATACACAATCTGAGAAGTACAGGACTGGCTCAAGTGCTACAAAGCCATATTTGGGAAAGTGATGGAGAAGGTATTTGTTGTTTGAGGGCAACTGCATCTGAATGAAGAACATTTATGAGGACACACTGTCCCATGATATTTACTTTATACTAACTGATAAGGAAGGATATCAGAGAATTACTTTACTGCTCAGCCGACCAAACTAAAATTGTTGACCTTATGAAATGAAAACAATGTTTTCAAAGACCATCTTGTCATGCTTGCCTGATCAGGAGGTACAGTGTTCTAGAATCCTCTCTACTGCTTGGATAAAGCAATCTTAGGAAAGGATTTATCTACCTTACATTTCAGCATAACAAGGAAGTCAAGGCAGGAACCTGGAGAAGGAACAGTGGAGAAACACTGCTTGCTGATGGTACTCTGGCTTGCTCTTTCGTGTTTAGCAAGCTTTTCACTACAGCCCACGCCATTCTGCCCAGGAAATCACGATGCTTACAGTTGTCTTGGTCTTTCTACATCAAACAAGCCTACCAAGCAGTCTATATGGTGACTTTTGCCCAGTATGAAGGTGTGGATTCAGTATGTCTTATCTGTCTGGGATTCCTTATATTCTCTTCACCCTCAAAGGCTTTCATATTCCTCCTCCCTTCATATCATCAGAGTTTGTACCTCCCACTCTGTTTTGTTCAAAAAACATTGTTTCACCCAGTCCTCCTGATAATAACTCCAGCTCTTATAGTCTATATCAAACATTTTATGAGGTCTTTTCTTGAGATTGTGTGGCTGGAATAAGATATATCAATAATATTTTGCTATTTTCCTTCCAAGGAATTGGAACTAGAACCTTAAATATTCTGCAACTCTCCTTTTCTACATCCTAGCACTAACAACAAAACCAATAACTTCTTCATTAGTGCTTATTTCCTTCTCCTTGTGTCCTTAATAATAGGGCTGGGACTTTGATAGATATGCACATGATCATCTTTAAAAAAATGTATTCATAGCATTTAGTATGAATGCATGAGACACAATTCTGGACACTAAGATAGATACAGGGGGATCAAATAATAGATGTCTGAGGTGAAATGATGTCAAAGGTCATAGAACTAGTTTCAAAGAAGGAGGCATTTAAATTTCAGCCTTAATTTATTTCATTGACATTAACATTCATTTATGGTCTGATATAAACATATTTTCTGAATACTATTTATTGGAGGAATAAGGAGGTATGTCCTTATTGGAGTGGCTGTGGCCTTGTGGGAAGAAGTAAATCTTTGTGGGGGTGGGCTTTGAGGTCTCCTATGCTCAAGCTATACCCAGTGAAACAGATGATTTCCTATTGCCTTCAGGATCGAGATGTAGCTCCTTCTCCACTCTCAGCTCCTGATCTGGCACCCTATTTGCCTTCATGATGCAATGTTCCACCACATGATAATGGACTAACCCTCTGAAATATAAGCCAGCCCCAATTAGATATTTTTCTTTATAAGAGTCACCATGGTCATGGAGTCTCTTCAAAGCAATAGAAACCCTACCTAAAATAGAAGTAGGCACCAGGGACTGTGATAGGCCTGACTATGATTTTGCTTGGAGGAACTTGGACTTTGGTACCTTGAGTTAGGAAATCAGTGGGATGCTTTAAGCACTGCTTAATGGACCATACTAGTAAGAGCATGGAAGAAAGTAGTGGGGAGGTGAATTCAGGAGGTTCCAGAGCAGAAGAATTTTAGTATGTTGCCTAGAGATCTTTCTTATGACATTTGAGTGAAGAAACAGGCTTCTTTTGTCCATTGTCTGAAGAAGCTAAAGTGAAGAGATTTGGATTAATTCCTTTGGCAGCGGAAATCTCAAAACAGCCTAAGTATAGGCTATTGTGTAGTTACCAATATTCATTCTTATAAAGATGTATAATGAAAAGGAGTAAGCTGAATAGAAAAGGTTCACCAAGAAGTAGAATGGAGCGAAGTTCCGTGTTCAGGAGACAAAAACAGAGTAAAAAACGGACTAAAGAGAATGGTGAATTCAGGGCAAGATCCCACAAAGCTAAGTTTCCACCTTGTGAAAAGGAATCGAAGAATATTTTAGAGACAAGCGTGGTAGTGCATGACTTCAATCCAAGCAAGTGGAAAGCAGAGGGTGGGAGATCTCTGAGTTTGAGGCCTGCTGAGCAGGTTCATGGGCAGCCAAGCTCAGTCAGTGAATGTGACAATTAAAATATTAAACTGGTGAAGAAGTAATGAAAAAGGGGATCATGTTCCAGCCCCAGCTTGCAGCAGGACTTGGCAGATTCAGCCATGTGGTTTTGCTTTAGAGTTAAGGATGAACGAAATGGGTTAGGGCATTTGCCTCTGAGACTAAGAAGAGCCACTGAGCCCAGGAATTTCTCAGGGGTGTCCCGGAACAGAGGCCTAGAGAGGCCATTGTTTGAAGCTGTGAAGTTCATGCGATGAACTTCATTGGCTTAGAGACCACAAGCTGTTGGAGAAGCCAAAGCCATGGGATACCTGCCTCCGAACGCTGTCAGCAGGTAGTGGAACCAGCCCAAGAGAAAGAAGTATGCCTTAGTAACCAAAGCTGAAAGGATTTGGAGATCTGAAAAGCATCTTGACATCAGACATGGAGGTCCAGAGGCTGGAGTTTTCCCAGCGGGAGTTTGGTCTTGCTTTTGTACAGTATCTCCTCACCATGCTTCTCCTCTATCTTTTGGAATGGTGATTTATAGTCTGTGCCACACTTCACTCCTCTACATTTTGGAACAATAATTTATATCCTATGCCATTACAGGTTGGAAGTATGTGATCTGCTTTTTGACTTTGATTTTTATAGGGATTGCAGTTAAGAGTTTGCATAAATCTCAGAGGAGACTTTGAGCTTTATACTTTTAAGTGAGTTTGAGACTGTTATAGACTATGGGGACTTTTGAAGTTGGACTAAATACATTTTTTCACTATGATATGACTACAGCCTTTGGGGACCAGAGAGTGAAATGATGGTTTAAAAGAAAATGGCCCCTGAAGGGAGGGGCACTATGAGGAAGTGTGACCTTGTTGGAGTAAGTATGGTCTTGTTGGAGGAAGTTTATCATTGTGGGGATGGATTTGAGATCTCCTATGATCTAGCTACTCCAGTGAAACAGACTATTTTCTGTTTCAGGATCAAGACATAGCTCCTTCTCAATCTCAGCTCCTTCTTCAGTACCTTGTCTGCTTTTATGCATCTGTGTCCCACCATGATGATAATAAACTAAACCTTGAAAGTATAAGCCAGCCAATTAAATATTTTTCCTTATAAGAGTTGTTGTGGTCATGGTGTCTCTGCATGAAAATAGAAAACCTTAACTAAAGCAATGTGGATGCTTTCTGAATGATGTTCTACATTATGTTATATTATATACATCTGCATAGATATCAACATCTGTACACAGAGGCATTTACATATAGCTATATACTACATATATATGCCCTACATTATCCACATAGTATTTTTAGTGGCCCACACTTGTCCACATATTATCTTCTAACATTGGCTCACCTGGCATTAGATCATGAGTGTGGTCTGTCCATGGTATAGAAATTCACTATAGACAATTTAAAAATAGTAAGGTCAATTCAGAACTGTTACTTTTATTATTATCTTATATCAGCAATTCCAATGTTCCTAATGATGAAACTCTCCTTCCTTTTTGCTTATCTTGGATAAAATAGTCAAGTTCTATGTTTACTGTTGGAGTTTAAGTAATAACATGTTTATAATGTATGTGCATGCACATGTGTGTTTCAAATTATGAGAACTTATTTATCCTCTAAACAGCATTTTGCCTTCTCCCTGCCTTTACTCCATCTACTTTCCTTATATGAAACATTAACCCTGCTTTCACATATTTTTCCATTCTAAGTTCCTAAACAGTTTTGATGGGGTGTAACATTTATAGTCGATCTCTGGCTCCTGAATGAATTATCTCTTTGTTTATTCTTTGACAATTTCACACCTGTATACAATGATTGTGATCATATCCACTCCTACTCTCTCCCTACGACTCCCTCCTCCCAATACACATCCTTTCTAGCTTCACATCCTCTTTCTATTTGTAATTAGTGCTGCTCATAGGCTCAGTAGCTTCCCAGTGGTCATACCACAAAGAGAAGTAACCCCTTACCCCCAGCAGCCATCAACTGCTCCTTAACTAGCAATGAGGCTCCTCCTCTCTTTGTGCTCTCCCAATCTTAAGCCTTCAAGATGTTCTTGCTTTTTGAACTCTCAAGACATTTTGTTACAATGCACAAGCAAATTGAGATCTCTACCACTGAATCCACCTCATCATAGGGAAGACAGCCAATTGTGTGCTCTTCATGGTCATTGACGAATTATGGACTTTAAGCAGCAAGGCTTCATAACACAGAAGAATATATAGTAAGCATTAAGAGCTGTGCCATTTCCTTGGGTTATACAAGTTAATATTCAACGTTTTCCACACTTTGTGTCAAGTGCTGAACATGTACAAGTTCAACTGATCTTGACCTTTCCAAATGTTCTCAGTGAGTGGAGCTTCCATCCTCTGACATCTGAAGCCTCCAGACATTTGGATCTTCCACGTCTGTCACCCCTACATATAACCCTCCCATGCACCCTGTCACCTCTATGCTATGCCATCCCTCACTGGGACAGCAACAGCAACCTCATGGTCTTTCTGCTTCTGTTCTCTTCATCCCACAATCCATTATCTCTGCAGAAGACGGAGTGAACTTTTTAAAATGCCAATTACACCATGGTGCTGGCCTGCATTAACCTCCAACAGATTCAGGGCTGCAAAGACATCCATTTCCCTGCCTGCCCCAATCCACATCTTACAGCCCATGCCTGCTTAACCACAGCCTCCTTTCTCCCTCTCCCCACTGTAGCCAGCTAGCAGGCCTTGTTGTTTTCCACAGGGCTCATGCTCACATTCAGCTTAGGGAGTCAGATGTCTGCTCCTTTTTGCATAGAAAACTGTGACCCAAGAATATCACATCCCTGCTTTTCATCCTCCACATATCTATTAGCTTAATGTTTGTGTGAGAACTGCTAGCCCCGGTGATTCACCTGCTCCAGGCACTGCTTGCAGCTTTCTCACTCGGGCATAGTGGCTAATTTTACCACTTTCCTTTAGTTTCTTGTTGGATGGCATCAGGTCTGCTCAGCTGCTTGCCCTGGACTATTCATCACTGATATATTTTATCATGTGATCTGTTATGAATAGACAGGTACATAATCCATCCCAGGAGAGGGGTTTCAAGAGAAGTTTATGTCATATGCATGTTTTATTCAGGGCACACTGTTTAGCAGGAGGCTAGGAATTTGGAGCACTTATAATGAAGGAACAATACTTTTGAGTGTGCACACTTGTACACCCATAGCAGATAAACATGACATGTACAGTTGGCTTAGATTTTATTTACTTGTGCTAGCCATGGAGCACTCACTGCTGGATGGTTTCCATGTTTGGCTCTCCATTCCTTGCCCACTGGAGGTAGTTATTACTGGGAACTTTAAATTTTTTTCCTGCCTTACAATCTTTGAAGATTAGAATCATGCTATAAGTTTATCATGCTTTATGTTGTGCTGACTTTTACTATGTGGATATTTCCCCCACAGAGTAGTATGTCATGAACTTAGTTAATAGTGTATAAGAATGCTAGGTCTCTGAGTTTTTTTCTAGATTTTATTTATTTATTTATTTTTTCTGAAATGCTGGCATTTGTGATATGATGCCTGTCAGTACAAGCATCGGTGAACAGGCACAGGAATTATCTTTCATTAAGTTGCTTTTATTCAAAGAACTTGAGCTCTAAAGACTCCCATGTAATACTGCAAAACAAGCAAATAAAAATAAACATCTTAGCATCTCATCAGCAACCATCAGGGCTTTTAGGGTGGGGGCAAAGTTCTATCATAGAGCTTCTTCCCATCCTTCTGTTCATAAAGGTCAGCCACATTCCTTGAGCTCTGTATTTTGTTTTTGTTATTGTTGTTCCTATCTGCCCTTGTGCAGCTCTTTAATTGTCCTATGTCTAGACTTATGGGTCTAGACAGTTACTTCTTGGAACAAAGCATGGTAGTGTTTGTAGCAGCAGCCTTATGATACTCGGGTTGGTATCTGAACTGGAGAGTTAATTCAATAATGATAATGATAATAAGCATGTCCATGTGTCTATGGTAAAATATTCCTTCTTGTAATATACAGTACAAATGTCCCCAGCAACTGGGAACCAAGAATTCAAATGCTAAGAGTATGAGAAACATCTCATTGAAATCAACACAGTATCCTCAGCATGCATAATGCCTAGTAATCCAACTCCAGGAAACATCCATACAAGGTACACAGACACAGACACAGACACACACACACACACACACACACACACACACAGAGAGAGAGAGAGAGACAGACAGACAGACAGAGAGAGAGAGAGGAGTATCTCATTTTATTGGAATTTAAGTTTTCTTTAGATATGTTCTTGAAGGTAGTTTAATGACAGAAATAATTTTATCCGTACATTGATTTTAATTTCGTAAAGTCTATTGGTTATTTGTGGAGATTGACACTGAACTTTTGGTTCCCAATGTCTTTATTTCCTACATGCTAGGATGCAGCATGAATCAGCTCTAAGGTTGTGCACCATCATACCCAGCTTTTCAGGCACTAAGCATCAAGTTCAGGATGTCCAATTGTGCTATATCCCAGCCCAGTCTTCAACAGTTCTTTAAAGTTGACATGATTCCTTATGGACTATTACTTGAGAGGTTTCAGGTGAAAATAACATGCAAATTAGGGACTTCAAACAAATTGTTTGGGGAAGTCTCGTAGATTGGATGGCATTGAAGCAATAAGATATGACCATAAAATTAAACCAAACAAGAATGCTAAGATGCTTTACAAAAGTGATGCTTCATTGGATTCCCCCTCTGATTTTTTTTTCCCTCACTCATTTCCAGAATGATTATCCAAGCTGATCCAGTTCACAGTGCACTAGTGAAGACACCCCATGATGCTTTCCAAATACAGTTGGGGATCATTTGCCACAGCTAAGTAAAAGCTATTAAATGGATACCCCAAATTTGATGTGTTTTGCCTTCTGGCTAGAAAACTTTTAAAAAGCAAGAATGGTGGGAAATTAAGTTATAAAATAGTTTTAATGGCAAAAAAAACACATGTGCAAACAGCTGTCTTCATTCCAGAGGAAGGTACAATTTTCTCTACTCTTTCACAGTTACCCCAGGGGATTTATCTCACTTTCAGGTGAGAATCCTACAGATGGAGAAAAATGCTCTCTGTTCTTCTTCGCTTCATGAGTTCTCTGGAGATGTTGTTGCAAAATTGCAAAATTGCTCACCAGTACCAAAGACATGCTGTAAATGTATGGAACATCTTTCATACTTATTCCAAGAATATTAAATACAGCTTGTTTTTTTTTTCAGGTATGCCTAAATTTCCTAGCAGAACTTAACTCGAGATCAGTTTGAGACAGATTCCAGTTGTAATTTTAGTTATGTCCTTGTAGAGATTAGGAAACAAAACAGGCTCAAGAAATTGGAAATTTAGGAGCTGGAGAGAGCATATGCATGCACACACACACACACACACACACACACACACACACACACACACGCCTACATATAAATAAAAATAAATAATAAAATATTATTAAAAGATAAGCATCTTACTGCCTATTGGGCATATATTTAATGTGTTATACTGTGATTTAAAACTGGATCTTGCTTCCAATAAGCAAGAAATATTTTGTGTGTTGAGCATCCTTTGCCTCTGTCTCTACTGCTGTCACTTTCTTCTTTGATGTGAATTTCTTTCTCATACTTTATTTTCACAAAAATAACTGTGGTGTTTAATTTCAAAATGAATTTTATTGATGATATATTTAAAACATTTATTATATAAAATAATGGATGTTTTGTACAAAAAAAGAAATATTCGTTTATGATAGTAACTTAAGTTTGTTTATATTCTACAATATAGGAAATTTAAATATCTGCTTCAGAATAAATGGTATTGAAAAATAAACAAAACTATAATTTTTACTGTTGAGACATATTTTTGTCATAGAACTCTAGAACATTGACTATGGTGAGTGCTTATAAATGGTTTTGCAATGTCATTCTTTTATACTTGGGAGAAGCTGATCTCTATATCCTTAAAACGTATTCAAAGCAATGATATAAAACACCATAAGTAAAACCCAGTTTCAAATCTAACAGTAATTTAGTTAAGGTTAATAGCTTTAATTTTCTTATTTAAAACTGGAGAATTTCTTAAAAGAGTACTGTATTGACATTATTTATATTCCCTTTTTTCTTCCTTCCAACACCTTTTATGTTCCTCTACACTCACTCTCAATTTCCTAATCTCTATTCCTATTTAATGATCATTGTTACACACACACACACACACACACACACACACACACACACACACACACAGGAGAATATTATTTTAAGAAGTGTTATATTTGTTAATGCTGTGGACTATTTGTTTAATGCTGCAAAGGTGTGCTGCATTCTTTTATGTTGCATTTGTTTAACTCTGTGAAGCTTTGTTACTTTGCCTAAAGTCAATAGCTAGGTAGGGGAGGTTTAGGTGGGGTTGGCAGGCAGAGAGAATGAAAAGGAGGAGAAATCTAGGGAGAAAAGTTGGAGGAGTGAGAAAGAAGAGGAAAGGAAGACTCCGGGGCCAGCCACACAGCTACATAGAAAATCACAGAGAAACGAGTAAGAAAGGTATACAGAAGTACTGAAAGGTAAAAGCCCAGATGCAAAAGGTAGATAAGATAATTTAAGATAAGAAAAGCTGGCTAGAGACAAGCTAAGCTAAGGCTGGACACTCATAAGAAAGAATGAGCCTAGGTGTGATTTACT
The DNA here is from genome assembly GCF_943737965.1 of Phodopus roborovskii. Taxonomy (NCBI): domain Eukaryota; kingdom Metazoa; phylum Chordata; class Mammalia; order Rodentia; family Cricetidae; genus Phodopus; species Phodopus roborovskii. The sequence continues at coordinate 19,791,152 of NW_026126563.1, read as the reverse complement.
TGAGAGCTGGGTGGTCAGCTCCTCAAAGAACAAAGAGTATATGAGTACGGAGAGAAAAACAAGTACCACCCCCCCACACACACACAACTTACGTGGTCCATGTAGAATTGCTCGTGTGTACATGTCTGAGCCTGACTCCTTTGGAGATTGGATAGCCTATCAGGGGACTTGTCCCAGGAGAAGTTCTTTCTCCATTTCAGAAACCACTGATATTTTTTTAAAGATTTTTAAATTATAAATTGTTATTACGTGTGTGTTTGTGTGTGTGTGTGTGTGTGTGTGTGTGTGTGTGTGTGTGTGTGTGTGTGTGCACGTACACACAAGCACGCGCCACTGGAAAGCTATGGAGATCATGGCAAAACCCTTTAGGAGTCAGCTCTTTCTTTTCAGTGTGGAGGTCTTGGGGAATGGACTCAGATCACCACATTCAGATGTAAAACCTTTTGCCTTCTTAGCCATCTTGCCTGCCTCTAAAAGTTTTTTTCTTTTTTGAATAAATATAAAACCATACACCATTTGAACATCTCAGCACAATTCTTACATTAGGATGTGTCCAATCTGCACATGGAGTCTTTAGTTCTCTTCTACAGTCTTAGCATGAATAAGAGTGATTGTCTGTGTTTCTGCTATTTTAGAAAAATGATTCAGTCATTGTTTTTGCTTAAGTGGCCTAGTTCTAAAAGAAGACTTCATTTTGCTAACTGAAACAACAGAAAAGACACGACAGATCATAAGAAAAGAATTTTAGTTTGACAATTTTTCCTTAATCGATGCCTGTTAAGTGAGCTTATTTATAGAAAAGCTTAATAAGATGAATCCTTGATAAGCAAGGACGGCATGTCTTCATGATGCTCCCTGGTGAGGGCAAAAGGAAAATTCTCCATGCCCTCATGTTTGGACCTCCATCAATACCTTAAAAGGTTTTTGCTGCTTTGAAACACAAGATTGGTTTTTTGACAGTGATTTATATACTAATATGCCTGGCTTATTGGCTTTTTTCATAATCATAAACCTGTTCAAGTTTGGGCATTAGAGGTAAACATGCCAATATAAAACATAGTGGCCCTAAAAGAGATATTTTATATACAAGCACACAGCAGATTTTAGCAGAACTCCAGATGTAAAACAATGAGAAGATAATTCATCAAGTTCCCTTAAGACAACAAAAAAGTTTCAAGTAAATATTTTTAGGTTATTTAGAATAAAATCCAAGGTGCAGAGAGATCATTAATGATATGGTACTTCTGGTAGAACAATTAACTTGTCATCCTTTCAAACAAAGTGATAAGTTTTCGAGGCGGAGCCAAAATCAAGGCAGGGAAAGACAACACTGAGGTATTCAGATGTTTCTTAAATTACCACTAACAAATCAGCTCTGACAGATATTGAATAACATCTCCAAAAATGCCTAGGATACAACAGAGGCACGTTTCTTGGAAGCTCTCTTAGTAACCCTATGCTACTCAAGAGTGGCTTGAGGGATTCTCGTTAACTTCCACCCTGACCCCATATGACTTCTTAGCACCTTTCCTCCAACCATGGCCAACATCCTATTGGAGATGGGTTTGGTAGGTGGAAGGCTATCCATCTTACTAGGTACCAGTGGTCATTTCAGCTTCCACTTGGCCCTACTGTACTTCAGCTGAAGGTGGTAATTGTAGCAATCATGGAATTCTCGCCCTTTTCCTTCCACTCCAAGGAAAGTGTGGATGAGTGCATTAGGGAAACCATGCTTCAAAATACCAGACAGGTAAGAAATGACAGAAGGTGACCTAGCATCAACTAGACACAGGATGCCACTGAGTTCAACATGCTTTGAATTGTTTATTTTTAAAAGTGGTTTTACCTTCAGATCGGTGGTATAACTATCCAAAAGGAGATATCAACCTTGAACCATTTGTAGAAGTTTCAAAAACATCTACTTTGGATATAAATCAATAGAACAAATGTATTTGAAAATATCTTTTACATTTATGTATCTGTTGTATTTAAGGAGGAAACACCCCAGCATATGCAAGTAGGTCAGAGGACAACTTGCAGGAGCTGGCTCTCTTCTTCTATGTAGACTCCAGGTATGTGACTCAGGTCTTTGGGGTGGCTTGGCTGGTACCTTTAACTGCTGAACCACCTTGCCAGGTCCAATTTTGAATGCTTTTATTCTGCAGCCAGAAAAGCCATAGGGTTTTAATAAGAACTTCCAAGTCCAAGATGCTGAAAGGGAACGCTCCCTTCCTTGGTGTCTAACTAAACCAGCATACACATACTTTCCTTATGCTTGATCTCACTAGCAGCATCCTCTCACCTGTCCAGTCCTGGATGCCGGGACCTCTGCACAGGCTCCCCCTCCTCCTTACTCCATGACAACAACCACACAAGTCTCTCTCTTCCCAATCAGCTTTCAGTCTCTCATACACAGCCGCTAAATCCTTCTCTCCTGCCTTTGCACTCAAAGTCTTCAATTACTTCCACTGTGTCTTCATCTCCATATATCTTACCTTGCTCTACCCACTCTCAACATATTTTCTAAGATAATTACCCTAACACAGCTATCTGGCCTAGTACAAAATGTAAATTTAACTTTGCAAATCAACCTGAGAATAGTATAGGAAGTCTACTGTGTAACAGATTCTTCTCATTATGAAGCGTACATGAATGTGCCTCATCTGACTATCCCCCTTTCCCTCTCTGAACTCCTCAGTGTTGCCAGACCTTGTCAGAATCCCCACGCTCTTACACCTGACATCCTTTTATCTGTCATGCTTGGTATTGATTGTCACCCAAGTGCCTATGCATCCTGTCAGCCTCAGCTCCAGGCTCCCCTGCTCTGTCCGGATGTCTTGGATTCCCCTAGGTAAATGACAGCAAGTTTCTGTAAGTTCCTTCTGCATCTGGTATGCAACTGCATTGCTGCAGCAGCACACTACCTTACCCTGTTTGGTTAGGAAGCCTGTTCCCATTCTGGAAGTCATGAGTCAGGAGCTGATTTTCTTCTATATTTTTATCTTAAAGAGTGAATAGAGAGAATGGGTAAAGCAGACAAACTGTACAGTTTTGCAGAATGTTGGAATTTGTCCAATAATTTTCTCTCTGAAAGCAAGAGCAAATATGATATGTTTCGATGAACATGATTAAGGTAGAATAATTCCACATTCTGATCACATAGTACATCTGAAGTCTTGGAACTGCTTGACTTTGCAAAAAGCCATCTCCAGAGGGTACTCCACTTGCCACTCAATCCGATGGCAGTGACACAAGGATATCAAGAGTATCATTTCCTGCTAGCTGTCAGACAAATATTAGCTGTACATCTTGTCTATGAGAAAATAGACACCCACATTCAGGCGTTTATGCCTGTTCAGAGACTTCCGGTTGTAGATGTGTGCATTTATTTTCCTGAGGCAGTAAGTCGCGTTTAGGCTACAGTAGGATATGTATAGATATCAAACAGAGTTGATTGTAGCAGGTGGATGGTGAATTGCTGACTAGATAACACAGAGTGGGACCGTTCCTACATTGGCAGAACATAGGCATTAGATTATACATGAGTCAAATTTCTTTGAAGTGAAACAGCACATTTCACAAGCATTTTAATATAAAAGACAATATCGACTGCCTTTGATTTGAAAATTTCTCACTTGATGAATTGCTTCTTTTGCAAGTTGCTATTCATCATGGTGTTGAGATGCTAAATTTATGAATATAGATGTGATAACACCAAAATAATTTATTTTGGCACCTTCCTGAGCTAGAAAATTTTCAGGGTTTTTCTCACAAACCATCTGTGTAAGAATTTTTTTTTTCTATTATGTAACGAACCCCTTATAGTAAACTTACCAACTAAAAACCTGTTTATTGTTCTGGAGGTTTTAACATGAATGCTTGGTCAGTGTGTTTTCTTATTTGGAAATTATGTGTGTCTCCAATGATCTCCTGTTTCTGCATGCGAAACATTGGGATTATAGGCAGACCGCCATGTCTAATATGGATTTATGTAGGACCTGGACATCTGTACTCTGGGCCTCATTTCATCCACTCAGCCGCCCCTCAGTCCCACAGTTAGTTTTAGCCCTGTAGTGAGGCGGTCCAATATGGTAGGAACATGGGGTAGAAAGCTTCCTGCTCACCTCATAGCGACAGAGAAGCACTCAGGCTGCAGCCTTCCTTGCCCATGCCCTTGTCACCTTTGTGTACATCTAAACTCCATGTATCTTAAAGAGAGTTTAGAATTGATAATTTGAAGCACATCAATACATCCCTTCCAACGGGTCTTGGGAGGGGGCGTCAATAAATTAAGAGCTCATAAAAGCCTAGCAGAGGGGTTAATTTCCTAGGGAGTTTACTGCCCCCTCTACTTCCCAGGAAAGTGTCAGGTACAGCTAGATTTCTCCTCCTGTCATGTCCCTGCCTTGCGCAGAACCAAGACAAGAAGAGAGCGTATGAGAGACAGAGGATCTTTAAAATTTAAGGAAGTTTGGGATTTCAGTGAATTTGCCTGCAAAGAGTTCGGATCCACTGGAGGACATAAGACAACTGGGGGGCCTTTGTAGAATCAGACATGGACAGGGAGTTGTGTGCTCTGATTGAGGAGATGAAAAAGACATCCACTGACAGTTCTGTACGGCTAGTAGAAGGAAAGCATGCATTTGTTTTCCAGATGCATCGTATGAGCTCCGTGTGGGTGATCTCTCTGATTCCAACTGTGGCTTGGACTAAGTCAACTCCTACTGTTGCAATGAAGAAAATGAATTTGTTTTATTTCTACAAATTTGGGGCACACTGAACAAACTGGACTAAATTTATACAGGATGGTAGTTCTGAGCACTAGCCTTAAACATATACAACAAGCTACCATATGGGGCATGTACTAGTAAGGAATGCTTTCTTCTAACTGATGGTTGAGGTTAATTTTGAGATGAATTCATTGTTTAAATTATTTTCAGCTTATATTTCCAGTATGATTTTAAATACAACATTTTGCTTGTGTCTAAAATGTTTATATTTCTGCAATATGGGAATTTTGGGGATAATTTTCATTAAAATTACATTGTATTCATCCATAATTTAGGGCATAATTATGAGGCCCAAATGAGATAATGATGCATATTATCATTTCTGGCATCTAAAATATGTTAGATATCATAAATGCTACTATTACTACCCAAGCACTAACAATTACTCTGTACCTGTAACACACAATACTTTTGCCTTTACTGCTTTTCAAAGTTACAAAAACATCATTGTAATATATTGTATTTTTTTATGTTTTGAATATTAAAAGCCATTTGATTACAGCTTTCATGTTTGGATAAGTACAAAAATAGAAATCTGATTGTGTCAAATACAGACCTGCATTTCACCATCACTTATTATCTTAAATGTGAATATATGACATGAATATTAATAGTTCATCATAAAGCAGTTCTTCAGTGTACAGCATACCAGTATAATGAAGAGGACAGGGAATATACTACATAAAGGAAAAACAAGAAAAAACTTTCAGTCTATCAAATCACTCACCTTTTCCCTCAGCAGCTTTGATAGAACATGTCTTCTTGACTAACACACTGAATTCCACAGTCTTTATTAACATGAGTTCTGTTATGTGACATTTATTGTATTGTATGTTAATCAATCATAGATAATAAACATGTTTTACACCACTTATATCAAGCTTCAGCGTAGAAGGCTTTCTTGGGCCTCCTCCAGCCCCCAAATCATAGTACAGCAGCACAGACACTGAGATTGACAATTAATAAATGGGACCTCCTCAAACTGAGAAGCTTCTGTAAGGCTAAGGATATTTGTCTTGGTTAGAGTTTCTATCACTGTGAAGAGACACCATGACCACACAACTCTTATAAAGGAAAACATTTCACTGGAGCTTGCTTATAGTTTCAGAGGTTTGGTCAATTATTGGTATGGTTGGAAGCATGCCTGGTGCAGGCAGATGTGGTACTTCAGAATAGCTGAGAGTTCTACATATTGATCCATATGCAGCATAAGTAAATGTCACACCTATTTCAACAAGGTCACATCTCCTAATAGTGTCACTCCCTGTGATCGAACATTCAAACACATGAGTCTATGGGGGCCATTCTTATTCAGACCATCACATTCCACTTTCTAAACCCATGGGCTTATAGCCATAAAATAATGTAGAAATATATTCAGTCCAACTTAAAAAAGTCTCCATATTCTTAACAATCTCTTCTGAGATTCATGCATTCTCTTAACTGCAATCCCTTAAAATCAAAATCAAAAAACAGGTCACATACTTCCAACATATAATGGCACAGAACATATATGGCCACAGGGAAGGAAACATAGTGAGGAAATGCTGGACCAAAGCAAGACCAAAAATCAGCTGTGCAAATTCCTAACTCTTCATCTCTATTACTGATGTCGACGTGTTCTTCAGATCTCTTTTTTCAGCTTTGTTGCCTGAAACACACTTTTCACTCTGGCTCTTTCTACTCCCTGTTAGCAGCCTTTTTGGATTGGGGCTAAAAGAGGTCACAGTCTTCACCAAAACATCACAAGGAAAGTCACTATGCCAGATACTAACATTCTTTTCCTCTGAAACCTCTTGAACCAGCCTCCCCACAGTTCAATTCGCCCTCAGTCCCACTATCTCCACATTCCTACTAGGATGGCCCATTAAGCCTAACTAAAAGCAACCAATTGTTTTTCTAATCCCAAAGTTCACATTCCTCCAAACAAAAGCATGGTCAGGCCTATCACAACAATACCCTGGTCCCTGGCACTGTGTTTCTGTTGTTGTGAAGAGACACCATGACCACAGCAACTTTTATAAAGGAAAACATTTAATTGGGGCTGGCTTACAGTTTCAGAGGTTTAGTTCATTGTCTGAATATGGACACATACGGTGCTAGAGAAGGAGCTGAGAGTCCTACATATTGATCTGAAGGCAACAGAAGTGAATATCACACCTACTCAAACAAGGACATACCTCCTAATAGTGCTACACTGTATGTCCAAGTATTCAAGCACATGAGTCTATGGGAACCATTCCTATTCAAGCCACCACAATATTCTTACTCATATGACTTGCCTTTACCTTAAAAAAGAGATAATAGTTTTAATTATTGATTAAGAGCAGGTAAAGGAGATTGCTGCAAAGCATTATAAGCTGAATTCAATCCCCAGTACCCATTCAATAGAATGAGAGAACCAACTCCTGCAAATTGTATTCTTGACTCCACAAGTGGGCCACAGTATACAGTACACACACACACACACACACACACACACACACACACACACACAGGACAGAGAGAGAGAGAGAGAGAGAGAGAGAGAGAGAGAGAGAGAGAGAGAGAGAGAGAGAGAGAGAGAGGATAGGGAGAATGACCTGACAATTTAAATCAACTTGTGTGTGGGTGACTTTTTTCTAGTTTCTTGTATTTCTCTTCACTTCTTTACTTTCATATGCTCTTCCTCAGAATCTCAATGGATCTAACAACAGACATCAAGTAAGGAATTTGTTTTCAACAAATCTGAAAGTTGTTAGGAAAGAGAAGATGGTAATGATGAGGTGGTCATTTTCTTTATATTCTGATAAAGAATAACAGGGTGATATATTGTTTGGGTTTTAGGGCTGACTTTGCCCCCTCATCAGTGGTTTCTCTGTCTTTCTGCCCTCATCTCTGAGATGGAAATGATAGTACTATGTAATTTATAGGGTTGGTGGGTATTAACTGGGTTTAATTCTGTGACAAAATGTACATGTTCCTGGCTATACTATGTCAGGCTAGAGAAAAAATGGATTTGAAGTAATTAGAAAATAATGAGTTAGTGATGAGGTATAAAGTGAAAACTATTACCATCAATATTAATGCCACCTAACTAACAGTCAGGATCGACTTTGTTTTTCACACCCCACTAAACACTGTGAAAGCATTATCTGAATTTCTATTGTACTTTACCAAGAGAGATACCATTTTCTTCATTTTATGTATAAGGAAATGAGCCCTTTAGTGTTAAGTAACTTGACTGGTAAGGCTGGGGTTTGAAACATGGTTTATTTCTTTGTATTGTAGAAAGATCATTGTAATGTAGAATATCAGTAATTTCTCTAATGTCACAGGCATAATTCAAGGCCATATAAGCAAAACTAGGGTGGATGATTGAACTGGTGGAGGCCCAGGAAGATAAGACTAAGAGTTCCTCCATAATGGAATGGTTAACTAAACACAATAATTTGGATAGTATAGGCACAGCCAAGGTATGACCCTGCTGCACCAAATGGTAATCCTTTGTTTTTCAATGGAACTTTTATCTTTTTACTTCTGGGGGGGGGGATGTGATCTTATTTATAAATCCATTTAAACTAATTTTAGATTAAGTTTTAGATTCAAAAGAGGAAAAAAAGAGTGGGAAAATGAATTGAGATTTCATGGGAATGATGCATTTCTTCATTGACTCTCTTGCATACTCTTGCACCCAGAGGGACATGGAGGGTTCCGGCCCCTAGTATTGGGCATCTTTCTCCTTGCCTTACGTTCAGAGTTCTTCCTCTGAAATCATTATCAAGTTGTATAGTGGTTCTACTCCACCAAGATAGCTCTTGAAGATTTATTTATTATGTTTAAGTGTGTGTGCGTGCATATGTGTGCGCATGTGCGCGCACATGCACAGCTATACCTGGGTATCTGCCTGTGAATGCAAATACCTTTAGAGGCTAGGGAAGTCAGATCTCTTGGAGATGGAGTTACAGATAATTGTGAGCTGCTAGGGTGCTAGGAATAGAATTTGGGTCTCCCAGAAGAACATGCACTCAACTGCTAAACTATGCTTACAGCCCTGAAAAAATATCTTTGCATAATTGTTGCAAGACAGGATTCATATCTTTGACACTTAGCCAAGAGACGTGAGGACTTTGTGTCATATCAGAGCTCATGAGACTCACGATTCTCAATCAGACCACTTCTTTTTGCACAAGAAAGGGATATTCTTCATGACATCTGTGCATCTATCACACTGACATGTGTGATTCTCTGGAGTGCACACTGGTTGGTCAGAGATCATTGTCTTTTCCATTCCTCTAACTTCTCAATCTCAATACACAGAAGTCTTTGTAAACTTGAGGAAGCTGGGATGGTCAACTACTTGTTACTCTGCCTGGGATTCTCATCAAGAAATAGGCTCTTAATACTTTGAAGATAGGGTCTCCTACATCTTAAACTTTACAAGAGTTAGTCCTATTATTTTCTATATAAAAGATAAGTCTGAATTCTTTCTCTTAATTTGAAATAGCAATTACTGAAGAAAAGAAAATGTGCCATTTTTGTTTCTCCTTTGAAACCCTTTCTATAATTTTCTCTTACACATAAATACATAACTATATATTCTAGATTGCCAAACTGAATTACATGATACTGTAACTCTAAATATCTTGTGTTTATTTTTGTTATTCACAGGAAAATGACTTTTATGTAAAACATTTCATTGTAAAGAGTTGACAATATCAAGAATTTGCGTTTGGGATGTAAACCCTTTCGTAGTACTAATGAAGCTCTAGGTTTGAGCCTTAGCCCATAGGAGCTAAAGAATCAGAAGTACAGTTCACCCTCAGCTTTGTAGGGAATGGATTAGAGGCCAACTTGGGTACAAGAAATCCTTTCTGTGGAGCATATTCAGAGTTTACAAAGCTCAATATGTTTTGCATACATGCTTAGGTTGAAAAAATAATAATGCATTCATAATGGCCTCCTGTTTCTCTCCTACTTATTGACACTTGGTGAACCATATCCTGTAGACTTCCTTTGTCTATAGCTGAAACCGACAGAAGTCTTCGTCCCAGAGTGAGTCATAGTATTCTGCTCTAGACCTAAAAGAATACAGCAGAGCCGAACTACTGAGTCTCCTCAGAAACAGTATTTTCTTTGCCTTCATAATTTTGTTTATCCATTTTCATCATACTGCTTTCAGTTTCCTTGGAATTAAGTTCTGGCAGATTAAATATTTGCACTCAATTGGCAACCTTGTCTATTAAAGATGCTCTAGGCAATACTGTTTTTGGCCTCAGTGTATAAACATCCTAAGGAAGATAAGTGGACAGTAAACTAAAAAGGGAGATTTAGATAAAATAGATAACTGCCAATTTGTTCAGATTTTGTAGGCATGCACATTTCTATGACTTCATGTGATGACTAATTTTCTAGGTTAATTTAACTGTAAGTAGTAAACTGCTGAGGACATTAGGACAAGATCACTTTTGAATTTAAATGTTAGAATTACACTTGCATTTCTCTTCTGCTGCATTTCTTTATACCAAATCCTGCTGGGCTGTGTCAGCTCGAATGTCTCCTTCCACTCCCGAATCCTGCAGAGCTCGCATGTGGTATTAATATCAGTGCTTGCGATAAAGGTCTTGGGTAATTAGTATGAATTTCAGTGCTATGAAAATGCACATGAGGTTGAGCCTTGGGTTGCTCTTTCTTAGTGTCTTCACTCTTCTAATGGTGGAGGAGTAGACCTGTCACTGTGATTTTATGTTTCAAAGCTATTAATGGTGCTTGTAGCTGTAATAAAAAAATAAACACACTCTTATTTATTTGAGGTTATATTGAAATATTTGGAAAAGGTCAATGATTCATGTGTTCACCAGAAACTCACATCTATCATTTTCTCCAAGTCTTCTTTTTAAATAGTTGAGATGCTGCCAGGAAACATAAGCACAGTCATCGAATATAGCACTTATCTAGAGCAATGCTTTGTAGAATGACGACTTAGAGGTGACTGTTATTAAGATTATCACTGGGCTTCTATAAATATACAAGTGCAGAACAACTTTAAAAATGTAATTTCTGGAACTGCAGTCAGCCACGGAAGAAGGTGCAGAGCAGTTCTGTAGCTATTGCCATGGATGCTAGAATGTGCATGAATGTACCAGCATGCGGCAAAATTAGAGGGTGAAGCTTGTTTGATAATCTGATTATATTTTTCATCAGTCCTTTAAAAAAAGAATAACTCTGAAAGTTCAGTGAGAAAACTTTATACTATATAATATCAACAAGACATACTTACAAACAAGGTATTTACAGAGCACGATTTGAGATTTCTAATGGGTAAGAAGGTGAAAAAGATTTTCTGTTTATTTATTAAGTCACATATTTTTTATATTTATCTTTTTGTTTGAATCACAGATTCTGAGTAAAAAGATTTCTTTGTTGTATCCAGAATTTGGTAATGGGATGATCTTAGAAAATTTTCAAGTAAATTAAAAGTTAACTTTGGTCATTTTGTCAGCTTCCTTTAGCTCTCTAGCTTCATCTAGAGATGTGGAAAGGAAGCATTTTTTGCAGAGCTTCAGAAGTCGATGCTGTTTTATCATTGGAAATAATGAACCATGTCCTAAGGGGACCTGTGTGTTTTATCTCACAACCTCTTGTTGCCACTTCTGTACATTCTAGAGTTCTTTATGCTGACAAGCAGAGAATTCAGTCCTTAACTTAGGCACCTAACTCCTCCAATTAATTCTGTGAAACTGTGTGATTCAGGTTTCATCTATTCTAGGCACATACTTTCTTTGGATTGAAAATAAAACTAATGATATTCTAACTAGGGAAATCTCACCACTGTCAAGTGAATTTTGTGTAAACAAATGTAGGCGACTTGCTGGGAGATGGCCCTGAGAAGAGAATCCATTTTGTTATGAATAGACCTAAGCTTAACATACAGATAGAAGACAAGGGGGCTGTAGAATTACCCATGGTTTAGCATAGAAACAGACATTTCTAGTTCCTCATGTACATTTTTTCAGAAGCCATGCTAAATTCCTTCTTAAATTTTGCTTAATTCTTGAGATGGCGATATAATTACATTTCCACTTCTCTCCCCTTTATCTAAACCTTCCTTCCACATACCACTTACCCATCTTTTATAAAATGAATGAAAGACTGAACAAATGAATGCAGGTTTGCTCAAGTGTGATTATTTTGTTACAGAGAAAACAAAATCTTGCCAAAACAAATATTCACAGGGGTCAAACATCATTCTTTGTGTTACTGGAGATTGAAACTAGGACTTTGTCATACTAGTCAAACAGCCTACCTCTGAGTGCTATCCCCAAAACCTTTTACTTTTGGTTTTGACAGAGAGTCTCACTAAATTTCTCAGGTGTGTCTTGAATTAAGTATGTAGTCCAAGTGTACCTTGAACTTCAGATCATCTTACATCCTCCCTAGTAGCTGGGATTTTATAAAAACACATTGAGATTCAGCAGATGTTGGCTACCGCTGTGGGAAAAAAAATGGGACTAAGTGATGGTTCAGTTTTCCAGGAAACAAAGGGAGATGAAGATATTGAATAAAGCACTTATTACAGCAAGACTTTAAGATCAATATTTATGAAATTAAGGGCTAAAACAGTAATGGAAAGAAATAGAAATTGAGAATGCAAACCCAAGTCATGGTTTTAGTCACACACAGGGTGAGCTTTGGAGCTAGAATGACATTTGTGTATTAAAGAACATGTGGCCCAGGTCTCTATCTACCTGTTCTTATAAGTTATTGGTTATGGGAAGCCCTGGGAAAGGATAAAGCCTTTGGAGAAGTTGCTGCCTGGAACTTGGATTATTTTTGATATTTTTGACAATGGGGCGCTGGTAAGAGCATGTCAGCATTCAGCATAGTAGGATGGGAGGTAAATACTAACAGTGGTGGGAGGAAGGCGAAGAGGAACAGTAGGATAAGATGATATAATAAGGAAATGAGAAAATGTAGGGCTCTCTAAGGAAAGGAGAGGGAGATAAATACAGGAGGAGGAGAGAGATATGTAAAACAACCATATAAATGGCTCGCAAAGCCATTTATTAACTGTTTATTTCAAAAATACTGTAATTCATGGAATTTTCTTATAAATATGCATACATGGTTTTTTATTTTTTATTTAGAAACAATCTCATTGTATATACAATCCCAGTTCCCTCTCCCTCCCATTCTCCCATGCCCCCCCCCCACCGACCCACACTTCATCCCTCTTCTGCTCCATAGAAAGGGAGATGCCTTCTATGTGGGATCATCAAAGTCTGACACATCATTTGGGGCAGGGCCTAGGCCCTCCCCTGTGTGTCTAGGCTGAGAGAGTGTCATAGAGCCTTCATCTAATAGAAGCAGAAGCAGACACCCACAACTAAGCACTGAGCTGAATTCCTGCAATCCAGTTGCAGAGAGGGTGGAGTGGTGAGCAAAGGGGTTAAGACCATGCTGGGGAACCCAACAGAAACAGCTGACCTGAGCAAGGAGGAACTCATGGACCCCAGACTGATGGCTGGGAATCCAGCATGAGATTGACTCAGACCCCCTGAACATGGGTCTCAGCTAGAAGGCCTGAGCAGTCTAAGGAACCTCAGACAGTGTAACCAGGATGTATCCCTGGTGAACAAAGGACCCTGTGGGAACACCCCCATGGAGGGATAATCCCTTAACCTAGAGACAGGAGAGAAGTCCTAGTCCCTACTTCAAATGACTTGACAGATTTAGATGATCCCTCCTGGATGGCATCACCCTACATGTGTGTGTGTGTGTGGGGGGGGGTAAAAGGGGAGGGTGGCCGGGATACATGTAAACCGGGGAGAGAGGGAAAGAGGGAAGGAGGGAGGGAGGCAGGCAGAGGGAACTGAGATGGATATGTAAAATAAATAAAGAAATAAATAGAAAACAAAAAACAAAAGTGAAGAAATCTTTTACAATTTTGAAAGAAAGTTTTAAAGTACATGCAATTGTGAGTGTTGAATACATGAACTTATATTATAGCAGAGTGATGCCTACATTACTGGCATGTTGGGTATTTAACACCAGAGTAATATTTAGATCATGTTCACCTGCTTTTTAACTCTAATCCCAGTTCTGTTGGTTTTGCAAGTCAGCCACAGTGAGCAGTTAAAGACTGCTCACTGAAACCTTAGCATTTGAAAGACTGAATTTGCCTGCTTGAGAATTTGCCTCTCTCCCAATTTCCTACCTCTGTGCCTGCCTGCAGAGTCATCTTAGAAGTCCCAGTTGACAAAAGAATGCAATCCAATGGCAGTGGTGAGGGAAAGTGAAAAACAAAACAAAACAACAACAACAACAAAAAAAACAACAACAACAAAAAAACAAAAAACAAAAAACAAAAAAAGAGCTTTGTGATAGTGAGAACAAATTTTCTTTTTAAAAGATGCAAGTATTACAGATGATTAGACAACTGTACTAACAGCTAATTAACTGACTCTCACTTTTGTGCGGGCATATTTGAAAGGTTACATTCTTTTTTATGATAATATTTTTTATTTAAATTTGAAGCAAGCTTGTTTTACATATCAGTCCCACTTCCCTCACCCTCCCCTCCTCCCCTATACCCCTCACAAGCTCCATCCCATCTCTTTTCTGCTTCCCAGGGATGGTGAGGCCTTCCATGGGGAGTCTTCAAAGTCTGTAAAATCATTTGGGTCAGAGCTTAGTCCCTTCTGCATGTGTCTAGGCTGAAAGAGTATCCCTCTATGTGGGATGGGCTCCCAAAGTCCACTCATACAGTAGGGATAAATACTGATCCACTACCAGAGGCCCCATAGACTGCCCAGTCCTCTTCACTAACCCCCATGTTCAGGGATTGAAAGGTTACATTTTTTTGTGAGAATTTTATAATGGAAAATTGCTATAAGCTTCATTTTACAGGTGGGGAAACGGATTTCAGAGGATTCTAGTAAGTTGCTTGAAGTCAAGTTTTGGCCCTTACATTTGGTTTCCAGTTGCTCTACTATAGGGCTGTAAGCCAGGTTGATAAAAACACATCTTTGCCTACCCACTGTTTTGGAGGCAGAAGTATAGATAATGGCAGGATTATGCATTTTGTACAGATGCAGGAGAATCAGGTTTGCTGTTACACTTTGGTGTCCATTCCTGTCTTCACATGGGGTAACTTCATGTTCTCAGAAGGACAAGTCAGTTTAGATTAGGAACCCACTCTGCTTCTGTATTCAAGAAACAGCTCTATTTACAAAGGCAGCCTCATTCTGAAGTTTTATGTACTAAAACATCAATGTAACTTCTGTGAGACACACATATTTCAACTTAGAAGAAGCATATAATTGAAACTAACCACGTTTAGCCAAGCTTATAATAATAGGTTGTCAAAGCTTTGTTAAAAGTTAAATGCAATCAAAATACCCATAATATTTTCACTGAAATAGAAAAATCCGAGAATTCATATGGAACCAGAGAAGGTCCCAGACAGCCAAAACAATTTGATTAAAATATTATTGAAGGGATTGTTATTCTAGACTTAAAGATATATTATAGAGGTATAATAATAAAAACAATAAGGTACTGACACAAAACCAGAATGTAGACCAATGCAATAAAATGTGAGTACATGGAAATACAGATATTTTATATTTAACAAAAATGCCAAGAGCATAAACTGGAGAAAAGACACATTTTAAGCAAAAATTACATGGTAAATTAGATATACAGTTATAGAACAATGAGTTTAGACTTATATTTATGACCTTGTACAAAATTAACTCCACGTGGATCGAAGATTTCAACTTGAAATCAGAAACCCTTAGGCTACTAAAGGAAAACACAGACAGTACCTGCAAGATATAGCTATAGAAAATGACTTTCTGAACAGGGCTTAATTTGTCTAGGAATTAAGACCCAAAGTTACCAAGTATAATCTTGTAAAACCAAAAATATCAGAAAATAATCTTATAAAAACACAAATATTAAAATCAAATAATCAAAAAACAGTAATCAAAGAATAAGATCAGGGTAGAGTTAGGTGAGGAGAAAATGCTTAAAACATTGTACTGAAAACAAATAAAAAAACAAACCAAAACCAACAAACCCCCAAGCTAATGTACAACTACAGAGATAGTTAATTTAGTGAAGAAGAAGACTATAGGATAAAAAATAATATCTTTTGATACACCTATGATAGAGGGTTAATATACAGAAAATACAAATAATAAAAAAAGTCAAGGGAACAAATGATCTATTTAAAAATCAGGTAAGATAGCTAAACAGAGAGTTCTCAATAGACTAAACAAAGATGGCTAGGAAATACCACAACAAGTTCTCATTGCTTATATAATTAGAGAGGCAAGTTAAGCTACTTAAAGATTTTTTAATCTCACCCCAGTCAGAACAGCTAATATCACCAAAACAGCTGGCAGCAAATGCTGGTGAAGGATTTATTCCTCATAAAGGGGAATCTTCATTCACTGTTGATGGGGATGCAAACTGGTATTGTCATTCTGGAATTCAGTATGGTAACCCATCAAAAACAAGCAAACAGAAACCTAAAACAACGACGACAAAATAAATCTACTGTATGACCCTGTCTATGCCACTGGTTGGTACATGCCTAAATGACTCAGCATCCTACTCCACAGATGCTTGTTTATCAATGGTCATATCTGCCTCATTCACAGTAGCTAGGAAAAGGAAACAACCTAGTTGTCCTTCAGCAGCTGAGTCAGTAATGAAAATGTGGTACATATATATGCTATGACACACTATAAAGTATTAAAGAAAAATGAAATAATGACATTTTCAGGTAAATGCGTAGACCTAGAAAAAAAATCAGCATCCTGGCCCAGCCTCACAGATGCTGCCTGTAATTCCCTAGCACCAGGGAGTTCTGCAGAGCCTGAATAGTGAGTGAAACATCCTGGTCTTCCTGGACATGGCAAGCATCCCAGCAGCTTTCTTGGGTTCCCAAGATGTAGACTCCTCCAGGCATGAGGAGGCAGTCTAAAGAGCCCTTGTCCCTATTCATCCTCACCATCACTCCTACCTATTTACTTACCTTTTATAATAACCAACAGGGATGAATGTTGGCAAACAAAGAACTATCCACACTCCAGGACCAGGTGCTCTTTCAGCCTACCTTCAATGGCCAACAGCCACATCATTGCTACCAACTGACTGCTACACATTTCCACTGTAGCCAGGAGTTGAGTCCCCTTTATAAAGTCCTCACCATTATGGTGCTATCTTTGTCTGTCTACCTGCCTGCCTCGCTGCCTGCCTGCCTGTCTGTCTCTCCTATATCCACTTGGAGGAGGCCTTTGGCAATGCCCTCCAATAAAGCTCTCACAGTGAGGTCTGTTGCATGATGTGATCTTTGAGGAATTTCTTGACCTTCGGATCTGGTTGCTGCAAAACACTAACAGTTTTATCCTTATAGCCACAGATAAGTGCAGATAACACCACTAATCAAAGAAGATTCTCTTCACAGCAAATGGAGACCATTACAGAGATACACAACTGGATATGTCACCAAGATCAGTAGATTGTTGGAGTGCCCAACTTCAGTGGATGCATCTAATCACAGATCCTAGATCTATGGCACAGGGAACATCATGGGCGAGGGGACAGAAAAACTATAAAATCCATCACTTTAGGAATTCTGATGTATGATTACCCGTCTTGTAAAGGGCTCCATCAGCATGTTCTCAACAGTGACAATATCAACACACATGCTAATGAGCGAGGGGGAACCTTATGGGATTCCATCTCTAGACAACTATGTGCAAGTAATGACTGGTGAGAGAGGAAGAATTAGCTTGTCTGCCCAAAACTTTATACACACAAACCACAAAAAAATGGACTTAACAGGACATATATATTTGATTTTCTATGCACACACAATGTAACAATAATCACAGAAAAAGAAGCTATTAATTTGAATGTTGTGAGACATGAGAGGGATTGAAGAAAGGGAACTTGGGAGAAGCTGTATGTAAGGAAGGGAAGAGGAAATATTGTGATTATATTTTAATTAAAAATGTCACAAAGAAAAATTATATAATACAACAACGAAATAAAATGGTGAGCAATGTTAGGTAAACACTAACATGGAGAATTGTTTAGAAGTACCTAGTCTATCTGACTATCATTAGGCTTGTGGGAAAGAAAGCAGTTGTTTTTAATGAGCTGGAGTCTAGTTGCAGCTCTTGTATTTGTACAGTTCTAATGTGTCTTTGGGCTCTCTTCTGTGGAGAGCAGCTTGTGTAGGAACAGATGATGTCCTGACTGTATGTGTATTGATGACATGAACACAGTCATGGCAAGGACACCGATGGCTCACACTCGCAGAAATTGTCAAAGCCTTCCTGTGGTGGCTGTGTTGATGTTGACAGTATATGCAAAAACTAGCAACCACAGCTTCCTCCTCCTGGATGAGTACAACCTGAGACTGTTCCCCTACAGAGATCTCTTCTTGAGTTTAGCTAACCCCCTCTTCCTGTGCTGTCATAATAAATATACTGGGTATCCAGGTTGCATTTTAGGCAGCTTCAATATTAACAAACACAGCCCCAATGTAATCCCTGTTTTTCTGTATGTGTACCTGCTGTTTCCTCAATGTCTGCCATTTCTTCACCCTCTCCCCACCCCTTTTAGCCTCAGTCAGGTTTCAAGAACCGTGTGCAGGACAAAGCAACAGCTAGTATTTCCTATGATTTTTTGTTTTCATTCTTATGTAACTTCTGGACTACAGAATCAAAGCTGTTGGAGTAGGCTTGGAATTATTAAATTTTTCCTTTTTCAATTTAAATTAGAAACAATCTCATTTTATATAACAATCTTAGTTCCCTCTCCCTTCCATTCTCCTATGCCCTCCCCTGATCCCCATTCTATTCTGCTCCATAGAAAGGGTGAGGCCTGTCACATCTTTGGGGGGCGGGGCCTAGACCCTCCCCTGGGTGTCTAGGCTGAGAGAGTATCCCTCTATGGGAAATGGGCTCCCAATGTCCATTCATACACAGGTATAAATGCTGTTCCATTACCAGGGGCCCCATAGACTGCCTCCTAACAGGCACCCATGTGCAGGGTTCCTATGCTGGTTTCCAACTGTCAGTCAGTCTTGGGTCCATGAACTTCCCCTTGTTCAGGTCAGCTATTTCTGTGGGTTTCCCCAGCATGGTCTTGACCCCTTTGCTCATCACTCCTAGGCTTGGGATTTACTAGTTTTTTTAAAAATGTGCTTGGTTCTAATTATATTTTTGTTATCTGTTCTGAAATTAAGATAAATTATAAAAGTGTTTCCAGATCAGCTTTTTTCTTTTTCTTTTCTTTGCATTTTTTCTTTTTCAGATTACTTTCCTTTCAAATACATGCAGTTTTAAGAATTTTTTAGATGTAAATATCAAAAAATTTTAACATTTAATTTGCCAGTAGGAACAAGGAAAGGCAACCCTGATAGAAGTAAGATGTGTGTTTAGATGCCAGCAAACCAGTACAGCTAACATGGAAACATGGACTCTTAACTACAAAATACACTCATCTAGTTTTAGGTTACAGCCTTATTGACCTTTCTGAACATTCTGTCATTATTTTCCTTCTTAGTTTTATTTTCTCATTTGAAAATAAGCCAAAATATTTGAAAGTCCTTTGTTTACATATAAATGCTCTGATTAGCTTCTTTGGGTGACTTATGAGCAATTTGTTTTCTAACAACAATGTGTCTGACAAAATACTACCCTTTTTCTCTCTCTGCATGCTACATGCAGTATAAAATTGTGGTGCCTGTGTCCCAGTGTCACACAAATCTATTTCTTAAGCTACCATATGTCAAAACCTTGGATATCCTTTGCCTCCTGCACACTTTAGTGATGCTAACAGATACTTTGAATATGTAATGAATCACATTTAGATGGAAGACCAAGAAATCTAATTTCTTGCCCAAGTGAAAACTTTCTCTGGGTCGATTTAAAATTTCCTCCACAAAACACATGCTATCTTTTAATATCCTGGCATTCTAGCTGTGTACAATGGGATTTCATGCTTTAGCTGATGGAATACTGAAGGGAGAAAGCTTTTCTGGACATATGCCTATAATGAGAGTACTTTTGAGGCTGAGGCAAGAAGTCAAGCATATAAGTTCATTATAGGCTAAATGCTAAGGTTCATAACTCATAAGAAAAACATTAAAATTAAAACCCCCTTTTTACCAAATAAGGACTGATACTTGCCAGTATGGAAAAGATGAGTACGTGGTTTGCAATTT
The DNA here is from genome assembly GCF_943737965.1 of Phodopus roborovskii. NCBI lineage: Eukaryota > Metazoa > Chordata > Mammalia > Rodentia > Cricetidae > Phodopus > Phodopus roborovskii. Next base: position 19,771,133 of record NW_026126563.1, on the reverse strand, counting down.
TGCTATTGAAGAGAATGGGCCAGTTCTTGTTCAGATTGCTGGTCCTAGGATGTTTTAAGACTTAATGAGTAGAGATGCTTGTAAGCTCTTATGAACTTAATAGGACCAGAGATGCATCCATGGGCCCAGCTGACAAATGCAGAGGCATCTGGTCTCTGAGTAAAATGTTTGAGAAGGAAATCCTTATTTTGAGATGCCATTTATTTTTGCAGTTATATAGCAAAATTCATTGATATTAATACTGCATTTGAAGTGGAATGTCAGTAATGAAAAAAAATCCCCTAAATGTGAAACATTAATTTTACAATAGATTAGGGTTGATACAGAAAGCTTACAAAATGGTAGCTCATACAATGTAGTCACAAAAATCTATTTAGTTAAACTGTCACATGTGATTACCCTGAGGATGGTCATAGAATTTAATTAACCTGTGGATTGCATAAGATGGATTCCAGGAAGAGTACAGAGGCAGGGATCGAACTCCATTTAGCTGGATTGAATAAAGTAATAAAAGAAAGAGGTAAGGTCAGAAAGGGGCTATGAGTTAGTAAGACGGATGAAGATGCAATAGGAGGCATTGAAACTGTATAAGACTTTCTTTAAAAAAAAAAAAAAAAAAGGAAAGGAAAGGAAACTTCTGCCTCTCCAATCTTTCCATACAGGAAACATTATCAAATTAAGATATGGTCTTTCAGAAAAGACAAAGACAAAATACAAGGTCTTTAAGATATAACTTAGAGATACATAGTGGATCAAAGCACAACCATGCTCTACTTTGCTCACAAGTTTGAAGGACTTCATGTGGCTCCTCCTGCAACCTCTTGGAGGATCATGGGACTTCTCGGAAGTGTGTTCTCATCAGAACCTGTATGTGTCAAGTCAGTCTTTGAACATTACCCCAAATGTGTGACTTTTGTATATCTACAGTAGCTAATGAGAGTAGAATAAATTATAAAACTAAAAACTTAATAACTTCTGTAAATATGCTAAACTGTAATCAAACACACACCTCTTAGGAATATTTGGGGGGGAGGCCAAAATTATTGAGTTTGTTTAATATGTAAAATAACGTATTCATGCTTGATTTTTTGCAGGGAGAAATTGGATTAGAAAGCTACTTAGTTACTACTGATGATACATCCTCTGAAATTCTCTTGAGAACTGGAATGTGTTTATATGTGTGAGAGCAGGTGTGTAACCTGTAGTGAGCAGTGAAGACAGGGGACAGTTTCAGGAGTCTGTTCTCACTATTATTATACCTGTGTAATCATAAAAATTGTAAAGTAAAAACAATACAATTTCTCAGGTCGTGAGGTCAGTGCCTCTATTCACTGAACTATTGGGCTTTATTTAAATCTACGCTATGCTAAGTTGCATTAGGAAATATATTTTATATATATATATATGTGTGTGTGTATGTGTATATATATATATATCATATATATATATTATATATATATTCATTTATTTCTAGACCAAGGCTCAGTGTCACCTGTAGCATCATTTAAACATCATCTTTTCTTCTGTGGAGGCATAGTATTGATGGGAAAGTGAACCAGAGATATTATTGTTTATGTGTCTAGAGATGTCCATCACAAATATGCTTTATGAGACAACCCAAGTCATAAGCTGGGGTGGACAGAACAGCCACCATTGTAAGATGATGATGGCATACTAAGATTGTCATGAACAATTTGAAAGTGAGTTGTCCAGCAAATCTTTATTTTCCATTATCTGATGGGCCCATGAGACCTGTATAACTTGTATCCACGTCACCTCTCCTTTCATAGCTATTTATCATGGGAAGTGACCTAAAACACATGATGTAACTTCCAAGGTTAAATTATCAACAGTCTATCTATTTTTTATTTAATTATTTGGAGATAAGCTCTTACATAGTCAGGGTGAGTCATGAACGCACTATGCCTTACTGTGAGCTGCATTGTGTAGAAATCTAGAAGACAAGGGACCAAAGCAGAGCTTCTTCCATCAGAAAGTCCAATCTTCAGAGTTTGTCTGGAAGTTCTAGCAGGGAGCTCAGCTATTCCTTACCCTTAATTGAAGACCTGCCCTGTCTTCAACTTTACACAAGCAGCTTCTGGATGGATCCCCATGAAACGTGGAGGAGGAAGAGGACACTAGCCTAGCCAGCCAGATCGGCTAAATCACCATGGTTGTTAATGTGACCCATGTCACAGCCAGATATCCCTCAGGCAACAAAAACTGAACTCAATAGTGAACATTTTGCCTTTCACTTTGTTTTGGCTCTCCCACACCCCCTTATTGGTTTTTGCCTGTTTTCGTTTTTGAGGGGTTTTTTTGTTTGTTTGCTTGTTTCATGTTTTTGTTTATTGTTGAAAGAGAGAGAAAGGGCATCAAGTTGGGTGCGTGGGAGGTGGGAGGAACTGGAAGGGTCAAAATGTATGAAATTTTTTTTCCTACAAAGATTGCTTTTTTTTTCCCCCTAAAAAAAGACCCTCCTGGGCTGTGTAGCACCATCCTACCCCCAAACAACACCAGCAACAAGAGCAATGATAACAAAGCCTGAGCCCTTTTGGAAACCACTTTTGTGGACTCAGTCCTGTTAAAACTTTCAAATGGGACTACTGTGGAGAATTGCCTTTGGTGACGGTGTTATAGGAGAACCCGGGAAACTGTATGCAAAAATGTTGCTGCAAGTCACTAAATGTTGGAGTATTTTTTTAAATATAAAACCAGAAACACCTAGAATTTATCTTTTTTATGTTTTATACATTGTGTTAAGACTTAGAAATTAAAAATATCACAAACCGTAGCCAAACTTGACATGTTCCAATTTTAACTTCTCATGTGTGCTGTTGTTTCTAGAGTTTGAAGAGCTTGGCTCTCCAGCTTCAATAATAGAACTGGATTTTGGTTGCGTTTTGGATGCCTGAGTTCATCACGATTCCTTGATTCTGGCAATGCTGAAAGTTTGTACTGATTAACTTATGTGAATAAGGAAAACCATCAGGAGTTTGAAATAAATAATTAATGCTGCTATCGCCCTTCTGGAACTTACCCATTTGTGTCCCCCTAGCCTCTTCTGGATTATTCAGAATGTGCATATGTGGCAAAGAATGCCCACAGCTATGTAAAACATGACTGCCAGTTGTAGCTCCCTTAAAACATTAACTCCACACCTTGAGAGATTTGTGTGTCTAAGCAAAGGAGAGCTGCTGGGAAATTGGGGGCTGGGATGTAGAAACCTTTTATTCAGTCATCACAATAAAGGGATTTATTATATATTTTGTATTTGTCTAAGGCATGTGACATGAACTTATGGTTAAACACAATCAGATGTTCATGGGTTTTTTGCCCTCACATGAGACTTTCAAAGGAAAAAGTTTGGTAGGCCAGTATTGTTTACATGATGCCTGGCTTTCCCTTTTACTGACTTCTGAGGAAATCTGTGTATCAAAAAACTTCTGTACTCTTAGGCCTCATGAACATATCATCTCTAAGGATTTATTACTTTTTGATTTTCAAATTGGTCTGAGCTATAAACCATAATTCCATTTCAACCTAGATGGAAGTTTCTGTTGTGTAATCAGAGGAATTATAGTCATAAATATTAAAAACTAAGAAAAGTGGAACTCTTACAAGATTTACACACGAGGCTTATATATAGGCACTATGGTATGCTACAAAATGCTATTTCTAAGCTAATAAAACTAAGGAAATAATTGTCTAATGAGAAAAGATCACCCTCTCTCTTTTTCCTTTCCAAATCATGGCAATTATAGGTGACACAGTTTATTATCCACGGTTTTGAATTTTTCACAGTTACTTAGCTGAAAGTTTTGAAAATGAGATCCACAGGTTGAGTCCAAGCCCTTCTTTTGGGTCCTGGGTTTCCCTAGGGTGGCAGAAAGCTATGAGAACTTTAATGTGCCACCCTGTCCACAATATTCTGCCCAGTCAGGAAGGATAAGAGTTCTGAGGCTCTGTATGACTAACCCAATCTCTGCTGAGACCTTGGTGTAATTCTGAATTTATTGTTTCTTTGCCACACTATGGAGATGGAGTTATAAACTATCAGGCCGTCTGTATTTGATTGCAGTTTCAGGATGAAGATCATGGACATTTTCTTATGAGCTTAGAGTATCAGAGAAGTGTGAAATTCTACTTCTGGTAGACATTTCAGCATTTCTGATTTTTTCTGACAATTCAAGGTTCATATAACCTTTTCTAAACCAAGTTTAGATTGAAGAATAGCTTGCCACATTTTATGCTTTTGCTCCATGAGCTGTTGAAGTCCTTACATTTTTAACGTTCCTGTGTAAGTTTTGAGGCAGGCTTTTCTTCTTTCGTATCCTTGAAATTTTCACCCTGTTACTTTTAGAACAAGAAAACAATCATTGGCCAGTATGTTTATTCTGAAGTGTTTCTTTTCAGCAATTTAGTGTAGGCAAAAAAATATGCTAGAGATTCAGGAATAAAACTGTAAACTATGGAGGCTACACTTGGATTCCTAAGCAAAGCTGATCGACATATGATCAGTGTGTCCACATATTAGTCTGTGACCAATGCACAAGACTGAACATATCCACAACAGTCAACTCAATGCCACAAATGATAGAATTGGTCTTAGGCCACACTGCTAGCTAGTATTGTGAAGTGATTCTCCCACAATTAAGCAAAATGCAGAGTTTCCATATATACTAAACTGTCTTGAAAGATAAAATGTGTGAGTTTTGATCATGTATTGTAGAAGTATTAATTTTCTTATCCATAAAAATGCTGTCTTCTAATTTTTTTCTCTAGTTAAAAGACAACAAAATAGTCACCTGTTTCTGTATTCTATACTAGAATTCTAATTTAAAAACATAATCTTATAATACTTCTAATTCATGTATCAAAACATTAGTCATCATTCATTTATATAAAACCTGTACTCCGAGCATATATACCCCTGTCATCATATTTTGTTGTGATTGTTATGCCCTTTATTTTTAAAAATTCTTCCTTTCTTTTTTGAGATTGTAATATAATTACATCATTTCTCCATTTGTCTTTTTCTCTTCAAACAATCCCATATACCCCTCTTTGCTGTTTTTCAAATTCATGGCCTCTTTTTTCATTAATGGTTATTATGTACATGTATTATATACAATACAAGCATACATATATTCTTAAATGCATAAGTACAACCTTCTCAGAATAATGTTACTTGTATGAGTGTTTTCAGTGTTGACCATTTGGCACTGGATAAAACATTGGTGTGTTTTCTCCTGGATAAGACTATCTTGTTATTTTGAATAAAACTCTACTAACTGCAGTAAAAACCCAGAGAAGCATACAATCCCCATCACTGTGATCACTGTGATATAGTCTATAATAAGTAAACTAAAGAAATTTTATTTGATTGAAGTTTGAGTTTTTCTAAAATTGGCTTCTTGGCAAAGAAGTCTTAACTACAGAAATAATGTTAGTTAAGAAAATAACTCTTCGGCTGCATTTTCTCCTACAGTAGAGGGCTCTTTTCAGAAAATTACTTTTCCTCACTTGGAGGGATGATAGGCATATGGTACTTAATCTATCCACTTATCCTCTGAAATGCTCTCATTTGGAAGTGATTTTTTTTCCTTCTCACTATGTCTACTAGAACATTATTTATACTTATCAGAGTTACTGTGTTTCATGTATTTCTGTGTGTTTAAGTGTTGACAGGCATTTCAGCTTGGCAGTAACATAGGAAATACAGATTAATTTGAGAATAGTTTTAAAGTTCTTCTTTGTTCTGTTAATTCTGAAGAGAAAGATAAAAAGCAAAATTGAACAGTCACATTATGGTGAACAAGGCTGAAGGTTATTGTTCTGAGCCATTTAAAAAGAAACAAAGCCTACTTTTTAAAGAAGCATAATATGAAATGTCCTTTGGTTTCTAAAGTGTGAGATCAGGGGATGATCTGCACAAGGACTCTAAAGAATCACAGTTGTGATATTCAAAAGCAGGTCCAGATTGAGGTGGTGGTACTCCCGAGTTACTATTCAGATTCCAGCACTGAGAAAATACATTTTTAGTCACTTAGGCTTTGAGAAACCATCCTGAGAAAGAAGTATTGGCCAGGACTACTGGTTAGGTTGCTATTCCAGTTGTGTGTGTGTGTGTGTGTGTGTGTGTGTGTGTGTGTGTGTGTGTGTGTGTGTGTGTCTGGGTTGAGTGGCTTGTTGGAAAACAGGTCTTTACTAGGTAATCTAGGATCTTAGAGATTTCTGTCTGTCTTTGTCTTCCTCTCAAGTCCTAGATTTCAGCAACATGTGGACATTTTTAAAACTGTCTGTGTAAGAAAATGAGAAAGTTCATCTCTACATATTCAAATATTTGTTTCACTTTATTGGTTAAAAATATACTCTGGCTTGGTGTTGGTGGCTCATGCCTTTAATCCCAGCACTCAGGAGACAGATGCAGGAGGATCTCTGGGAGTTTGAGGCCAGCCTGGTCTACAGAGCTAGTTCCAGGGCAGGTTCCAAAACAATATATAGAAAAAAGTACTCTGATAAGCAGAATGCTATCACACTAATACTAAAATTGCTAAAATTGTAATAAACCTCAGTATGTAAAAATAAAATGAATATATGTGTACAATCTATACTTTTTAATCTTTGCCTTGTATTATTTCACTTCCATTGTTATAATTTATAGGAAGCATTTATTAACAATGGTTAAGCTACTTTGTTGTTGGCAGTGTCTATGAAGTGATTGTCACTTGATCGTTTCACAGAGTGAAGGGAATAGTGATTATTTTCAAGCCATAAACATAGTAAATGGCAGCTAAGATCTAATGTATTTAGTGGGTAGAACATGTTTTTAGCCTCTATCTTATGCTATAGTGATTTACTGTTTGACTTAGAGTAATAAACTTAGCTATAAATAAGCCTCACTAATATTCATTCACAGAAAGTATTAATGCAATGAAGTTTTTTTATTAAAACTATTGTTAGTGTCTTCAGAGAGAAGATGATTGTGAATACTAATACCTTGGCAGGGTCTGTCATGTCAATCATTTCTCCCCACAACACTGGATTCCTGAAGGCAAGATAAATAACCTATGCAATACAAAAGTACTAGGAATGGGCTTTGAAGTCATAATTCTGTATGGTATGGCAACCTGTCTTCTGTAACAGTATGTCCCACTGGCTACAGAAATGTGTCTAATATGTAAATCCACTCTACAAAGTACAGAGTTGCCCAAAGGAAAAGCAACCACCAATGACATTGGTTAGATGTTACTAAACCTTTTGTATTAATATAGATAACTGTGTTAAAGAATGGAATCAGCTTTGGTGAGTAGTTTGGATATACTTATGCCATTCAATGAAAGCTTAATGCTAAGAGTTAATTCTGAGAAGGCAGGAGATGATCAGGTGGATAACTTGATCATGTAATTTTGTGTTTACCAATCACCATGTGCACACTCTAACTTGTTCTTGTTTGAGTCCTAGTTGTCTTTTCTGTGGCATGGCTATGCACTTCTGACAATAAAGATATAGATATTCAAATAATGTAAAATTATGGTTTTTCTTGGGAGCATAGTGCTCTCAGAAATGTTACCCATAATCATTATATTATTCTCTTATTAATCTTTAATACAATTATATCACACATGGGTGTACACACACACACACACACACACACACACACATAAACATAGAGGCTCACACATGTTGGAGAAGTGGTCAACCATTGAACAATATATTGACTCTCCTCTTACTTTTTATTTTGAGTTTGGGTCTCCCTGGCATACCTACATTAGCCTTGAACATGTGATCCTCAGTGTCTGGGGTTAAAGGCCTGTATTATAATGTCAGTGTATTACTGACAAAGGAGAAAGTTAAGTAGTTCCAAGCCTACTCTCACTCATTTAATTTCCTATTCTCTTGATTTTATGTAATTCTTCCAATATGTTTCACAATATTCTCTCTTTACATATGAATGTTTATATAGGGAGGAGGACAGTGGGGGAAGGAAGAAAGAAGAAACAGGATTTTTTCTTGAAAAAATTTTATAGCAATTTATTTAATTGCTGGGTTACAGATTATATAATTTCATTCCTCTTTTTAGAATAAAAATTCAGCTTCTGTTTCAAATCAAAGCATTTAAATTTAGATAAAGTGTGGTCAGATTGGTTGCTATCTGTTTCATCTTTACTTTATTATCCCAGTCAGTGTAGTCATAAAGGATATATATTTTAATAGGAATGATAACAGTCTAAAAGAACGCTTGGATAACTGCATGTTCACTGCCATTAATTTTTACTTCTGCATGAAGCAAAGCTTGAGTGAAGGCTTGCTCTGAATTTTACTAGGTGACTTCACCAACTTGCCAGAAGCTATGAAGTCATTCAGCAAAGAAAATGCTGAACTGTAGGGAACTTGCTATCTAGCTTGTGCACAGAGTAAATGTGACACACATTTTTTTAACTTTATCTTCAATGTTGATGTGGTAAATGCTGCAGAGACTAAACCAATAAAAATCCTACAATCCAGCAAAACCTCTCTCAAAGTTTTCAAGTCAAGTAAGAGAAGTTTACTCCTGAACAAATATTAAATCATTGCATCATGGAATATTTTATGAAGTTGGGAAGGCAGACACAAATCTGTCAGTGAACAAGACACACCAATTCATGCATATTCTCAACTGATAAATAGTTCTCAAATAGGAGAATTCATTAACATCATTTATTATAGCTAGTCCATGTAAAACTCACCTCAGATTACATTGACATCTCTCATCCATTGACCTCCTGTGTTTCTTAATAGATAATGAATAAAACAGACACTATGTGCATCATATCACAATAGAGAATTTTTCAATGCCCAAAGAAGGAAGCTTTTGCCCTTCCACATAACTTGCAGACAGGGATCAATAACTTTTCTTTCTGTAGTCTGACAATTAAATGGTGTATTTTCCAAGTAAATGAGAAGACACTCCTGGGTCATAATCTGGCAAAGGCCTCCTTTAGATTTTGAAAATAATTTATGTGATTTTCAAAGAGACAGTGATGGGTGATACCCTTCTGTATATATGTTTCTCTTATTGGTTAATGAACAAAACACTGGTGGGGCTACCTGACAAGGAGAATTCTGGGGAGAGGAAGCAAAGAGAAACCACCAGGTACCACCCAAGGTGAAATGTGCAGGAGCGTTCTCCGGTAAGCCAAAACCACATGGAGATATACAGATTAATAGAAATGGGTTCAGAAGAGAGAGCTAGCCAACCAAGAGCTTAAGCCAAACAGTCTGTAATTAATATAAGTCTCTGTGTTTATATTTGGGGCTAAATGGTAGCAGGACCAGGAGGGAAAGAAACTATCTACAAGATAGCGTAGATGACAATACTGTTTTCTAGATAGAACTTCCAGGAAGAGTGGGAAAAAAAAAATGACTTTACTTGTCATGGGAGACAAGTCAAATTTAAAATTAACATTTGCTTTTCAATAAACATAGTCCAAACTGCTTCTGATTCTGTAGTACCAGTGAGAATAGGAGACAACATCAAAATGTTCTCTTCATTTCAGTCCATGGGACTTTATGTTCTCTTATTCCCAACACACAGGCAATGCGGCATCTATACAAACTGGAATTACACTCCTTCTTCTATTGGGTAAACTGGAATGGAAGTTCTCAGTTGTGCTGCAGAATGTAATAGGTTAGGTGCTGCTGCTTTAAATATGGGCATCCTATGAATCTCTATCATGGGAAATAATGGTTTAATGATAAAGTATAGAATTTTAAAACGGAAGAATTCCTATTCAATGTTATTCACTCCTTCACCCCCCCCCTTTAGAACAACTGAGCAACAAAAGCTGTATTAGAGTTGGGTCAGGGTGTTAGATGAACATTTCATCATTTTATTTGAAGTATATTACTTATTATCAATGGCCTCAGGTGTTATTTCAGCAGTCAAGCTTTTGCAAAGGCCCTCAGGCAGATCTATCATTCCTAAATCTGTATGTTGTTATGAAGAATAGTGTCTAATCACTTGGTAGTTTTGACAGCTGAACTGTAGTCTGTGGTACTGAGCAAGATGACAATAAATTCTCACCCTTAACACGAAGAGGCAGAAACCCTGGCACTGAAGCCAGAGTCTGGTTCTGTTCCAGCTTTGCCGTATGCTAGTTGGCATGTAATGCTGTCTACCTCCGTGCCTTGCTGTATGGATTACATAGAGCTCTGAAATGAGTGCAGTGTAGGAATGTCCATGAGCTAACATCATTTCAAATTGTTCCCAAGACCTAGTATTTTATGAGTTGCTTAATCAGAATTTAGGATAATATTTCTAGATTAACTTCCTTTAATTTCCAGTCTTTTTCCACATGTGGTATTTTAGGTAGGTGCTTATACTCAATTTTGCTTATTTATTTTTTAAGGTCACCCTCATGAGTACAAACACATCAGTTGGTATCCATTGATGCCTCTAAGATTTATTTAAAACTTAAAATTGGTTTAGCAGACACACCTGTTATAAAACAAAGAAGTGAAAACATGCAATCTCCTTGGTCATATATTTTATTTCATTTATTGAATGATGGCTTTGTAGACAATATGTCATTCTTTAGAGGGTTCTATTTAATAGGACAATAGTCCAAAAACCTAATTTTACCTGGCAGAGAAGTAGTGACAAGTGTTTGGAAATTCAATATTGTTTCCTTTAGTGTTCACTCTGTGAAACTTGAGAAAGTATGTGGTATAACAGTGGCCATTACATACATGTAGTAGTGACCCAGAACCATTCTGTTTTCTGAAGATAGTAAGGACTTTCTACTTATTACAGCAAAGCATATTTTCAAGAAGAAATTTGGGCAGCAGAGCTAGTTTTTGAAAGCTATAAATTTTACTTTTACATGTTTATTTTGTAGAAATAGTTGTCACGGGTAGAAAAGCCAAGAGTAAAATCTCTTAACACGCTTACTGATATACAGAACATTCTAGTCAAAAGTCAGGCTGATTAGATATGTTTCTTAAAATATGAAAAGGGATATTTTTCAAATGGAAAATACATTCATGCATTCTTTCACTGTCCTTCACAAAATCAAAGATCATCTTAATAAAAGATTGTTCCTGGGATATTCTTGTTTTTTCAAAAGTTCTTTATTTTACCACCTTGGTAGTATTATTTGGCAATCTGTGAATTCTAATATTTGCATTTTTCTGTCTTAATGGCACTCAAGAATTTAAGAATATTTTAAATTGAAGTTAAAATAATAAAGTTGAATAGTGAATAAATAACCATGATTAATAAGAGAGAAAAATAGTTAAGATATTTAAAATTAACAGCACATTATAAAATGGAAGAAAGTTGGGAATAAGGGGACCTGTGCTTGTATCCAATGTGGTGATAGAAATACTGTGTAGTGTGAGTTTTGATATCAGAGTCCCATCTAAATAAAGACCAAATAAGACTAGATGCATCTGGAGAAATGGAAGATGAAACATGGAGTTTTCCGAAGATAGTAGCTATGTGAAGAATAAGGAGTTTACTGGGAAAACCCACTCGACTCGAGGCCAAAATCCACCTGAGAACAAACCTCTCCATCTCTGTACTGGGTGCTGGGTTGTTTGGCACTCAGCTAGTATCTCTGAGGTGGGAACAGTAATAGGATGAGACCTCCTGCATGGAGCAGGGCACAGAAAAGCATTCCTGTTCTCCATCTCATTTTATCACACAATGTTCTCCGAGATACTCAAGTAGCTAGAACATTGCTTGGTGGCACACTGGAAAGACACAGCTGTATCCAGAAAGAGGATGGATGGTACTGTTTCTAATGATGCATTTATAGGCATGTGTGAGAAATCTTGGAAATTCTCAAGAGGTAAATTTGCCAGGAGCTGCTAACCTTGAGTCTTATTAAGGGAATTATTGAGAAAAAGGGAGTTCTCTTTATAAGAGCCCATTTTTATGTACAGATAAAGTCTTGGAAAATTTGAGAAGAGCTCTATAGTGAGTGAGTGACAGACTTCCCAACTTCTAAGAAGGAAGGACTTGAGTAAGTTCTGATGAATGTTACAAGCACAAGCATTTTCCCCACCAGCCTGGTTCCACAGCCGCGTCAGCCCCAAATAGTACACAGAGACACCGTATTAGATATAAAGCTATTAGCCTGTAACTAGCATTTCTTATTGGCTAACTCTGTCTTACATATTAACCCATTTCTATCAATCTAAGTATTTCCACGTGGTCTTTTCTTACCAGAGAGAAGATCAGGACATCTGTTCTCTTGGTTCTATGTTTTGAATCTCTTCCTACTACCTCCTCCTTGAATCCTCCTGCCTACCTTGCTTTCCTATTGGCCAACAGTGCTTTATTCATTAACCAATAAGGGAAACATATTTACAGAATGACATCTCCCATCATCTCCAATTTTTTGTCTAAAATAAAAAGATGTATTTTAACCTTAACATAGCAAAATATATAACAAAACAGTTATCAAGTAAGAACCACAGTTAACAATATTTAGTCCATTAACATTTATCAAGATTTAAAGAAAATATTTCATCATCTAACCTATCTTTGTGAGTCTAAAGTACTATATGTAACTTATCTTTAATCCTAAGGAAAACAATAACCATAACTATCTGTGTTCAACTCCATCAAAGACCACAGAAGGATAGTATATAAATTCTAGAAATGACAGAGATATCTTGCTACCTGGTCAGTCACCCAAAGTTCTTTTGCAATGTTCCATCTTCAGCCTATAGACCACAGTGTGTCTGGCAGACTTCTCAGCAAAGCTGGAAATTTCAAACTGTCCTACCTGTGTTGGAAGTTTGTCAGTCACTTTTCTTTGTGTCCTGCAGACTGTCTGGCAGACCCTTTCATGAAGTAGGAATCCTGTAGCAATGTCCATCTTGTATCAGCAGCCACTTTCCTGTGGGTCCTATATGTTTAGTTTATATGTATAAAGTCGAACAGTCCAGACAAGAGCTGTATCTTGCTCAAATGGCTAGTTTTGCATATTGGAAGTAAACTCCATAATGCATTTCTTCAATGTTCATCTTCCTTTCTGATGCAGGCGGTGTTGCTGGGAGCAGTTGTGTCTCATTGTTAAGAAAAACCCTAAACCATTTTAAATGCCATATTCTGTATGTCTTTGAAAGTTTTGAAGAATACTTATCTAATTAATATATCTATATCTATATCTATCTATCTATATATATATATATAGAAAACCTAACTAACACTATAAGTTTTGACTATTATAGATAGCTATCTATACTCTGTACTAAATTATATATTAAACTTCTAAATGAACTATATAAACACAATACCTAAACAAGAGGAGAAATATACATATCAAAAAATTGACCTTAAATTTGTATCAATAAATGAAAATCCATTCTAAAACAAAGTACTTATATCTATGCCATAACCCCTTTTTTACCTTTAAAGAGATTGGTTGTGGTCATTAACTATTTTTAACCAACCCCATTTAAATGAAAATAACATTTATAGACAATATTTGGGAATTTGTGTGTCGTTTTTTCCAAACTGCTTCTTGCTAGTAGGAGGTACTATCATGGGGTTCCTAAGAAGACACAGAAATCTTGGCTGTAGTCTGCAAGGCTGTCTTGTCCCAACTGTTTTGAATGTTGGATCACCTCGAACATTGTTTCAGCGGATCTTACTTGATCAAGCCATCTTAGTCTGGAAGGAATCCACAGCTTTTTATTTTCCATGGAAACAAAAATAGAAATCCCTTTTCCCAGTAACCTGTCATTAGACTTAAATTTGGAGTCAAAGCCTTTTTAAAATACATAAATTGGGTTAATTTAGCAGTATTTATAATCAAAAGTATTGTAGCAATTATTTCTTCCTTAGTAATTGAGCAATTGAAAGACAACATCATACATAGCATCTCTGATCAGATGCTGGAGGAAACACTTCAAGTCTTTTGAGTTGGGTTTGGCTTAGTATGCTCATAAAAACCAAAATCTTGAGCAAATAAATAATATATGTGGCTAGCTACTAAGTGAGGTCTGTATTTTCAGGTTCAAACATCTACATTTTAGAGGAGAAGGCTGCTGCTAAAATAAGAATCCTGTCAATATACCCTTAAATTTGTTCTCTTGTGATTCAGTGAAAAATCTTTGGAGAATTTCTGAGGAATTTGTAGCCAGAGTAGCTGAGCCACAGCTTCACTATTTTATGAAATCAAAATAAATTTAGCTCATCATGATGTTGAACAGAGCATGTTGCTTTTCAACATTTGCTCTATGATACAGGACTAAGCATTCCCCTAAATGCCCCCCCTTTCCTTTCTGAACTGTGATCTCAAATTGGGCATACTCAGAAATGATCACCTTCAACGGAGAGTACTCAGAAATGATCACCTTCAACTGAGTCTGCTAGGAAATGTGTCCATCCCTAACCTTTGATATATGATTATGCATAGGCTATTAGCATTAACTTTTCTTAGGGAGAACACGGTTTGGAAGTAACCATATAACTTTCTTTACTTGATGCACTCCTACCATCTGCTTGTGCTTTGGGGTTTGGTGCTCACTAAGATGTGAATTCACTCTGTCTGGTTAGGATATTACATAATTAGTGGTTTTCAAAGCCCTGTTGCTACATCACAATAAGCATTTCTCTATCGAGTTTGATTTAAGCTGTAATTACAAAGGTTATCACTTGAAGTCTTCTAAGAACTTCAGATTCATAAAGGGGTTTCTGAATGCATGAATGCCATTCCAAGATAGACTAAGAAATAAGAAAGTAAATCTATCAACAGACTGCTTCTTATAAAAGGGAACCTTGGGGTCCCCATCATTACTCTCCACTTTCTTCTGCTCTTGTTTTGAGATGATACTGTAAATGGTCCATTTATTTTGGACTTCCTAGCCTGTAAAATTATAAACCAATAAATTTCTATTTGTTATGATGTACCCAGAAATATATCCATGTCCTCCAGAACTAGAGTTCCATAGGGAATCAAATAGTTCTTAACCTACAACCCCTAGAAATGTTCTATTATCCAGATTAGATTGTAGCAAGTTTTTAAAAACAAAAACTTTGGGTTATTTTTTAACTTATTTTTTAGGCACATTTTCTGCAAATGAACTTGTGTTTTTCTAAGCTAATTGCCCATTACTAAAGAAAAGAACTGGAGAGATGAGCAAACACAGTGATTTTGTGCTCCTATCATTGGAAGCATCAGGAGAAGGAATATAGATCAAGTCTGGACACTCAGTTCAGTTGAAACCCAGGGGAAAAATTCTCAGTATGCCCAGTCTTGGTAGAAAAGGACTAGATAAGATTAAGAGTGAGGCTGATCAGTGGGATTTGCAGAACACATTGATTCTACTGTGCACATATATTTCCCTGGGATTAGGCCAAGTATTTGCTAATTAATACCCATTAGTCTCTTACTCCACACAGTCAGTGCGAGATGAGGATGTTGTATCTATTGATATTTACATATCAAAGAGATGTTTCCAAGGCTCTACTAAAGAACATTCATGGTCTGTACAAACAGTTTAAAGAGTCAAAGAGTTTAAAAGTGGGATTTTTCTGAAGAAAATGCCCTTAGAGCAAAAGGGGCTAGGCATCTGTAGTTCTAGAAACCTGTCTGCTGTGTAGCGAGTCAAGCTGAAGGGACCAGTGTAGCCATCTTGTTCTGTGTTTTTTTTTTTTTTTTTGTTTTGTTTTGTTTTTTGTTTGTTTGTTTGTTTCTTGACCTCTCTGCCACCTGCTCAGGAGAGCCGAGGCCCTATACTGTGCCAGTAAAACTTCTTAGGTAAAGCCTCTACTATCATTGCAAGGTTCCCAATACTTCCACACACCCAGAGTTTCATTCTCACGATTCATCTTTACTGCTTTTTATCAGCTTCAACATTTTGTGCTCCATTTAACTCAGCCATGGCTGTAGTTCTGGAAGCAGCGTCTATTTTTGCTCTAACACTGAAATAGTTTTTATGACATAAAAAGAGAAAAAAAATCTATTTTGCAAAGCACTAGTGAATAATGTAGATTTCAGAAAAGATTTATGAAGGGGAAAACAGAGAATTTAGGTCACATGAAAACAGAATTCTGCTCTCTGAAGCTCTCTATTCTTTTCTGAAGCTCTCTTTCTTCATACCTTTAGATCTTTGTCCTGAAACAAATAAAACATCTGTCCTGAAACAAATAAAACATTTTCTTCGAGCTTTGTAAGACAATGCTCTACTTGGTGAGGTAAAGTCAGTCTATTCAGGAGCTATTCAAATACTTATCCTAGTTTCTCAGCGCTTACTACTTCCAGCAACCTGATCTAGAATATTTCATCTCTCAGACAGAGATGCCTTCCTATGAAGTGTGTCCTTCTCTAAATGCCAATAGTGTACCTATGTGGTTGAGGACATTTTTTTCTTCTTCTTTTTCTTTTGCACATATATAAAAACACGTACACATTCTCTCTCTGCCTCTCTCTCTCTCTCTCACACACACACACACACACACAATCACACACACACACACACACACACACACACACACACACAAGTCCAAAGAAAGAACATGCTTAGACAAAGTCACCAATTCCAAGACTGAAATTTACAGCCAAGAGGAGTTGACGGCTCTCTTGACTTGGGAGACTTTTGAGTTCTGGCTCACTCTTACACATCTGTAATTAAATTATTTCTGTAAAGTCTCTAAGTCAAGGCCGCTCATCCTTTCTTAAGGATCGCTTTCCCCACACTGTGGCTGAAGTTCACTTTGGATCCTCTTTAGCAAAAATTAAAATAGAATCTATGAAACAAAGCCAGCCATACAAAATATAAAACACATCCTAATGATCCAGTGACTTCATAAAGCCACCATACATTTATTCTCCTCTGCATACACAGTAGTTAAGAAGGGTCTCCGTTTTTAGGACAAGTAATACTCTGGCATTGTTTTATTGAATAAATATTACTATAGCATAATTCTTCACCATTGCTTCAGTATCAGAAGTTGTAATTCTAAGGAACTCTTGGGATATTTATTACACATAAATATCACCACGTGTGATAGAAGATTGAAAGCTTGGTGTTAATATGCCATTAGCTTAATGCTAGTATAATCGTGTTTAGAGAATGAGGGAAGAAACCGACTTAGGTTGTGATGGACAGAACTTTGAATTTCTTTGGAAAGAAAGTATAAGATTCCTGAGTTCCATTCACAACACTTATGCTGGGACACTCACACTCTCTTGTACCTCCAGTTCCAGGAAGATCCGACGCCCTCTTCTGGCCTCTCCATGAAATGCACTAATGTATACATACCCACACATAAAAATTGGGCCTACCTGACAATCAATGAGGCTCCAAACCAGTGGCTAAATAGGTCATCAGCCATAGAGGAAAAGCTACTACTTTCATTTTGCTAAGTAGACAAAGCAACAAAATGACTCCTAGTGATTTATTGCTATATCCACAGATCAGTGCATTACTCAGCCTTCATCAGAGAAACTCTTATAGTAAAAGACAATTACTACAGAGACCATCCACTAGACAGTATGCATAGAGTAAGACGTTGGAGTGCTCAACCCTAAACGTGATATCTGTATGGCACTTCACCCATGAAAGGCTCAGGAATCTACACTGAAGAGAGAGTGGAAATATTGTCAGAGTCAGAAGCCATGGATGACTTCAAGGAAACTGTTTCCCAGACACAACATGGCAGATGCACATATGGACTCTTAGTGACTGTGACAAAGTGATAAGGTCTGCATAAGCTCAAACCAGATGGAATCCCAGAATGGAGAAGAGGGGTTGAAGACTCCTAGTTGAGGAACTGTCATTGGGTTGTTGCTTAGAGAAGAGTCTGTTTCCTCAATAATGGGACACTTGATATGTTGACAACAGTCCAGATCAGACCCTATTCTCAGGAGTCTATAACCAATGTGAACTGGACTGGATGTTGAAAGAAGAAAGGAGGAGGGAAGAAGGGAGGGAAACAAGGCGGAAGGTAGAATATAAAGCAGGGTGGGTAGGGAGGTAAGGAGATGAGGTGATCTGGGAGGAGTTGAAGAGAAAAGGAAGATGAATTTGATCAAAGTGTGCTATATGAAATCCTCAAAGAAATACTAAAAACATTTCAAATATTTGCTAAGAAAAATTCACATTGCAAATATCCTCTGTTCTGAAGATTTCACTGAAAGATCCAAATTCCTTTTAAAATGGCAGAGGATTTGATTTCAGCTTTTAGCTTTCAGCCTTGCCCTTGTCTGTAGCACAGCTGAGATGGTTTGGATGGTGTTCTGACTCACTGATGAATGCAATCTCTTTCCAGTGAGACAAGGGGTATTTAGAGCTGCTCACAGCAAGCAGACTCTCCAAGTGCTGCCTCATTTAACACAGCATTCAATATCAGAGGATGTGACTGTCTTTACAAACAAGAAATAATATTTAGAAAGATAGGTGGTAATTAGAAACAACTTCCCCATTTGAATACAGCAACTTCATGTGGAAACTTGACTTTTATAAAGATTATGTTTTACTGTCCTGTGACTGCCAACCTGATCTGGGACATAGTCCTCTATAAAAGCAAACATGAGTAGTGTGCTGAATTTAATATTTCATAATGAGTTCACTGAGTCAAATCAGAATAAATTTTATGTGTGAAGTTTAAATGTAAGTCCCATACAGGCCAGGCTTAGGTTTTATTCTTATTCCTAGTGAAAGTAATTCATGTCAGAGTGCAGAGGCAGACAGTGGTCCCATGGGTTTGATGGCACATAGAGGTGAGAGACCCTTTCATCATTATGAGTGTTTTTCTGCCAATATTGTCTCCTTACAAAATGGAGCAGAGTTCTCTTATTATAAATTTAACACCAAATGAAAATTAATGCATTATGTTATATATATTTGTAGAAGAACTAGATGATAGGGATATTCAATTAAAATATTTTACTGCCACTAGGGGTTCAGACATTGAATAATTGTATTCTCTTTTAGATGCTCATGATTTCTCTTTTGCATTTTCAAAATGTTATTGGCTTTTCTGGATTGAATATATTGCATTCCCTGTGAACAATAATTTGCAATTGTGACTATGCAGTAGATTATATTCTATTAAGTTTTCTGTCACATTTAGTTTATGTTTTTTATAAATTTCTACACTACCATAGAACATTCACTGACAATATTTCAAGCAACTATATATTAAAGACCATGAGAGAAAAGTAGAGATCTCATGATAAAATAAATTATATCAGTGTAATCATACTTACAATAATAAAGAAATATTCAATTCACTATTAACTGTTTAATCATGCATGAACAAAACCAAGGATTATAATCAGTGTAATATTGTGTAAACAAAGCATATCAACGTTTGTTTGTACAATTGTAATAGACATTAGGGATTTTAATAGTCTTATGTCAACTCTGCTATGATCTTAGAAACTCGGTTGTGTTCAGATGCCATGACTCTGAGTTACACTAAAAATCTATACAATAAATACATTGTTTCTTACATTGTCCAGACTTTCAAAGACTAGAGAATGATTATGTATAAGTTTTTCCTTTGCTTTAAAAATATAATATTTTGAATTAATTGACCCAAACTGTCATTTTTAGATCTGAATACATTGCTGTAAAAATAATTTTTTGTAGCTATAAGAGGGAGAGAAACATCTTCCAGAATCTTTTTTTAGTAGAATATACTAAAAGAAGATACATGCTAAATTTATAAAAATTTTAGGTTTAATTTGAAAATAAAATTAAAGCTTTCTAATGGAAAATACAAGCTATTGAATTTATTATATTTAATTTATAATTAATATAATTTATTAAATATATAAACTTCCTTTAAAATCATCTCTTTCTGAGGTTACAGATTTTCTACCTTAATATTTAATATTAGTGCTTTATTCTAAGAAAGAGTCCCAGAGAGACAATGTTAAGACTAAGTACTTTATTCCATAGTATACATCCAGTAAGCTAGAGTTAACAGTGAAATAATGTTCATAACAAGATGGAAGCAATACAAAGTAATGTTGTTTACTTTCCTGAACTTAAGAGAGACTCTTTGTTATTTTAATTAGTGTTCCCTGAAGCAACCACCTGGGAGAGGACAGTGGGCAGCACAAATACAATACATTTTTTCCATTTGGTACAATTTCTATACACAGCTCCTAAGAGCATGCACAAATAACAAATGTATGGCTACTGTCAGAAAAAAACAAAACAACAAAACAAAAAACAAAAACAACCCTCTCTTCTTATGGCCCCAAGTGTTTTGATTGCATGTATGGAAGTTTGGATTTCAAAGGATATTTTCATGTTTTACCTGATCAAGTAGCTGTACTGGGTTGAAATATTTTCTGGAAATATTAGGAAATGATGACATATAATTTCTTTTTCTTTTTAAATTAAAAAGTTAATTTGTTTTCAAACAATATATTCTGATTATGGTTTCCTCTCCCTCGTCTCCTCTCAGATCCTCCTGACCTCCCAACTCACCCAACTCCAAGCCTTCTTCTTTTCTCTCTTTAGGAAACAAATAGGAAAAAACAATAACAACAAAATAATAACAAACTAAACAAACAAAAAAACCTAACCAGAGTCAAATCAACCAATCAACCAAACAACAGAAAACAACAAACAGAAAAACAACAACAGAACTAACAAATAAAATACAGGAGAAACACACACACACACACACACACTCACACACACACACACACACACACATACACACACGGAATCCATAAGCACATACACAGTCACACACACATACATACAGAATGCATACAAACATACAGAGTCACACATACACATGAGATGCATAAAAACACATACAAACCAGGGAATCCATAAAAACTCTAAATTGGAAACTGTGATATTTAATCAAAAGACAAGGCTTTAAAAAACCACCCATACAAAGAAGTCTGAGAAAAAATAAAAAACATTGAGTTCATTTTATGTTGGCCATCTACTGTTGATCATGGGGGCCGACCAAATTGTGGTTTGTATACCCCGTAAACTCCATCAGAGAAAGCTAATTTTTCCTTACTGAGCAGTTGACACATAGAGATAGCTTTTGGTTTAGGAATGAAAGCTTTTGTCCACTTTTGCAGAAGAAATATCAGAAATAAGAAATGTTGGGAACAGAGAGAGCTAACCTGAACAAGGGGGAGCACATGGACCTCCAGACTGATAGCTGGGAAATCAGCATTGAACCGACCCAGACCCCCTGTACATGGGTCTCAATTAGAAAGCCTGGGCAGTCTATAGGACCTCTGAAAGTGGAACCAGGTTATATTTCTGGTGCACAAAAAAAGACTTTGGGAGCACATTACCCATGGAAGGATAATCCCTTAACCTAGAGACAAGAAGGAGGACCTAGACCCTTCTCCAAATGACTTGACAAATTTTGTAGATCCCTCCTGGATGGTCTCACCTCCCTGTGGAGTGAGACAGGAATGGGATGGGTGTCTGGGGAAGGATGGGAGGAGGGATGGGAACTGGGATCGATATGTAAAATAAGAAATAATAATAATAATTAATTTTTTTCAAATCTTGGGAATAGGCAAACACCAAAATACTAAATGCCCCTATATTTTAAGTATGGAGCTAATATGTGACACAAGTCTGTTATTTACCTAAAGGTTAAGCATCACTCAACAAGATAACTTCACAATTACAAAGGGAAATGGACACATCCATTATTCAATGAGTTCTATGTGGACAGTTAACAATAGTAAATATAATTTCATCATGATGTCTTGAGGTATCCACTGAAATGAGATAATTTTAAATTAACTTCAAAACTCCATCTAAAAAAAATCTAAATGGAAAGACATTGTGCAAAACATCTACATATTCTTTAGACTATCACAGCCATAACAAAGGACACTGAAGAACTGGAGAAGACAAAACAAAGAGATCCACTGTGAAATTCCAGACCAAGAAAATGAGAGCAGTGTGGGAACTGATGAAAATCCCCTTCACACTGTGATGTGAAAATCTGTGTCTCTGTAAAGTTAAAATGTTGAACAGGATACAAAGTACATGCCTCTCTCTCTCTCTGCCTCTCTCTCTCTCTGCCTCTCTCTCTCTCTCTCTCTCTCTCTCTCTCTCTCTCTGTCTGTGTGTGTGTGTGTGTGTGTGTGTGTGTGTGTGTGTGTGTGTGTGTAAAAGGTAAAAGGTTGAATAGAATGCAAAGGAGAAAATAAACATATTTGTTGACCAAACTCATCACAGGGATTTGAATTCTCTATCAAGGTGACTGGTAGCAACTGATGATGTCCTCTGTACACAGGACTTGTTTACAGAAGTTTGCAAAGAATCATTTGAAATGGGGAAATATAGTTACATTTCAATTCAAATTTCATAAAATGACATAGTGCATATTTTCCATTTTATTTCATATCAATCATGGCCTAAGAAAACACTGTACATTGAAACACAGTACACACACACACACACACACACACACACACACACACACACACACACACTTTACCAGCCTTGGATGACTGAAACATTTTCAGTAATATTATACACATAAAAAAGTATATATAAAGAGTAAGATCTATAAACAGTCTCATAAAAATCTAGAATAGTTTTTCCTTTAAATGATTTTGACAACAGATTTGATAGTATGTCAGAAAATGTACAGCTTTCAGAATTTTTCCCCCTTTGAAAAAAGCAATGAAGGATCATTTGCGTTTCCTTGATTTCTGCAGTGCAAAGCACAGTTCTGAAGATCAAATAAGACCAGTTCAGAAATGAGTTCTATGAATAATAAAGCATCTCTCAAAGGTATGTTATTGCCTACATCCTTAGTTTTATGATTATTTTACAGAGCTTTTACTAGATTTGGGGAGCTGGTAAGTTTTCTTTATGCTAGTTATGAAGCAAGATTAAAGAAGGAAAAGGACTTGGGAGATGGCTCTGCCAGAGAGTGTCTGCTGAGCAAGCATCAAGACCTCACGTTGGATTCTCAACACTCTCAAAAAACCTCGATGATGCAATGGGCACCAGTTATCCCAGTGTTGGGAACTGGGTAGAAACAGGTAAGTACCTGTAGCTGGCTGGCCAGCTAACCTACACAACTTTTGAGTTTCATGTGAGAGTTCATATTCTAATAAGTAATAGGCAGAAGGCAATCAAGGGAGATGTATATTGTCAAACTTGGCCTGCAAAGAACATGCATGCAATCATGTTCACAAATGTAAGAAACACACACACAGACACACATTCAGTCTTCCCAGACTGTAACAACAGAACATTTTTGAGAATAGCCACACAAAATCCAACATAAAGATTGTTAAATGATAATAAGGTGTTATAATAAAAAAATGAAAAATGACCTCCCAAGGGCATATAGTGATGGTAATAGTTAAATACCATTGATATCTGCGTGATGGTATGTGGTTTATAGTTAATGAAGTCATGTACAATACTAAAATAATGTCACATTTCTGACTATAATCTTTATGTCTCATAGATCTCAAAACCCAGCATTCATTCATTCATTTATTGTCTGTCATTGTATAATAAATTAAGCATTGAATAAATATTAGTAGAAGACTACACTTTCCACAGGATAGCAGAAGGGTTGTTTGTCAAGGAGAGTTGCCAGAAATATTTAAGAAATTCCAATTCAAGTGATAATTAGGAACAAAATAAAACTAACTAAAATGTTTGCTCACAGCTCTTCCCCTCTTAGGCATAGATAAAAATAACAATTAGGAATAGCTTTGTGATTCAAGGGTGCTATTTCTGCAGGGTCCTAAGCAGGCCTAGAATAAACTGAGATGTGATTGAAAGCAATGACCAGGAACTGGGTGAGAGTTCACTCTTCTTCTCTGTGGGATTCAGCAGAAAGCTCAGAATGCAACCATCTTTCAAAGTCCTCTTGGGGAAACCACTCTGAAATATTCTTAAGTATGTGTGGACAAAACTTCAACCCTGCTTGGTGATGTTATTGGCCACTGTTTGGAGCATTAAACACCTTTTTCCTCATAATCCTAATAAGGGTGAAGATTTACCAAAGAATAAACTTTGGCCATATTTAATTTGCATTACTCAGAACAATGCTAGTACCTGACCTTTCTGTGCAAAGAATGAAACTTACTTTACAAAGTGAAAATACTATGAACATAATGTGCAACCTGAGAAGACCTACTGGTGGAAATAATGAGCATGTTAACCTAAGACTTCCTCTTAAATTACCCTAACCCATTCAGACTCAAAACCCAGAAGCTCATGGTCTGTCTGGGTCTTAATTTTCTAATATATAACCTGTGAGTTTAGTTGTGATAAGCCTAGTGTTATCACCTATTCAAAAACACATTTGAATTTCCCCAACTCAGCCTTCTTGATTCCCCATGTTCCCATTTCTATCCCTTCCCTCTTAACCCTCCTTCCAGTTTACTCAGGAGATCTTAAGTATTATCCTTTCGTGGGACCCTCATGTGTATCCCTGTTAGGATTCTCTGTTTTACCTAGGTTCTCCGGGATTGTGGATTGTAGCCTGATTATCCATTGCTATAAATCTAATATCCACTTACGAGTGAGTATATACTATGTTTGTCTTTGTGGGTCTGGGTTACTTCATTCAGGATGGTTTCTGCTAGTTCTATCCATTTGCCTACAAATTCTAAGGTTCCTTTTTTTTTTTTTTTTTTTTTTTTTTAATGCTCAGTGGTATGCCATTGTGTAAATGTACCACTTTTCCTTTTCAGTTCTTTAGTTGAGGGGCATCTAGGTTGCTTCCAGGTTCTGCTATTACAAATAATGCTGCTATTAACATGGTTGAGCAGATGTCTTTGTTGCATGAATGTGCATCTTTTGGGATCTTTTGGGTATATGCCTAAGAGTGGAACTGGTGGATCTTGTGATAGACTGATTCCCATTTTCCTGAGGAACCACCATACTGATTTCCAAAGTGGTTGTACAAGTTTGGACTCCCACTAGTAGTGGAGGAGTATTCATCTTTCTCTACATCCTCTCCAGCAGAAGCAGTCATCAATGTTTTTAATCTTAGTTTGTAATATGATTGAGTGCTCTTACCTTTCACTGTATCCATGTGTCGAGCTCAAAATATTTCACCTATAAATCTCTTATTCAGCTGACACAGTATCATCTTGTTATGTTGGTTCTTGAACACAAACATATGTAGTTTATAACTCATCACTCCTTCCCTGACTTTTCCTAGTTCTCTAGTCTTTTCCATGGTACAGAAAAGTTGGCATTGCTTTCCACACATTTAATTGATGAATAGACTTTAACATAGCTACGTATTCTATGATAAGTATACCTTATCATGTCATCAATTCTAACTTACCAGACTGTTTTACACTCTCTTTGTAAAAAAAAAAAAAAAATCATGACAAACTTCTGGAAGTGACAAGTGTGAATTTCCAAGCAAAGAGAAATAATTAAATGGAGCATGAGTGATGTAAATAAATGAAAAGAAAGATGTTCTACACAGGGCATTAATGAACTGAAATTTATCTTGCCACTGGGCTTTGAAAATTGCTAATCTGCCTGAGAGCTGGAGATTCAATCCCAAGTACATAAAGTGCCACATCATTCCTTCCTATCTCAACCAATGACATTAGTCCTATTTGTCAAGAGATAGTCTCTCCCTCTGTGTCTCAGTTGACTAAATTCTGGACTCCAGGATTGCTCAAGTGGAGCTGAAGTAGGGAGCAGGAAGAAAGAATATGTTTAATTTTTTTTGACATACAGTTTCCTGTCCTGTCTTTTGGAATTTTGTGACTGTCCTTGATTGGTGTTGGTGATATAAAATGTTCATTCCAATAAAAACAAAATGAAGTTGTATATAATAAAATATTTTATTTTCACATTTTATCCTATTTTAAATTGATTTGATCTTACTTAAAGTTGCTTTTAATATACTAAATATGATATGATCAGGGATTTATGATAAATGATAAAATGTATGTTTCTTTTTAATATATAATAAATCATATGATGATGCCAGTCCATCCAAAGCTTATCCTAACCTCAATCCTGGTCCCCCTGTGCCCTATGCTTAAGTTTTGACCCCACTATGGCCTCTGCATGAGATCTCCAAGACAGCTTGGACCATCCAGGGTTACTGACCCACATGCATCCATCTGGAGAGGACAGTAGAAAGGGAGACTCCACTTTCACCCACTGGAAAAAAGGATGGGAAAATGGCTGTATAAGAACATATTTATCAATGAAAGACCAATATGATACCACCAGAATCTAGGTACTCTACGCCAACAAGATCTGAACCTTCCAACACAGATAAGCAGAAGAGAATGACCTTAAAAATAACTTCATGAAATGATAGAAGTCCTCCAAGAGGATAGTAGAAATCCCTTAAAGAAATTCAAGAAAAAACAAGCACACACACACACACACACACACACACACACACACACACACACACACTGGAAGAAATAGAGGAAAAGACAAAAAAAATCAAGAAGATGAAGGAAACAATTCAAGACCTGGAAACTGAAATAGAGACAATAAAACAAACACAAACTGAGGGAAATTTGAAAATAGAAAGTCTGGATAAATGATAAGGAACTACAGATGCAAGCATAACCAACAAAATACAAATACAAGAGATGGAAGAGGTAATCTCAGATGCTGAAGATAAACTAGAGGAAATAGATTCATTGACGAAAGAGAAATCCAGCATATCCTTAACACAAAATATCTAGGAAGTGTGAAAGACTAAACGTAAGAATAATAGATATAGACAAATAGAAAGAAGCCCAGCTCAAAGGTGCAGGAAACACATTCAACAGAATCATAGAAGAAAACTTCCCCAACCTGAAGAAGGACATGCCTATGAAAGTACAAGAAGCTTACAGAAAACCAAATAGGCTGGACCAAAAAGAAAAGTTCCCTTGCCACAAACAAACAAACAAACAAAACAAATATACAGAATAAAGAAAGAATATTAAGAGCAGGGAAGGAAAAAGACCAAGTAACATATAAAGGCAGACCATTCAGAATTACACCAGAATTCTCCACAGAAACTCTGAAAGCCAGAAGGTCCTGGATAGATGGTCTACAAACACTAAGAGACAACAGATGCCAGCCCAAACTACTATACCCAGCAAAACTCTCAATCACTATAGATGGAGAAAATAAGATTCCATTACAAAACCAGATTTACACAACATATATCCATAAATCCAGCACTACAAAAAGTTATGGAAGGAAAACTCCAACCCAAGGAAGTTAATGATACTCACAAAAACATAAGCAATAGATAATACTACTTTACCAACAGCCAAAAGAAAAAGCTGAGGAAATCTAGTCACAATACCACCACCACCACCAAATCCAAAACAAACAAAAATTAACAGCCAATGGCATTAAAGAAAGAAATTAAAGACTTCCTAGAAATCAATGAGAATGAGGACCCAACATACCTGAACTTATGGGACACTTTGAAAGCAGTGCTCAGAGGAAAGTTCATTGCATTAAATGCCCATATGAAGAAAACAGAGGATACTTACATTAGAGAATTAATAACACAACTGAAAAATGTAGAACAAAAAGAAGCAAACTCACCCTGGAGGAGTAGATGTCAGGAAATAGTAAAATTGAAGGTTGAAATCAATAAATTAGAAACAAAGAAAACAAGACAAGAATCATTGTAACAAAGAGTTGATTCTTTGGAAAATCAACAAGATAGACAAATCTTTATCCAAGCTAACCAAAAAGGAGATAGAGAACATACAAATCAACAAAATCAGACATGAAAAAGGGACATAACAACAGACAATGTGGAAATCCAGAGACTCTTCAGGTCATTCATCAAAAAACCTGTACTCCACAAATTCAAAAATTTAAAGGAAATGGACAAACTTCTGGATAGATATCACTTGCCAAAATTAAGTCAAGAACAGATAAGCAATTTAAATATACCAATAGCCCCTAATGAAATAGCAGTTATCAGAAGTCTCCCAATCAAAAAAAGCCCTTGGCCAGATGGCTTCAGTGCAGAATTCTAACAGAAATTCAAAGAAGAGCTAATACCAATACTCTTCAAATTGTTCCACACAGTAGAAGCTGACGGTTAATTGCCAAACCTTTTTACCAGGCTACAATGACCTCGGTACCTAAGCCACATGAAACCACAACCAAGAAAAAAACTAGAGACCAATATTCCTCATGAACATTCATGCAAAAATATTCAATAAAATAAGGGCAAATCAAATCCAAGAACACATTAGAGAAATCAGCCATCATGAGCAAGTAGGCTTCATCTCAGGGATGCAGGGATAGTTTACTATACAAGTATCTGACAATGTGATCTACCATATAAACAAACTGAAACAAAATAAATCATATGATCATCGACTAGATGCTGAAAAAGCCTTTGACAAAATTCAACATCCCTTTATGATAAATGTCTTGGAGAGATAAGGAATAACACGAACATACCTAAATATAATAAAAACAATATACAGTAAACCAATAGCCAACATCAAACTAAATGGAGAGAAACAACTCTCTTCCTCTAAAATCAGGAACAAGACAAGGTTGTCTGCTCTCTCCATATCTCTTCAATATTGTACTTGATGTTCTAGCTAGAGCAATATGACAATATAAGGAGATCAATGGGATACAAATTAGAAAGGAAGAAGTCAAACTTTCACTATTTGCAGATGATATGATAGCTTATATAAGTGACCTGAAAAACTCTACCAGGGAACTCCTCCCACTGATAAAACCTTCAGCAAAGTGGCAGGATACAAGATTAACTCAAGAAAGTCAGTAGCCCTACTATATACAGAAAATAAATGGGATGAGAATGAAATGTGAGAAACATTGCCCTTTACACGGACAACATAAACTATCTTGGGTAAAGCTAACCAAACAAACGAAATACTTATATAATAAGGACTTTTAGTCTTTCAAAAAAGAAATTAAAGAAGATACCAGAAAATGGGAAGATCTCCCATGCTTTTGGATAGGCATTAACAACATAGTACAAATGGTAATCTTGCCAAAAGCAATCTACAGTTTCCATGCAGCCTCCATCAAAATCCCAGCACAATTCTTCACAGACCTTGAAAAGACAATATTCAACTTTATATAGAAAAATAAAAGACCCAGGATAGCCAAAACAAACTTCTGGAGGCATCACTATCCTGGCTTCAAGCTCTACTATAGAGCTATAGTTAAAAACAGCTTGGTATTGGCACAAAAGTGGACAGGTTGACCAATGAAATAGAATCAAAAATCCTGATTTTAACCCACACATCTACGAACACCTGATTTTTGACAAAGCTGCTAAAATTATACAATGGAATAATGAAGGCATCTTCAATAAATGGTGCTGGCATAACTGGATTCTAGCATGAAAAAGACTGCAGTTAGATCCACATCTATCACCATGCACAAAACTTAAGCCCAAATGGATCAAAGACTTCATCATATATCCAGCCACACTGAACCTCTTAGAAGAGAAAGCAGGAGGTACCCTTGAACATATTGGTAAAAGAGACTGCTTCCTGAACATAACACCAGTAGCACAAACACTGAGATCGATAATTAATAAATGGGACCTCCTCAAACTGAGAAGCTTCTGTAAGGCAAAGGACATAGTCAACAAGCCAAAACGGCAGTCCACAGAATGGGAAAAGATCTTCACCAACCTCACATGTGACAGAGAGCTGATCTCCAAAGTGTACAAAGAACTCAAGAAGCTAGTCACCAAAACACCAAATAATCCAATTAAAAAGTGGAGTATAGAACTAAATAGAGAATTCTCAACAGAGGAATCTAAAATGGCTGAGAGGCACTTAAGAAAGTTCTCAACATCCTTAACCATCAGGGTAATACAAATCAAAACAGCTCTGAGATACCATCTTACTCCTGCCAGAATGGCTAAAATCAAAGCACCAATGAGTTTATGCTGAAGATGTATGGAGAAAGGGCAACATTCCTCCACTGCTGG
This sequence comes from Phodopus roborovskii, assembly GCF_943737965.1. Taxonomy (NCBI): domain Eukaryota; kingdom Metazoa; phylum Chordata; class Mammalia; order Rodentia; family Cricetidae; genus Phodopus; species Phodopus roborovskii. Next base: position 19,741,213 of record NW_026126563.1, on the reverse strand, counting down.
TGGGAGTACAAACTTGTACAGCATCTTTGGAAATCAACATGGTGGTTCCTCAGGAAACTGGGGATCAGTCTACCTCAAGATCCAGCAATTCTACTCCTAGGCATATACCCAAAAGTTGCACATTCATGCAAAAAATACATTTTTCAACTATGTTCATAGCAGCATTATTTGTAATAGCCAGAACCTGGAAGTGACCTAGATGTCCCTCAATTGAAGAATGGATAAAGAAAATGTGGTACATTTACACAATGGAGTATTACTCAGTGGTGGTGGGGGGACCAGCCAACCAACCAAACACACACCCCCCCCCAAAAAAAAAAAACAATGGAATCTTGAAATTCACTGGCAAATTGATGGAACTAAAAAAAGCCATACTGTTAACCCAGTAACAAAATCATGAACATGGTATGTACTCACTCAAATATGAATTTTAGACATAGTGCAAAGGTTCAAGCACATTTCACAATGCCAGAGAAGATAGGAAACCAGGAGGACTCAACAGAAGGAGAAAGAGACAAGATCTCCTAAGTAAATTGAGAGCTGGGAGTGAGGGGAGAGAGATGGGAGAAGAGAAGGGGAGAGGAGGGCATGAGGTAGCAGAAAAATTGAGTCAGGCAAGAATAGAAAAGAATAAGAAAAGAGATACAATGATAGAGGGAGCCATCTTAGGTTTAAAGAGAAATCTGATACTAGGGAAATGTCCAGAGACCTACAAGGTTGACCCCAACTAACAATCTAAGCAGTAGTGGAAAGGCTACCTTAAATGTCCTTCCCTGATATTGAGATTTATGGCTATCTTATATGCTATTCTAGAGCCTTCATTCAGTAGCTAAGGGAAACAGAATCAGGCACTCACAGCTAAACACTGAGCTGAACTCCTGGAATCCAGTTGCAGAGAGGGAGAAGTGATGAGCAAAGGAGTCAAGACCAGGCTGGAGAAACCCACAGTATCAGTTGACCTGCATAAGGGTGAACACATGGACCCCAGACTGATAGCTGAACTTGGGTGGCAGTTAGGAGGACTGGGGAGTCTATGGGGCCTCTGGTAGTTGATCAGTATTTTTCTCTAGAATACAAATGGACTTTGGGAGCCCATTTCCCATAGAGGAATACTCTTTCAGCCTAGATATATGGGTGAGGGTCTAGGCCCTGCTCCAAATGATATAGCACATTTCGAAGATCCCCCATGGAAGGCCTCACCCTTCCTGGGGAG